>NC_047114.1:37495216-37852269 GCF_902500255.1 Thalassophryne amazonica | reverse complement strand
TATACATACATATACATACATACATATACATACATACATACATACATATACATACATACATACATACATATATATACATACATACATACATACATATATATACATACATACATACAATGAATGAATGAAAATGAATGAAAACTGTTTATTTCGAACATTTGATACAACAATTACAAGATAGATCAGTAAAGACAACAACAAAAAAGTTCCTACTGTGTACCCAACATGTCCGAAAAGGGGTAGAGTGAAGCATCAGCTTATTTATCCCTACCCCTTCTTCCCCACAACCAGTAATACCCTTTGCCACATATACACATAGATTCCTACACACCTAAACCGATATCAATATATATATATATACATATACATACACATATATATATATACATACACACATCAACATACATACACATATACATACACATATATACATATATACACATATATATACACAAACATAAATATACACCTACACATACCTACTTACATACAAAATACTATATATTTACAAGCCGAAGCAAAAAACAAAAACACCCTAACCCTCATTACCCTTCCTCCTCCCTATACCCAGAAAAAAACATATTTTTGTACTGCTGTTTGAACTGGGTCATGCTTGGACATTGCTTGAGCCCCACTCCCAATCTGTTCCACATCCTCACCCCACAGACAGAAATACAGAAACCTTTTAATGTTGTTCGTGCCCACTGATGCTTTAAATTAAATTTCCCCCTCAGACTGTAATCCCCTGATCTGTTAAAAAACATATTTTTAATATTTGCTGGAAGTAAATTGTTTATTGCTTTATACACAATTTGTACTGTTTGAAAATGAACCAAGTCTGTGAATTTTAAGAATTTGGATTGTAAAAATAGTGGATTTGTATGATCTCTATAGCCAGTATTATGAATAATTCTTATAGCTCTTTTCTGCATTACTGATAGTGATTGTGTTGTACCTTTATAAGTATTACCCCATACCTCTGCACAGTACTGTAAATATGGTAAAACCAGTGAGCAGTAAAGAATGCGGAGTGAGTTGTGGTCCAGAATATGTTTCGCTTTGTTTAGAACTGAAATGCTTCTTGACAGTTTACTTTGTATATGTTTTATATGAGTCTTCCAGTTTATCTTATCATCTATTATCACCCCCAGAAACTTATTTTCATGTACCCTTTCAATATCTACCCCCTCGACTTGTAACTGAACCTGTATGTCTGTATTACAATAGCCAAATAACATGTATTTTGTTTTACTTAAGTTTAATGATAATTTGTTTCTGTCAAACCATATTTTCAATTTTCCCATTTCTATACTGATCCTCCTCAGTAACTCCTGCAAATCCCCCCCTGAACAAAAAATGCTTGTGTCATCTGCAAATAATACTAATTTTAATATTTTGGAAACATTGACAATATCATTTATATAAATTAGAAACAGTTTTGGACCCAATACTGACCCCTGTGGGACGCCACAAGCATTGTCCAAGCATGATGATGTATATTCCCCCAACTTCACAAACTGTTTTCTGTTACTTAAGTAGCTTCTCACCCAGTGCAACACCAACCCCCTAATCCCATACTGTTCAAGTTTATTGATTAATATGTCATGATTAATTGTATCAAAAGCCTTTTTAAGGTCTATAAATATTCCAACTGAATGTAATTTGTGGTCTATGGCGTTTGTAATCTCCTCAACTGATTCTATTAATGCAAGTGATGTTGAACTATGTGCTCTGAATCCATATTGACTATCAGTAAGTAATTTATGTTTATTTATGAATGTCTAATCTATTATTGAATAACTTTTCTAATAATTTGGAAAATTGTGGAAGCAAAGAAACAGGTCTATAATTTGTGAAGTGGTGTCTATCCCCAGTCTTATACAGCGGCACAACCTTAGCTATTTTCATTTGATTGGGAAATTTACCGGTTTGAAATGATAAGTTACAGATGTATGTTAATGGTTCTACAATCCATTCAATGACCTGTTTTACCACCACCATATCAATTTCATTTAAATCGGTAGATGTTTTATATTTACAATTATTCACAATGTCTATAATTTCATTTCCATCCACTGCTGTGAGGAACATTGAACAGGGATTTCTTTCTATAAGATTATTATCCCAATCCTCAGATTGGGAATCAGGATTTTTTTCTGCCAAGCTTGGTCCAATATTTACAAAAAAATTATTAAAACCGTTGACTACCTCATCCTTATTTTCCTTCTTGACATTATTATCAATGAAATACTGAGGGTAACTCTGTTTTTTATTACCATTTTTGATAATGCTATTTAATATATCCCATATTCCTTTAATATTGTTTTTGTTATTATATAATATGTTAAGATAATATTCCTTCCTACATACCCGTATAATATTAGTTAATCTATTTTTGTATTTCTTGTATCTATTTTCTGCCTCTTTAGTCTTTAGTTTTATGAATTCTCTATACAGTGTATTTTTCTTATTACACGCATTTCGTAACCCTTTCGTCATCCATGGTCGAGCTTGGATTTTTTGTTTTCTGTAGTCTTGTTTAATTGGACAATTTTTATCATATAATGATGTAAATATTTGTAAAAAAGTTTCATATGCACTATCAACATCACTTTCACTGTATACCTTTTCCCAGTTTAGCTCCTGTAAATCCTTCTTTAGTGTGTTCATGTTTTCCTCTGTCCGCACTCGCCTGTATTTTATTTTCTCCTCTGGCTGATTCCGCCGATGGTTTCTATTATAAACGATGAAAACTGGTAGATGATCACTAATGTCATTGATTAATAATCCACTCACAGTGTTATTCTCAATATCATTGCTGAATATATTATCAATTAAGGTAGCACTATGGGATGTAATTCTGCTTGGCCTGGTGATTTTTGGATATAAACTCATACTGTACATTATACTGATAAATTCATCTGTTATTTTATGCTTATTTGGATTGAGCAGATCAATATTTAAGTCACCACAAATGAACACAGTTTTTTGATTAGTTTTTGAGAACATTTTTCCCATACAGTCAGTGAATGTTTCAATACTAGATCCTGGTGCTCTATATATACAGCTGACTAATACATTTTTGCTTTTTTCTTCACATATTTCAATAGTTATACATTCTAATAAGTTATCAATCACAGTTGTCATATTGTCTACTATTTTATAATCCATGTTCTTATCCACATACACAGCCACTCCTCCTCCACTCTTATTTTTTCTGTTTACACAATTAAATTCATATCCATCCAGTTCAAAATCCATTCCTTTATCTTCATTGATCCATGTTTCTGATATAGCAATTATGTTAAATATTTTTTTAAACTGACTTAAATATTCTTTAATGTTGTTAAAGTTTGCATATAGACTTCTGCTGTTGAAATGGATTATTGATAATTTGTTATCCGTTCTAATGATCCGATTAAACTGTTCATCTGTATAATAGCAACAACTGTCATTGATATTTGAGAAGAAATTATTGTCCGGGTCTATATCGTGCTCCAAGTCCAGTACATTGTGGTCTGTGTATTTAAATGTTCTCAGTTCTACTTTTCCATGATCAGCAATCCTTTGAGTTATATCCTTCTTGTCTCCAGATGTAGATGAATAGGTAGTAGATGAATAGGTTCCTCTGGTCTGTGTCATGGTGTTGTGATGTATTTATGTCCTAATACCTTATTGGTCATATTTGTCCAGATCCTCGCTTTAAGAAACACTATTGTTCATATTTGTCCAGCTCCTCGATGTTCCTTATTGCCATGACTTTTGCTTGTTCTGGTGATCCGTTCAGTTTGATGAATATTTTACAGTTTGAAGTCCATGTGTGCTGGATTTTTCCCTGTTTCTTCAAGAAGCGTGCTTTCCTGGCGATGTCGGCATTCCGTTTGGTGAGATGTTCATTGATGAATACATTTGTCCCTTTCAGTTTTCTTCCTTGTTTTAACAGTGCTGTTTTGTGTTTTCTGTTGATGAATCTCATGACGACGGTTCGTTTATCACCGTCATTTCTCCGGGGCAGAGGGTGGCACGCTTCAATGTTATTTAAATCCATTTCTATACCTTTAGATAGGAGGAAATCAGCAACCTGTTTTTCCACAGAGCTGACCTCCTGTTCACTGGGCTCCCCTCCGCTCTCATCTGTTACCGCCCGTGCGTAGGACCGTGGTTTGATGTGAAGACCTGTGATGATGACGTCGTTAATTCTGGTGTACTGCTCCAATTCAGCCACTCTATTTTCCAGCTGCACCAGATGCCGGTCTTTCTCGGCATTCTGGAGCCGTAATGCCTTCACCTCCTCCACCAGATCCATGATTGATTTCTGTTGCTGCTTCACAACAGAAATCTCCTCTGATAGAAAGTCCAGAGATTTTTTAATATCGTCACCTTCCTCCGCTGTCAGAACCTTCTTAGGCCCCATGGTCGGCTTATGAGCAGCTTGTCGATCGCCGATGTTAACAGCCTGCGTTGTTTGTCACCGGGACGGATCTGCACTGCGCTGGTGCCGCGCGGCCTCGGTGTTTCCGCGCTGATGGATCCGCGGTGGCTGCACGAGGCCTCGGGGAAGCGGCACTCGTGACGCGCGGCTCTAATGACGCAGCGCGCGGCCTCAGTGAATTCACCACGTTGGGCCTCGGACGTTGTTGCTGTCCAGTCGCGGGGCTAAGTTGCCGGTTGAGGTGTCCGGGTTGGCAAACACCGGCGTGGCAGATGGCAACCACAAACACCACCTCTGAAAACTCAGGTACAAACTTTTTGCAGCTCGCTCTGACGACACGCAGCTCTGACTGATTGTGACTGACGCCGTACAAACCGTACAATCTCTCCCCGATAGTTGATTCCAACTCACACGTGAGTGTGAGTCCAGAATGTTTTTAGAATGTATATACATACATACATATACATATATATATATATATATGTATATACATACATACATACATACATATATACACATACATATATATATATATATACATACATACATACATATGTAACCGGCATCAGACCTAGGGGTATCTGGGCCGACAACATGTGATACACAGGCTAAGGAGCACTGTGGATCTGTGGTGCCCTGGCTCTACGCGCACAATGGATCACTGTGGATCAATGAGGAGAGACAGCAAATTAATATCCTTGTCAAGCCAGCGCCATTTATTTCTGATTTTTAACAAAAATATCTTTTATCCAAACTCTCAACATAACTCACATAACAGAAAAACAGGATCTCATTTTCAATGCGGGTCAATAAATTGTATTATATGCATGAGAAAGATGTATCAATGTCCATTAAAAAAAGAAAAGTGAATCCTGTGCAAACAAAATATAAACTGCAAAAGCTGCGTAAATAAAAGATGGAGAATTAGAAAAATAAATTAAATTGAATCACTGAAACAGGTTAGTGATAACCAAAATAACAAATTTGTAATAAAAAGAAACTTTTTGGACATAGCTGCATTACAACTCTTGTGCTAACGCTTCTAATTCAGCTTAAACATTCACAGTATTTTCCACTGGCAATATGTGCAACATCGTGACAGCAGCTTAACAATATAAACAGTGCTAATGCTCTCTCCAAGAGAAAGTCCACGGTGAACTCACCTCTGCACACTGGAAACAATAACTTATTTTACTAACCTGTACATACACCTACCTGTCTCAAATCATCAGTATGAGATCAAAGGATTTCATTTATAACCTTGTTCTACTGCATGAGACATGCAAACTAGCATGTCGGCTAATAATAGCTCTCGGCAGATACACTTCATTAACTACACAACTAAACGCTATATATCTGTTATAGTCATCCTAACACACAGGAAAGTGGTTTCTCAGTCATTCACGTTTGTGTGAATATAAACTGAGTTTAGAGGGTGTTTTTACAGTACCTGTGGATCAATGAGGAGAGACAGCAAATTAATATCCTTGTCAAGCCAGCGCCATTTATTTCTGATTCGCGCCAGGTAAGGCCTGAGAAGAAATAGCTCTGTCTGATCCACAGGAGCAAACAAGCGCCATCTACTGATTTGGTGGAGTAGAATCCACGCATCTGTGATGCGTTCAAGTCACTCTACTAGAGTAGTTCTTTACAGTATTATCTCCAAAAAAAAAATAAGAGGGGGGTTTGCTTCATAATAAAAACTCTGTCTGTAGCATTTTCAACCTATTACACTCTCCCCTGCTTTAAGAGATGTCTCCGGACATCTAGAGCCAAATTAACTCCAGAAAGTCAAGTGTCAAGGAAATCGGAACTTCAAAGTAACGTCTTTCGCAGTTGTACAAGTGAATGTCTTTTAAGTCAAGGTCCATAGTATCACAGGTCTAACATGCCCATACCAGTGGATAATAACAGGGTTCGGGAATAGCTGGGTAATATGGCATGGGGTAAGGGACACAGGCAAACATCAGGTTTGCTCCAGGCCTCCAGGGCTGGTAGGAGGGTTGTCCAGGGTAGTCATATGTGAGTATTTCTCGAGGTTTTGTTGCTCGGGTTGACCTTCTCACAGGCAGCACTTCCTCTCCCAATGGCTCCGTAACAGGCACACTCTTTTCAACCTGCTCCTCTGTACCTACATCCTCCATAGTGTCATCCCTTCCTGGTTCCTGCTGTAGCTCCTCAGCTGATGGTATGGCAGACGGCATCTGCACCTGCACTGGATCTGGCACTGCAACTGGCTCAGGTTCAGGTGGCTGCTGCATTTGCGCTGTCTCAGTTACCGGTCTCGTTGGCTGAAACTCTGGAGCTACCGCACTGAGTTCACTGTGTGGTTTTGACTGAGGTACGGGAGGTCTGACTCTCTCCCTATGATACACAGGTACGGTCCTGAGACAATAGGGGTAGTCTTCCTCTTCATCAGAGTTTTCAGACTCCTGTTCCACTGTGTTTCTGTCTTTTACCTCAGTGTGGTTTTTTTGTACTTTTTTGGCTGCCCGCTGACTTTCCTCATCTTCTTCCAAGGGTAAGTCATTAACAAGTAACAGAAGGTTACGATGCAGGACACGGAGGTTCTGGTCTCCTGTTTCTGACTGAACTTTGTACACAGGTCCATCTCCAATCCTTTCAACAACGCGATGAATTCCCTTTTCCCAATAAGCTCTAAGTTTCCCTGGCCCACCCCTCTCTGACAGATTTCTGACCAGTACCCGATCTCCAGGCTGCAGCACAATGCCTTTAACACGCCGATCATAGGACTTTTTTCCTTTAGCAGAGGACTTTTCACTATTTTCTGAGGCAATCTTGTATGCCTCCTGCATACGAGAAGCCCATTTCTGTGCATACTGTTGTCTGGACTGTGACTCTTGTTCAAGTTTGAGATCAAAGAGCAAATCAACAGGCAAGCGTGGGACTCTTCCATACAGGAGAAAGAACGGTGAATAGCCTGTTCCCTCATGTCTTGTGCAGTTGTATGCATGGACTATGTGGGGCAAGTGGTCTTTCCACTCAGCCTTTTTCTCCTCTGGTAGAGTTCGCAGCATCTGTAGAAGGGTCCTGTTCAGACGCTCAACAGGGTTCCCCTGTGGGTGATAGGGGGTAGTTCGAGAGTGGGCAATTCCAGCCAGCTGCTGGAGTCTCTGGAAAAGGCTGTTCTCAAATTCCCGCCCCTGATCATGATGTAGCTTTTCAGGGTACCCGAAGCGTGGGATAAAGTCATAGAAAATCTTTTCAGCTGCTGTTCTGCCTGACTTGTTCTTGGTCGGGTAGGCTTGTGCAAAACGAGTAAAGTGATCTACCAAGACTAAGATATATTCATAGCCACCTTTACTTGGTTCAAGGTGGAGATAGTCAACAGAGATAAGCTCAAAAGGGGCACTGGTTGTTATAGAACCCATTGGTGCTCTCTGTGGGATGCTTGGTCGTTTCTGTTTAACACATGGGCATTGTCGAATGACATAGTCTTCAATTTCATGCTGCATAAAAGGCCAATAAAACCTTTCTCGAGCCAAATGAATAACCTTATCTGCGCCAACATGCCCCATGTCATCATGCAGGTGTTTCAGAACAGTCAACTTCAGTTTACTGGGGAGAACCAACTGTTTCCTTTGCCCTGTCTGCCTGTAAAGTATTCCTTTGTCAAGTGTGAGTCTGTTCCATTCATGTACTAGTCTGCGTGTCTCCCGTCCCATTCGTCTCTTATCTTTATCATTCGGACACCATCCACTTTTTTTTAGGTTTATCACCTCACAGATAGGAGTATCTCCCTTTTGAGCTGCTCGAACACTTTCTGGAGTGATAACCGGAGTGCCTTCATGAGGTATTTCATCTGCGCCAGCATGCAGTTGCAATGTGGCTACCCATGGCACATCACTGTCTCTTTGAGCGTTGTCCCCCTGCCAGATGGCCGAGACTACATCTGGGGGCATTATTTCAGTGTACTCATGCAGGTGGTCATGAAGTTGCACTGGATATCGTGACAGGGTGTCAGCATCTGTGTTTGACTTGCCTGGGCGATATCTGATGGTGAAATGGAAATCGGCTAACTCACCCACCCACCGATGTCCAACTGCATTCAACTTGGCTGTGCTCAATACATAAACAAGGGGATTGTTATCCGTGTATACAGTGAAGGTGGGTGCATAATAGAGGTAGTCTCTAAACTTATCACAGATTGCCCACTTTAGGGCAAGGAACTCAAGCTTGCTAGAATGGAGATGGTAGTTCTTTTCAGCAGGCGAGAGTGTCCTTGAACCATAAGCGATGACACGGAGTTGGTTCCCCTGTTGCTGATAGAGCACAGCCCCCAGACCTTCATTTGAGGCATCAGTGTGCAGAACAAAGGGCAAATTGAAGTCTGGGTAGGCTAAGATGGGCGGACTGGTTAGCATGTCAACAAGGCGGGATACCACTGCACTGTGTTCTGGTGTCCATTGGACAGGGACTTTAGATGAGAGCTGGCCCCCTTTTGTGCCGTTAGGCTTGGTCTTGTTAGCTCGAGCTCCGGTAGATGTCTGGCAAGACTCACCTGGACTTTCTATGAGCTTAAACAGTGGCCTGGCTATCCTAGAAAAGTCCTGTATGAATGTCCTGTAATAGCCTAGAAACCCTAGGAGGGCTCTGACCTCTCCTACATTCTTTGGCTCTCTGTCCTTTAAATGATGAACTGCCTCAAGGTCTTTAGGGTCTATCTGAACACCTTCACTGGTCACTAGACGCCCTACATACCTGATCTGCTTTTTGAAGAGTTCACATTTTTTGGGGCGTAATTTCACACCATGCTCTCTCAGACGGCAGAGTACCCGCCTCAAGTCATCAACGTGGTCGTGAAAGGTCTTTGAAAAACAGAGCACGTCATCCAAGTAGGGAGAGCAACACTCATCCCTTAGGCCATCAAGGACTCCCTCCATACAACGTTGAAATGCCGCCGGGGCGTTGGTAAGGCCGAATGGGAGGCGCACCCACTCGTATAGCCCCCAAGGAGTGGTAAAGGCAGTCACATGTCTGGAGCTCTCATCAACAAAGCCCTGATGGTAAGCACTACCTTGATCGAGTATTGAGAACCACGAGTACCCCCCGAGGTTATCCAGCAGATCTTGGATGCGTGGGAGAGGGTGGCGGTCGGGGACAGTTTTGTTGTTCACACCTCGGAAGTCAACACACAGACGTAAGCTCTGGTCCTTTTTTCTGACACAGACCACTGCAGATGAGTAGGGTGAGGTGGACTTTGTGATCCAGCCCTGACGGAGCAGGTTTTGGACATATTCCTTTACCTCTTTGTACAAAGGCTTGGGGACTGAATTGTAAGATGTTTGGACTGGAGTTTCATCCTTTAAGTGGATTTTCAGTTGCAAATTTGGAATGCAGCCAATATCAGAATCATCCTGAGCAAACACATCTGATTCCTCATACAACATGTCTCTGACAATCTTTTGTTCATCCTCTTCCAAATGTGACACATCGACAGGTGGGTACCATTTTTGTTTTGCCATGTTTGTGATGTCAGGTTTATCATTTCTTTTACCCTGCCTGTCTGTACTTTGTTGAGCCGAGTTTACAGTGGGATGGTAAATGGGCTCTGAATCACCGGGCAAACAGTTAACTGGTTTCACCTCAGTAACTTCCACCAATGTACCTAGAACTATTTTCTTGGGGAGGTAGATATCATGTTTTGTAGGGTTCTGAACAGGGATTTTAACAGTTTTCGTTGACCCACTGGGAACATCCACTAACGCAGGAAATGGCTCTAGTCCCTCAGGGCAGCTACTCACTACATTGGGTTGAAAAAGCATTGCACCACACCTTCGCCATTCTCTGACTCTACATTTAACCTCATAAATCTGCCCTGCTGGAATAGTTACACCTCTCTTCCCAGTTCTGAGGCTATACTCAGGAGTCATCTCATCAGGGGTCAAAATCTGAACATCAGAAACAAGAGCATCCACTGCACTGTCATTGATACTTAAAGCTTCCTTGAGTAAAGCAGAAATGTCAGTCTCACTTCTGTGTTCTTTGTGTGATTCAATTATCTCAGCTATGACATTACTGCCTAGGAGAGGACAGTTAAGAAAGTTTTGACTGATTAGTAAGGGTACTTGTATGGTGACATGCCCATGACTCTTGCTACAGAGCTGGAGTTCAACATCTGCCCACCCGTCAAAGGGAACATCTGTGCCATTAGCTGCAGTAATCTCCAACTGTCGGTCAGACAGTAGGGATTCAAGCGGATTAATTTGGACATGAGGAAGTGTTTCTTCTAACCAGGCTCTCCCCACCATCGTCACTTGAGCCCCTGAGTCAAGTAACATCTGGAAAGGGACTCCATCAACAGCACATGAAACCATACATCGGTTCCCTATCAGTTGCGCTAGACGTTTCTTTGGTTGTGGTTGACATGGTGTATTTACCCTCTTAGGGTTGGCTGTTTTTGACTAGCCGGTGCCGGGGGCCCACTGGCTATTGTGGTCACTGGCTGCCCCTTTCCAGTGACCTCACCCCGTTTCCCGACATCTTCTTTTGCAGACAACCAATGGCCCGATGTCCGGCTTGACCACAAGCAAAACAGTGAGGGCAGTTCACCTTGCTCTGTTGTACACAGTCACTGCACCTGCCCCGGGTCTCAGCTGTTGGTACCGGAGGATGAGCCACTGGTTTGCAGAGGTTCACAGGTGTCATGTTGTCAAAAGGTTTCACCATCTGGGCCAGATGTTTGGTCAGTGAGGACACCTGTGCAGTCAGTTCTTTAATAGCAGAACGATTAGCCTGTAACTCAGTGTCAACTTTAACCTGCTTAGCTGGGTCACTACTGTCAAGCTGAGCTGTGCTTACAGTCACTGGTCGAGTTTTAGCTACGGTACCAAGACGTTTCAGTCTCTCTGCCTCCTCACTAGTAGACTTGGTGATTTGGTCTAAGAGAAAATCATCAGTAACCTGTAACTCTGTAAGAAGGGGTTTGAGATCATGTCGAACATGAGTGCTTTTCTCATTTAACCCTTGGTAAAGCGTGTGGAGAAAGGTACCCTGAACAAGCTTTTTGTCATAGCTAAACTCAGCATCAGGCTGTTGTGACTCAAAGAGAACACGCTGTTTCAAACCCATTATCCTGTACAAGAACTGCTGTGGGCTCTCTTTGTCTTGCTGTTTAGCATTACTTAACTCTTGAAAGAGTTCTGTACTGTTTTTGTCCCTGATGTGTGCGCGAAGAAACCGCTTTAGTTCATTCACAGTTAAGCCACCTTTATGAGTTAACATTTCCCTGAATGCACCAGGTTTTACGATCCTAATCACAGTACGAATTACTTCCGACTCAGTAAAACCTTCTTGTAACCCTTCATCCATTTGTTGGCAAAGGTTACTGTAAGACATATCTGAACCAACATCAGTGCTTTGTCCACCATGCAACTTAAACTCTCTGCGTGGGAGCAGAGCTGTAACATCAGTCAACCTCAATACCTGGTCTCCGACACTGGAAGACTGACTCACTCCACCAAGGGAAGCACCAATGACACCTGCTGTGGGTGACTTGACTGATGCTGTGGAGGAGGGATAAGTAGGTGGCACACTGCTGCTCCTTCTCGCAAGTGATGGAAGCGAGTGAGGGTCCCTGTCCCCTTCAGCTGGACACGCATTTCGGTCAGGCAGTGAGGGTGGCAGAATGGGAGTGTCACTGTTCAAATTCAATGAAGGGATGGGAATATCTACAGCTGGTGTTGCTGGAGGTTGGTCGGAATGGTTGTAGTCAGGGGGAGGTGGAGTGGAACATCCCTGTAGATTGGTCATCACAGCTCCTGTTGCAGGGGGCATACCCTGACTGGCTTCAACTTCTTCGGTGTCGGTGGTAAGCAGGTCACTCAGCATGTCATCCAGGAGAAGGAGTTGGGCCATGCCTTCATCCTCCAGGGTTTTCAACTTATCACTTCTTAGGTAGTCAACGATCAGATCATACAGCTCTGGTTCACTCAGGTGGTCCACGCTGCGCACTACACCGCCATCCTCAACTGAACTTGCAACTGTCATTAAGTGACTTATACTCAAGCCAGAAAGTCTCTTTTGGATATTGTAGATCAGCATTCGCCGTGGTGTGACAGTGGACATGGTGACACAGGTGGCCTCAGCTCTCTGGATGACGTACTGGAATACAGCCTTCCCTGAAGCTTTGGACAGGAGTTTCACACTGTCTTGGCACTCACTTCACCCAGCTGTGATGCTAGATGATCCCGGACGAGCCCCCAAAATGTAACCGGCATCAGACCTAGGGGTATCTGGGCCGGCAACATGTGATACACAGGCTAAGGAGCACTGTGGATCTGTGGTGCCCTGGCTCTACGCGCACAATGGATCACTGTGGATCAATGAGGAGAGACAGCAAATTAATATCCTTGTCAAGCCAGCGCCATTTATTTCTGATTTTTAACAAAAATATCTTTTATCCAAACTCTCAACATAACTCACATAACAGAAAAACAGGATCTCATTTTCAATGCGGGTCAATAAATTGTATTATATGCATGAGAAAGATGTATCAATGTCCATTAAAAAAAGAAAAGTGAATCCTGTGCAAACAAAATATAAACTGCAAAAGCTGCGTAAATAAAAGATGGAGAATTAGAAAAATAAATTAAATTGAATCACTGAAACAGGTTAGTGATAACCAAAATAACAAATTTGTAATAAAAAGAAACTTTTTGGACATAGCTGCATTACAACTCTTGTGCTAACGCTTCTAATTCAGCTTAAACATTCACAGTATTTTCCACTGGCAATATGTGCAACATCGTGACAGCAGCTTAACAATATAAACAGTGCTAATGCTCTCTCCAAGAGAAAGTCCACGGTGAACTCACCTCTGCACACTGGAAACAATAACTTATTTTACTAACCTGTACATACACCTACCTGTCTCAAATCATCAGTATGAGATCAAAGGATTTCATTTATAACCTTGTTCTACTGCATGAGACATGCAAACTAGCATGTCGGCTAATAATAGCTCTCGGCAGATACACTTCATTAACTACACAACTAAACGCTATATATCTGTTATAGTCATCCTAACACACAGGAAAGTGGTTTCTCAGTCATTCACGTTTGTGTGAATATAAACTGAGTTTAGAGGGTGTTTTTACAGTACCTGTGGATCAATGAGGAGAGACAGCAAATTAATATCCTTGTCAAGCCAGCGCCATTTATTTCTGATTCGCGCCAGGTAAGGCCTGAGAAGAAATAGCTCTGTCTGATCCACAGGAGCAAACAAGCGCCATCTACTGATTTGGTGGAGTAGAATCCACGCATCTGTGATGCGTTCAAGTCACTCTACTAGAGTAGTTCTTTACAGTATTATCTCCAAAAAAAAAATAAGAGGGGGGTTTGCTTCATAATAAAAACTCTGTCTGTAGCATTTTCAACCTATTACACATACATATATATATATATATATATATATATATATATATATATATATATATATATATATATATATATATATATATACACACATACATACATACATATATACATATATACACACACACACACATACATACATACATACATATACATACATGCATACATATATATACATGCATACATATATATACATGCATACATATATATACATGCATACATATATATACATGCATACATATATATACATGCATACATATATACATATGCATACATATATACATACATACATATATATACATGCATACATATATATACATGCATACATATATATACATGCATACATATATACATGCATACATATATATACATGCATACATATATACATACATACATATATATACATGCATACATATATATACATGCATACATATATATACATGCATACATATATACATACATATATATATACATATATATATATATATACATACATACATATATACATATATACATACATACATATATACATACATATATATATACATATATATATATATATATATACATACATACATATATACATACATATATATACATATATATATATATACATACATACATATATACATACATACATATATATACATACATACATATATACATACATACATATATATATACATACATACATATATACATACATACATATATATACATACATACATATATACATACATATATATATACATACATATATACATACATACATATATATATACATACATACATATATACATACATACATATATACATACATACATACATATATATATACATACATACATATATATACATACATACATATATATATATACATACATACATACATACATACATATATATATATATATACATACATACATATATATACATACATACATACACATACATATACATACATATATATATATGCTCTGCTTGACACTAAGTAAAGCAGTTTCAGTAGAGTGCAATTTCTGAAAACCAGACTGAAAAATGTCAACACAGTTATCCTCCAAGAAAGAGTTAAGTTGTGTTGCTACTGTTTTTCCAAAAAATGACACAAAAGGTAATTTGGATATTGGCCTGTAACTATTTGGAAGAGATGGATCCAAATATGGTTTCTTTAAAATTGGCTCAACAACAGCTTGTTTAAAAAAAGATGGGAAATAAACCGGTATGAAGAGAAGTATTAATCATCTCCACTATACAAGGGCCAATGGAGTCAAACACACTAATAAACAAAGAAGTGGGAAGGACATTAAAATGGGTAGGCCATGTAATCAGGATGCCTGCCAGCTGATTGCTTCGCAAAGTTTTGTATGGCCAGCTTACCGAAGGCAGCCACTCCGTGGGTGGCCAGAAAAGAGATTCAAGGACCACATCAAATCTACACTCAAAAAATGGGCCATTCCCCCTGAGAGCTTAGAGCACCTAGCAGCTGACCAAAACACCTGATGTTCTACATGCAATGCTGCAGCTACACGCTTTGACGAGACCTATGTGTGGAATGACAACGAGCAACGGGCCCGTCGACACCAACCCCACACCGAGTCTCCGGCCCCACCCGGTTCTGCTCTCCAGTGCCCTCTGTGTAGCCAGCACTGTCTGTCACGTATTGGTCTCTACAGCCACATGCAGAAACACTGTCTCAACCTGCCTGAATGAGCCTGCACGCCGTCATTGTTGCCTGTGACGCACAACCGAGAGAGAAAGAAAGGTCATCTGGCAAGTGACATTCAAGGATTTATCCTCATATTCATGAAGAACCGAGATGCATTTTCAGTATTTAAGCCAGCAGTTAGTCTTAGTTACATAGGTCATGTGTTCATTCATAATTAAAATGTATCAAATCCATAAAGATGTTCTATGCACTTGTCATGATAAATTTAGCTGGAGAATATCTTTCCTCAGAAAATTTACACTAAATGATAATATCATGATATTATCACTGACGTTGTTTTATGCCATTGATATAATACTGCATAAAAATACAGGTACATCCTTTTAAAGAGCATATTTCCTAAGGGGGTGTGGGCTAATGGCCCTTCAGTGCCTAAACTAATGTGACAATTTCTCCATATGATGGACCGCTCTATGGACGTATGTGAAGTGGAATACAATAAAATAAATAATTCAAGATTTGTCATGTTTTGTATTCATTATAAGAGCCACAACTTGAGCTAACTCAAGTTAAATATGAAGCAAAGTTCATATTTCATTATTTTGTGTTACATTTCACGTCATTTGATGTTCCACACAGGTCAAATAGTGGTTAAAATGTTATAAACACATTAATACTGGATGGATATAGCGTTTGCTCCCTTGTTCAAAACTTGGAGTAGCATAGATAGATATTAGGCCATGGAAGATGCCACTGAATTCTGGAAGTGATCCATGTCCAGATCTGGATTCTGGATCACAATTTTGCTTTATATAGGCTTTTAAGAATTACATCAAAACAACTGCATAGATTTTTACAAAATTTGTACCACAGATAGATATTAGGCCATGGAAGACTCCACTGAATCTTGGAGGTGTCTATGTCCGGATCCTGATTCTGGATCAAGATTTTGCTTTATATAGGCTTTTAAGGATTACAGCAAAACTGCTGCAGAGATTTTTACAAAATTTGTACCACAGATAGATATTATGCCATGGAAAACACCACTGAATTTTGGAGGTGACCAGATCTGGATTCTGGATCAGGATTTTAATTTGTACACTTCACTTTGTCGAATTTTGAGGATTACATCAAAACAATTTAACAGCTTTTCACTAAATTTTCACCACACATTGGTGTTAGGTCTTGGAAGACGCCAGTAAAAATGTTGAAAGTGATCTGGATCTGGATTTCATTTTGTAGACTTTTAAGGATTACATCAATACTACTTCACAGATACAACATCACAATGTAAAACCAAGATCAGGAAGACACTATTTTGTTTCAGCTTGTGAATTAAATATCAGATTGCAACAACTTGATCAGTTGGACCATTCTGGATCAGTATGTAATTATTGCATTGTGTTGTGGAAATACAGATCAGTTAAAGTCCGGGGCACAATGTGAATCACATAGCTGTTAATCTGAGTCCTTGTCAACCCTCGGCTGACATTAGAAATCTCAGATTTCTCTTGTTTTCTAATTAGTTGGTCACATTATATGATTAATCTAGAGGGTGGGAAGGTTCCTGGTTCGAACTCCACGCATGTCTGCTCTCTATGTAATATGTAGTTGTGTCAAGAAAGGCATCTGGTGTAAAAGTTGTGCCAAATCAGCATGCAGATCCACCTTGGATCTGCTGTGGTTACCCTGAGTGAAAATAAGGGAGCAGCTGAAGGGACTTGCAATTATGTGATTAAACTCAAATGAAGTGGTCTGATCGCATACGGGAAGGGGTGCCACCAAGGATTTTGGGCCCCATGAAAGGAAATCTTACTGGGCTACCCCTATATTATTTTGGCAGTTTTATAATTGTATGAGGGGCCTGTCTTAGCCCTTGTCAATCATGGGTCCTTAGAATCCTTCTCCTTATTCTCCCCTTTTCAGCACCCCTGCATATGGGGACAGTGAGATCAGTGCAGATGTGGATTGGTACACTTTGGCATTTAGGTTCATATTTTTGAAGAAAAAGGTAAGTTAACAAAATCTATTCATTCTGCGAATGTTTCTGGGTGGAATAATGCATCACCTTGCATCACTTCAGCTGGCTGGCTCGCTGCTGCAGGAGCCCCTCACACACACATCAGGCTGACCCCACCTCCTGCAGAAAGCAGGAGACACAGGGACAGAAGCAGTGTGACTCACTGAAATGTTGGTGACTTATGCTGTCACAGTTCAGATGATTAAACCCCAGTACAATGAACACAAAGGTGAACTGCAAATGTCCATCAACATAAGGGAAAAGGGGAAAAAACCAAACCCAGTTGCACAATTTTGATTGGTGCAGCACCGTGAGTCCATAACAAAAATTCTCCTCTGAACTATCTGTCAAAAATGCGAAGTGAAGAAATAACCTTTGAGGTAATAATACCTCCCTGCTCTGTCAGGTTAACCAGCAAGCCACTTGGGGTCAGAGGTCAAAAACTCAAAGCCCACAAAACAAAAATGCTTTCCCTCAAAAGACACACTGGTTGAAAATCAACGCAGGGAAAAAGGTCAAAGAAAAAGCACGAGGAAAGATCCATTTCTACAAACTGCCAGGAAATACTCTCATGTGCTCATTAGTCACGGTAGCATTGATGATGTTTCAGTATGGAGTGATAGGAAGCTTAAGAAGTGCAGATTTCAATCGAGGTGAATCTGACCCAGAGGAGTTGTCATTGGGCGCGGCTATTCAGATGGCACGCAACAGTAAACGCAACCAGACCGTGACACATGGAAACAAAAACATATATAAAGAGCGATATATCGAGGCCAGCTTTATGATCGTGTTCATCTTTACATCTCAAATGATAAGTTGATATAATAATTATCGTGACAGGCCTAGACCTAATTAGATAAATTAGCTTATAGGTTCGTAAATAATAAAAATTTGGCAAATTTCTGAAGTTCTGTACACCACCCTTAGATCTACAAAACAAAACAGAACAAAAAAATCATAGAGAAGAAGCATTTTTTTGTAAAATGTGAATGACAGATGATGACGCCAGAGACAACAGACACCTCATGATGACTGAATCATTGCCAAGGCTGCTGATACATACAGTAGTGTTCAGAATAATAGTAGTGCTATGTGACTAAAAAGATTAATCCAGGTTTTGAGTATATTTCTTATTGTTACATGGGAAACAAGGTACCAGTAGATTCAGTAGATTCTCACAAATCCAACAACACCAAGCATTCATGATATGCACACTCTTAAGGCTATGAAATTGGGCTATTAGTAAAAAAACAAACTCAAACTAACTAACTATAACCACAGTTTTTCATGAATTCTTCACATCTGTGAGGCATTAATTTTGTTGGTTTGGAACCAAGATTTTGCTTGTTTACTAGTGTGCTTGGGGTCACTGTCTTGTTGAAACACCCATTTCAAGAGCATGTCCTCTTCAGCATGAGGCAACATGACCTCTTCAAGTATTTTGCATATCCAAACTGATCCATGATACCTGGTATGCGATATATAGGCCCAACACCATAGTAGGAGAAACATGCCCATATCATGATGCTTGCACCACCATGCTTCACTGTCTTCACTGTGAAATGTGGCTTGAATTCAGAGTTTGGGGGTCGTCTCACAAACTGTCTGTGGCCCTTGGACCCAAAAAGAACAATTTTACTCTCATCAGTCCACAATATTCCTCCATTTCTCTTTAGGCCAGTTGATGTGTTTTTTGGCAAATTGTAACCTCTTCTGCACATGTCTTTTATTTAACAGAGGGACTTTGCGGGGGATTCTTGCAAATAAATTAGCTTCACACAGGTGTCTTCTAACTGTCACAGCACTTACAGGTAACTCCAGACTATCTTTGATCATCCTGGAGCTGATCAATGGGTGAGCCTTTGCCATTCTGGTTATTCATCTATCCATTTTGATGGTTGTTTTCCGTTTTATTCCACATGTCTGTTTTTTTGTGCATTTTAAAGCATTGGAGATCATTGTAGATGAACAGCCTATAATGTTTTGCACCTGCGTATGTTTTCCCCTCTCCAATCAACTTTTTAATCAAACTACGCTGTTCTTCTGAACAATGTCTTGAACGTCCCATTTTCCTCAGGCTTTCAAAGAGAAAAGCATGTTCAACAGGTGCTGGCTTCATCCTTATATAGGGGACACCTGATTCACACCTGTTTGTTCCACAAAATTGACGAACTCACTGACTGAATGCCACACTACTATTATTGTGAACACCCCCTTTTCTACTTTTTTTTTTACTAATAGCCCAATTTCATAGCCTTAAGAGTGTGCATATCATGAATGCTTGGTCTTATTGGATTTGTGAAAATCTACTGAATTGACTGGTACCTTGTTTCCCATGTAACAATAAGAAATATACTCAAAACCTGGATTAATCTTTTTAGTCACATAGCACTACTATTATTCTGAACACTACTGTATTTAGAGATTGAATGACTTAAACTGGCAGAAAGTGAAAGGGTGATACACTGGGAGTACAAAAATTCATTACAAAACTTTCTCTTCATAATGTTCATTAAAATTTTAATATTTACTTGTGCTGTTAATGTGTAAGAATATTTACTGCTCCCACAAAAAATATACTTGAGGGTTTTTTTTTTTTCGCCATTACTGTCTATAAAAAGCAAAGGTGGCCCTTGGCTTTAGAAATGCAGGAAACTGAAAAAGAAGCTCTTTTTCAAGCTAGATGTAACCTAAACACATCTGCTTTACCTGTATTCATACAAAATCCTTTCTGCAGGGTTGTGTAGATGTGTGACCATGTTTGAGTTTTACTATGTGTTTTAAATGGTCAGAAAATAACAGATTATGTCTGTAATTTAGTACATTTAAGTGCTGAAATGGTTTGCCTTTCTCACAGACCCCATTCACTGCAGACCTAGCTTGACCATCTCCCTCGATCTCTGTTTGTTTTGTTGCTAAATTCACACAAAATTCTTTCTGCAGAGTTGTGTGGAAGTATGATTGTCTTTTATTGGGGGGGAGGGGGGTTAAGGTAACTTGTGAAACAGTCAGAAAGTAACAGTGTACGCCAAAACGGTCAGTCTCTCTCACTGATAACACCTGCTCCTAATCCATCATCCACTAAAGATTCAGCAGGTGGCTGGTACCTCCATGGGATATTTCATATTCTAAACAAACTTGCTTTTTGCATTAATCTGGTGCATCAAAGTTCGCCAAATTTGTGCAAGTTTGTCTTCATTATGTGCCTTTTTAATTTGGTGGGTTATATTAGTATAAAGTTGTTGTTATAATAAATGGGGAAGAGTTTGCATTTAATTTAGCTCTTGTGAGCATTCTATATTTTCTGGATTGGAAATCAGTTCTTAACTTGTTTGGTGCTGTAACTTGTGTGTCAAAAACAGTGCATGATCATCTATGGCCACAAGATGGCACCATATACATACATGACAAGCTTTTTCGTCCTCCTGTCATGAAATGAGACAAATTTGTCTCATTTCGTGACGGGTTTTTTTTTTCAACGGACTATTACTAATCCTACTCCTTCCCCCCACCCTAACCATAACCACCCCTGACCCCCAACACAGAATGAATTAGAATGAATTTGTACAGCCGTGACAAAAATGAGGCAGTTTTTGTCACAATATCACGAACCAATAGATAATGTATATTTCGTGCTGCTGAATCACGACTTGCCATGAGGCCGGGTTGGTAATGCACCATTATGCTGGATGCCAATTGTCATAAAAAAGTAGAAGAAAAATGAAAATCTGAATGAGGAGGACATGTTGGGTCAAACAGAACAAGTGAAATTAATTAGTCATGCTCTCAAAGTGAAAGACTACAAAGTTTAATAAAGAGGGAATAACCTTCATATTACTCTGCACTTCACTTGTGTGGACTGTGTGGAACAGCCAGAACCACAAGGACTTCAGACAACTTTATTAATCCCAAAAAAGGGCAATTAAGTTTACACTCCAATTACCTCAGACAAGATACAGCAATTAATCCACAATTATTACTTGTTTACCGTAATAATGGCACACATCAAAATTAAAGACAACACATATACATTTGACATTGTTTATGTGCACTGAACTTGAAGTAGTCAGTCTTCTGAATTGAGGAAAAGTGGGTGAAGGCCGCAGCAGGAGGGGCCCGCGCCGCCCAGCCTGGGGGTTCAAGGCTGCAGCAGTAAAAAACCACAAGACAGCTAGGCTAAGGTAAAGCTAAGTATAATGTTTTAAAAATGTATAATATTAATGTTTATTTACATTTTGTAAGATATGCACGTTACTCTCTGTTCAGCCGTGACAACAAGCAGCTTGTGCTTGATTTTTTGTGCCTCCTACAGAAACATTAATTAGACTATTAGCTTCTACTTGCTAATGTGTTTGTGCTATAAATACATAATGTGCCAATTAAATTAATTTTCCTTTGTGTTGCATGAAGTGGTATATCTTATGTTTTTTTTTTCCTCTTTGTGAGGCATTTTTGGACAAATACTCTGGGGCGACATAGTGTGATAAATACAGTAAACAAGAGCAATCCGATATTTCTGACATCTGCCAATCCGGATCTGGATCACCTCCAAAATTTTTTGGAGTCTTCCATGGCCTAATATGTATGTGTGGTGATAACAATTACAAAATTGGAATGCTAACTGCCTCACTGCACAGCCCAGAAATAAGCCATAATATCGGCGAGATCTTGTCATGACACTCCAATAATAATATTAGTGGTAACTGTGCATTGTGTCCCACAACATGTTTGTGGAGAAAAAACCCACAGAGCTCCATGGGTTTCAGCCCAAGCAAACCATTGCACAAATTCATCCATTGCCTTGTCCCTCCCTGGGGCCTCTTTGGTGGCAGGGCCCATTTATCCCCATTCGTCTGTATCACATCTGCAGTGCAAAAGCACCGAATGGCACAGAAAGCCAGGGAACTGTTCCTAATAGAATCTATGGTCTGTGGGTTGAAAACATTGACCTTGTTTTCATAACTGAAAAACAAGATTCATGCTGTAAATGTTTCTAATCTTTCACACTGTGCAATATATTGAATCATACAAGCTTTTTTCAGTGCACAACTGAGCATAAATATATATGTATGATATTCAGTCTGGTGGGTTTGCAGGAGAAATTTGCACAGCACACAAAACCATCACTTTTCTGCAGAATGCACAGAATTACCTGTGCTGTTATTGAGCTGAAGTCACATAATGACACATCTGTCACTGCCTCTGTAAGAGTTAAAAATGACGTCTGTTCAGAGAGGGAAGAGTTGCACAGAGCAGTAAAATGTCAGTATAGGTTTAGGTTCGCTCGTTTTTGCCTGGAGTGTCGCCCATTTTCAGGTCGCTGGGAAGAGGATTCTTCCCACCTGTCACAACACGTCTGTCTCTGTGCCAGATTTTCTGAAGGGAGTCCCCAATATACTGTCACAAATCTGCAACATCTCTAATATTTGGAACTACGTTTCAATAAATAGCAAAATGTCAGCTTTGGATGAACTGATTTATTTAACCTTAAAGTAATATTTGCTCTTTTTTTCCCCACTTTTTACAGCAAATGCATAAACTGGCACCTACAGGCTTCACAGCTCAGCATCGGATGATGCTGTTGCAAATAGAATCCCTCAGCAGCTGCTGTTTAGAGATGAGAACCACAACTACTCCGATTTCCCCTTTAGATTTGAAGGAAACTGGAACTAGTCTGCAACTATGAGATTACTTCATCCCCCACCTGATGTTTTCCTATAAGTGAAATTTGTTGTTGTGTTTGGCCAAAAACAGAAAAATAAATTCCCAAAAGGTCTCTCTTTTTTAATACTTTTCAGAAGCTAAACTGCAAATAACACACAGCTGCAGGTTTGCATAGTTTTACATGTCTGAGGCTTACACTTTTACAGCCCCCTCATCCTAATCTTAACCCACCATAACCAACAATCAAGCTTTTTAGGCTCAAGGCAGGAATGATTCCTCCTACGTAGTCCAAGCACCATGTGCTGCACTGCATAATCTAAACACATTTAGTGATAAAAAAAAACATGAGAAAGTTTCATATTCCTGTTGCTGTATAAAATTTTGATCAGGCTCGGAAGACATTTTACTATTTTGCCCTGCTGCTCCCCTCAGGTTCAAACAAACTAATTAATTCATACATAAGTAAAAAGAACAAATTTGGGGGGTATCTTGTTAATCAAGAGACACTCACAAACTACTCTTCCAAACATCACTTCAAATGGAGAATTTTTGGATGCAGACTCCAAAGGGAAGGGGGAGAAGAAAAATTGCAGGATGCTTTGTGAAATGAGGCAGTTGAGGATGAAAGCTATGCTGGCAAAGAAGCCTGTAAATGTAAATTACATGTTGGTCCAACTACATCATGGCCCAGATAATAAGGTAACACCCATCTAGACGGACCTGCAAGGTGATTTGACACAAGGTTTAAGCCTGAACTCCACATAACATGAAGAATGGGAAGGATGGGTATTGAGCTGGGAACCACACACTCTGGAAACAAACACACTAACCACTTGATCACCTACTACATGGCTGTGTGTTCTGGGGTATTTATCAAACCTGGTATGCAGCTAGAAGAAGACCCTACATTTTTCTCCATCTGAAAAACGCAGGGTGGCTTAGTGGTTAGCACTGGTGCCTCACAGGAACGTTCTGTGTGGCATTTGCATGGTCTCCCTGTGTCTGTGTGGGTTTTCTTCGGGCACTCCGGTTTCCTCCCATAATCAAAAAACACTTATTTAGGGTCTGCTCCTTTCTCTGCCCCTGACCAAGGCAGTGTCTCTACATCTGGAGTTGGTCTCCAGGCGCTGCACTGTGGCTGCCTACTGCTCCTAGTGGTTGGATTGTGTCTAGATGTAATGAGGATGGGTTAAATGCAGAGGACAAATTTCATTGTATGTGTGTAGAATGACAATAAAAAGGGTGTTCTTCTCCGATACTGCATGAAGGTGACATTAGAAGATGTCCCCAGCACTGCGCTGGGTGGTTTGAATCATATTTATCTAATAGATTACAATTTGTTCATGTAAATGGGGAAGATTCTTCACAGACTAAGGTTAATTATGGAGTTCCACAAGGTTCTGTGCTAGGACCAATTTTATTCACTTTATACATGCTTCCCTTAGGCAGTATTATTAGACAGCATTGCTTAAATTTTCATTGTTACGCAGATGATACCCAGCTTTATCTATCCATGAAGCCAGAGGACACACCAATTAGCTAAACTGCAGGATTGTCTTACAGACATAAAGACATGGATGACCTCTAATTTCCTGCTTTTAAACTCAGATAAAACTGAAGTTATTGTACTTGGCCCCACAAATCTTAGAAACATGGTGTCTAACCAGATCCTTACTCTGGATGGCATTACCCTGACCTCTAGTAATACTGTGAGAAATCTTGGAGTCATTTTTGATCAGGATATGTCCTTCAATGCGCATATTAAACAAATATGTAGGACTGCTTTTTTGCATTTATGCAATATCTCTAAAATTAGAAAGGTCTTGTCTCAGAGTGATGCTGAAAAACTAATTCATGCATTTATTTCTTTTAGGCTGGACTACTGTAATTCATTATTATCAGGTTGTCCTAAAAGTTCCCTGAAAAGCCTTCAGTTAATTCAAAATGCTGCAGCTAGAGTACTAATGGGGACTAGAAGGAGAGAGCATATCTCACCCATATTGGCCTCTCTTCATTGGCTTCCTGTTAATTCTAGAATAGAATTTAAAATTCTTCTTCTTACTTATAAGGTTTTGAATAATCAGGTCCCATCTTATCTTAGGGACCTCATAGTACCATATCACCCCAATAGAGCGCTTCGCTCTCAGACTGCAGGCTTACTTGTAGTTCCTAGGGTTTGTAAGAGTAGAATGGGAGGCAGAGCCTTCAGCTTTCAGGCTCCTCTCCTGTGGAACCAGCTCCCAATTCAGATCAGGGAGACAGACACCCTCTCTACTTTTAAGATTAAGCTTAAAACTTTCCTTTTTGCTAAAGCTTATAGTTAGGGCTGGATCAGGTGACCCTGAACCATCCCTTAGTTATGCTGCTATAGACTTAGACTGCTGGGGGGTTCCCATGATGCACTGAGTGTTTCTTTCTCTTTTTGCTCTGTATGCACCACTCTGCATTTAATCATTAGTGATTGATCTCTGCTCTCTTCCACAGCATGCCTTTTTCCTGGTTCTCTCCCTCAGCCCCAACCAGTCCCAGCAGAAGACTGCCCCTCCCTGAGCCTGGTTCTGCTGGAGGTTTCTTCCTGTTAAAAGGGAGTTTTTCCTTCCCACTGTCACCAAGTGCTTGCTCACAGGGGGTCGTTTTGACCGTTGGGGTTTTACGTAATTATTGTATGGCTTTGCCTTACAATATAAAGCGCCTTGGGGCAACTGTTTGTTGTGATTTGGCGCTATATAAATAAAATTGATTGATTATTTTTACATCCGCCAACGCAGGTGGAGGAGGTTATGTCTTCAGCTCTGTTTGTTTGTCTGTTTGTTTGTGAACAGCCTGGAGCCCACAATTTTTCATATATCCTTATGACATTTTTACAGAGGATGCATATCCTTATAGGCAAGAACTGATTCAATTTTCAAGGTCATAGGTCAAAGGTCAAACCCAGGAAAAAGCCCTATCTTTAACATTGAAGAAATGTTCAAAAATTCATAACTCTGTCAAAAAAGATCAGATTTCTTTCATATTTGAGATCATTATGTAGGATGGTATCCTTTGTCGACTGACAAAGTTTGATATGGATCTGATCCAGATTACAGATTTTGTAGCCATTTAAATTTAACATTGAAAACCCCATTTAATGTATATTTTACATTATATCTTAATCAAATGTGCCCCAATCACTCTCATATTTGAACGTGTGGTGCAGACCGGCAATCTATCGCCTGACAAAGTTTGAACCACATCTGATCGAGATTGTGGATTTTGTGGACATTTGAACTTAACGTAGAAAAGCCCATTTGGTGTAAATTTTGTTTATATCTCAATCAAAAGTGCCTCAATCACTCATTTGTGACAATGAGGTGAAAACTGGCACTCTAAGAATAGACTAAGTTTCAGGCCTGTATTTTAGAGTGGCCAGATGGAAGCCACTCCTTAGTAAAAGGCACATGGCAGCCCCCTTGGAGTTTGCCAAAAGGCACCTGAAGGACTCTCAGCCCATGAGAAACAAAATTCTCTGGTCTGATGAGACAAAGATTGAACTCTTTGGCATGAATGCCAGGCTTCATGTTTGGAGGAAACCAGGCACCATCACTACAGTGAAGCATGGTGGAGGCAGCATTATGCTGTGTGGATGTGTTTCAATGGAAGGAACTGGGAAACGCCCTGGATGAAAACCTGCTCCAGACCGCTCTTGACCTCAGACTGGGGTGACGGTTCATCGTTCAGCAGGAAAATGTCCCTAAGCACAAAGCCAAGATATCAAAGGAGTGACTTCAGGACAACTCTGTGAATGTCCTTGAGTGTCCCAGCCAGAGCCCAGATCTGAATCCGACTGAACATCTCAGGAGAGATCTGAAAATGGCTGTGGACTGACACTCCCCATCCAACCAGATGGAGCTTGAGAGGTGCTGCAAAGAGGAATGGGCAAAACTCCCCAAAGATAGGTGCACCAAATTTGTGGCATCATATTCAAGAAACCTTGAGGCTGTAATTGCTGCCAAAGTGAATACTTACATACATGTTTTTTTTTTTTTTAGTTTTGAAAATTTTTAATGAATTTGCAAAAAAAAAAAAAAAAAAAACTTGAAACAAGCTTTTTCATGTTGTCATTATGGGGTGTTGTGAATAGAATTTTGATGGAACTTTTTTTTTTCTCCATTTTGGAATAAGGCTGTAACATAAAATGTGGAAAAGGTGAAGCATGGTGAATACTTTCTAGATGGATTGTATTTACAATTATTTTAAAACTGTTATCAAAGCAAAGGGATTTAAATTATGTTGTTCTTGATTTATCTTGCTAAGCTGCCATGCTATTTTCTATCTATCTATCTATCCTCTCTTGGTCTCAAGTTTCATTCAAAATTGTGATTCAAAGGTTTGGGTTGGCTGCAGAGTCTTGAGGTTGGTCATGGCGTTCTGAATTCACTGATCTCCATCAAAATATCAATATATCCAAATTCGAGTCATTTTCGGGCAAAGTGATCAAGTGAATTAAATTGAAATCTAGGGTCCCTGTGTAAATATAGACCTGGGTTGTACCCCGGTTTGTTGTTGCTGATAATTTTTTTCAGGAAAAAACAGCAGAAAGTTGGTATGCCCAGGTGTTTAAAATCCATAATCTACAATGTTGTCTCACACGTGAAGATGTGTACATCCGTCAGTATAAATTACAGCTTTAATGCGTCGATGTCTTTGTATTCAACACTCACTTTTGGTCTCTTGCAGGTGATTGTCCCAACCTGGAGGATCCTGACCCCTGCAGGCCGATCATTGAAAATAAAATCTTTTGCAGAGGAAGTCAAGCTACTAAAAAAACAAACAGCCAGATAGAGTAAGAGTTTGTGCTTTCTTCCTCCCAGTGCTGGCTTTATTTTGAAGTGTTTCCTGTGATGACAGTTCATGTCCGTGTGATTTGACCGGTAGACTGAACTTGACAGAACAGCGCCTCGGTCTGTTTATATAATTCATTTAATTTGATTTGATTTTCTGGGAGCAGAAAAAGCATCAAACGGTGGAGTTTGCAAAGCACCAGAGATAAACGGTGCTATTATAAATTGCCAAATTTGGTTTTAGAAGCAGAACTATCGTTACAAATCCACTTTTTGAACATCTCCAACTGTTTGGTCATTTCATCACAAAACGTCGCCAAAATCCACAAATTGTTTTCCTAAATTTAAATAAACATAATCTCCCCGTCGGGGAATCGAACGTCAGTTTTCCGCGCGGCAGCCGGGAATTCTTTCACTAAACGGCCCTAAACTGCTCCCCCATTCATTTCCTATGGTAGTGCTAAACCACTCCCGCTCTGTAGTTCCACCTTCTGCCACCGGCGTCGCTGTTACGGCCGGCGTGTTTTTTCTGGTAAATTTCCACTTTCACTCATCGTTTGTCCGGACTTGAGAGTGACAACACATTTTAGTTGAGAAAAATACTCAAATTAGAGCTGCTGTTTAATTAGTGTAGTACTGTTTCATCGCAGCTGTTGTCAAAGTCTCATCGTAAGGTAAGTGTGAGTTTTGCTAACAAGGCGTTGTGCCAGTTCTCTATATTGGTTCATTACTGTCTTATGTACTGTAACGTTATGAGTTCCAGAGGAGGCTTACAAATTACGAATTTAACTCATCACTAATTAAGTTTTTGTTCGTGTCTTATTATTATTAGTATCATTATGTTATTTTGTTTAGTGTTAACATGAAACACTATAAAATCTTTAAAAACTTGCTTATACAATTATATCAGCGTTATACAATCCAGTTCATTTTAAATTGTTTCTGTTTTTAATGTTTTCTTTTGATCTTCAGCATTATCAGCTAATCAGGTAACAATTCATGATAACATCATTATCAACATTATATGGTAGTATAATTTGGGAATGATTTCATTCAATGTATATTGCGTTGAAGTGCTGTGTACTGCAAAGTTAGTCTAGTAATAAAAGTATACAAATTTATTTATTCATTCATTTATTTAGAGAGAAAATGGAGACTATTTTTTACCCTGGCCGAGTCAGTGTGGTTTTCCGCAAGGGCCCACTGGGTTTCCTGCGGCAAGACCCTTCTGATGAGGCCAAAAAAAATTAAGAACAACCCATCTATGAAGGACTGAAGTGCCCCAGTGAAGGAGGAGACTGTGAGGCAGAACACCCTCAGTGTAGTACGGATGAGGGGAGGAGATGCCTCTGAACCAAAAGGGCTGCTGGGAGAGTACATCCTACAGTTTGGGAGGTACAAGGGGAAGTCTTTCCACTGGCTCCTTGAGAACGATGTGGGCTACACCTTGTATCTCATCCAAAGCCATCAGCGAGAGGAAGCTGCTGGCGCTCTGATGACTGAGGGGCATAGCAAAGACAGCCTGATGTCCTTCCTCCGCTTCCAGGAGATCACCGCTCTGCTTAAGCATGAGGCGCAGAAAATTTCTGTGCCCACCACTTCAGCAGCAGAGGAGGACCAGCAGGTTGGGTTCGGTGCCCGTGCCAACAGCACCTGGAGGGAGGTCTGGGAGAGCAGGGCTGATGGATATGCAGCCTTCATCCTAAAAAGGAAGTGCACTCCGGGGACCAAGATGCACAAACTGCAGCAGTACCTCCAGAAGAGACAGCAGCTGTCCTTCACCCCTGTGTCCTCCACTCCCATCCACCCTCCCTCTGTCCACACCACCTCTGTCTCATCTGCTGAACCTATGGGTGAGTAAAAAGCTTCAAATTGTTGAAGTGCATTTTTCCACGTTACACAGCACTTATTTAGTCTTTGAAATAATTATTAAAGTAAATAGGTAGAATGAGTAATGAGTAAACACTATATACACTAGAATGTATGCAGACTTCTTAATAGACAGAAGGGATTTCATCAGCATCACATGTAGAAGAGGCACTAAATCATGGCAAGGCATTAACAATTTCAGTAAGTGTGTTTTTATGTATTTATTTTTTTAAGAAATGGAAGAAGACAGGGAACTCGAAGGGGCAATGCTCAGCATTTCAACAACCCCCGAGTATACAGATATGTGTAAGTTCTACTTACTGTCAGGTATTAGAGCTGATTTTTGTGTATTTTTAATAAACATATTTGGGATTTGTCTTTCAGCTTTGTCATCACCAGCAGTAGTGGGAGAGGTGCAGCAGCCAACAGGTTCAGAGAGATGTTCCTACCCTTGAGGACCGTTTTGGGACATGTTCTATTCCGTTGCATGAGTTCAATCATTCTTGACCATGTTCCGGTCACTTTTGTCTTTGTTCCTTTCATGTGTGTTCTGCCTAAAGTCCATGTGACTATGAATTGATACCATCTGCGATGAAGGTAAGTGACACTTTTGTTATGCATGGTTGTGAATATGAGTGTAGTGACATTTAACCTTTAAAGTGCTTCTCCTGCTCAAATCATTGTTATTCCTGATAGTGTGGAATAAACAAAATGAGCGGAAGAAGTCACACTCTAGTGCTGTGTGTGCATTTTACTAACATCTCAATTAAACTGTGATTTAACAAAAATAAAAACTAATTGTATTTTTTTTTTCTACAGCATCTCAGTCCATGCCCACAGTCCCAGAGGATTCAGGAGATGGTACACCCAAAGCACTTTATCAGAACTCAATACACATTTTAAAACCACAAGTCATCATTTACAGTTAAATACTTGTACACCTCTCTTCTCTCTGCTCTTCAGCTGTTCCCACACTGCTGTGCCACAGCCTGTCCCTCTTCCAAAGGAGCTCATGTTCCTCCTTCCTGAGGCCAGAGAAACCTTAGCTCCAGGTTTGGTTTAGAAATACATTTATTATTACACATCACAATGCATTTTCTTTATTTTTATGTTTGTTTTTATTTAGAAACTCTTTCCCCTCGTGGTAGTCCTCCTGCAGCCTCCATTCAGCCAAAATCAAAATCTTCAAATGAAGACAGACCCCGCAGTAAGTAGTTGTGCAGTGCATAAGCAAAGTATTGTGAAGACAACAATTAAAAGAACAGTGCATCTTGTCACTACTGTTCTTCTTTACCTGGATCCTGATTCCAGAATAAATTTTAATTGAATTAAATTTACAAGTGAGTCTGTATGGTCACCATATTAACATATTCATATATTAATTTATCAGTCCACATATACAATATGAGAAGATTATATATGTATGGGCTTATTTATTGGTTGGAGAAATGTTTTAAGTGCTCAGAAAAATATAAATGGTATTGTAATATTTGTTTGTTTGTTTGTTTTATCATTTAGCTCCTGCTCCAGTCCAGCCCACAGCTGCAGCCAACAGACCACAACCTCCGCTGCTTCTCACTGAGCAGGAGCTCAGCCAGTGGAACTGCTCCCATCAGCAGAAGATGTGGATGAAGGAGGAGCTGGAGACTATGGGTCTGTGGCCAGGCTCCCGTCCTGTTAGCAATCCTATGAAGACCTTCTCCTTGTGGCGCTTACCTCCCCAACCTGAACTGATTGACAGTGTCCACAATATGTCCTCTCCCAAATACTTTCAGCTCCACCCCTTTTTTATTTGGAAGTCGGAGAGTGACTACCTGATGGCACGGCTGAAAAATAATGACTCCTTGCTATGCTCTGGAGACTGTGCTCAGCCTTGTGTCGTGTCTGCAGGTGTGGGAAGACCACATTTGATAGTGGGCCTAACGGGACAGTACTACTTACTGGCATCCAGGCTCTGCTGTAAGAGATGCCGGAGGAGGTGGTATGCTGACAACCCTCTCTGGTTGGAAAAACTCCCCCAGAGATTCACCAACCTGTTACCAGCTGTACTCACCTACAAGAAGGCCATTTGTAAGTCAGTCCTGGATGAGCTGAGGACGACTGGAAAATCCCCCACTGACATGGCCAACCAGATCACAGAAATGCTGCACCTCAAATATGAGCGTGCCAACCTGGCATATCTCCTCTGCTGCCAGAACGTGATGGACGGTGAGGCTTATGGGCAGAAGACCATTTCCCAGTTCTTGCGGCAGGAGTCCACGCCAGAGCCTTTTGGAGACTACAGTGACTCTGACGGCTGGAATGGGGTCTCTGTGTCCTCTCACTACCTCACAGACTGCTTGCTGCATGAGTTCAAGCACCAAAAGGACATCATTCAGTGGCTGCTGCAGGGAACATTTGAACAGGCTTTGCGCTCAGACCATACCCGTAAAGTCGCCAGGAAAGTCATGTTCTCCTCTGGCGCTATGTCATCCTACGCCGTGATGAATGAGAACTGGATGATCTTGTCCTGGGTCATGGTGCAGTCTGAGACGGACAAAAGCCTGACACACATGTACGAGGGCCTCTCAAACCGCTACAGCAGGGTTGGCATCGAGAAGGCCCAGTATCAGTGGGTGGACAGGTGAGACACCAGTTTTTTATTATTTTTATTCTCTATTATGCTTTGATGCTCAGTATTTCATACATTTTAACATCAGTAATAGAACCAATTCAGTGATATGAATTAATTCATTTTGTAATAACTTTCAATTTACAATCTTGATGCATAATTATTCAACTTGTGAATAATTAAGTAAAGAATAAATTAGTTGTGCTGACTGCGTCTCCTTTGCATGTCTGTACCTATTACATGTGCTGTGGTGATAGTGTTTTTGTCTTTGTCTTTAGGGATTGCTGTGCATCGTTCAGGGTGGCAGAGTCTCTGGCAGGGGAACATTTGACCTGGGACTCGTGGACAACAACAGATGCCATTGTTACTGAGGCACTTCAGGGAACATGTTAAGTTCAAGTGCATCAAGAATACACTACAACAGTGCCATTACCATCAAGCTGGACTTGTTTCACTGTATGACACGGTTCCTCCGTGAGTGTATCTCTGAACATCACCCTCTGTACAGCTCATTTGCCCAGTTCCTGTCAGCTGCCTTCTCTGTGGTGGACCAGGATGACCTGCAGAGGCTTAAAGATGCATATGCCTTCTGTGGCATCCAGCCTGCAAATCCCACCAAGCAGCACATCCGTGAGCACTGCAGGGTGAAGATTCCTCAGCCCAGGGAGCTCATCCAGAGAGTAGAGGGAGTGTTCAAACACTTCCACATGGCCACAGACCCAAACGGTGTCTATCTTTTCAAACCCTCAATGCTGAAAACCTGGAGGATACAGAGGGTTCACATACTCCGCGGGTGCCTCAGTGATCCAGAGGTGGAGGGAGGCATTCTTTACCGCCATGGAGGAACCATCCAACTCAACTATGTGCCAGGTGAGCCCGCCAAAGTCCCTGTCTGGATCCCAATCCGAGGCACCTCTCAGCAGGAGGGCTACCACTTCCACCAAGCTCAAAGGGTGACAGGAACACAAGTGTCACCAGAGTTGTTCCAGGCTCAGTGTCTGACAGGAGTGTGCCGCTGGAATTATCAGCGCCTGGTTGACCTGAAGCAGCCCGGTGTGCGCCTCCCACCTGTGTTTGACCCTGCTCTTATTCACTCATTAAACATTGTGTCCAAACGTGTCGCTGGAGAGGAGAAGTACCCAGCGCTGCATCTCTCTACTGAAGACACAGGGGAGAGGTTTGGCCTGGAATACACAGAACCAGACTGTCACCCTGTCCCTTTAGACTGGGACAAACACAAAAGCAGGAAGGACACAGCCCACAGTGCCTCCGCAACACCCTCTCACTCTGCTCTATCTGCTGCAGCATTAGAGCCTGACCCGCCATCCTCCTCAGCTCCCACCAGGCTCTTCAGGCTTTTGGCAGCAATTAAAACATCTGCTACCACCACTGCTTCGTCTGCTGTTACTGCTCCTACTGCTTCCTCAGCTCCCACCAGGCTCTTCAGCTTCTCATCTCTCAATCCTGTGTTCCATACTCCTTCTACTACATCAACAGCTACCACCACCACTGCTGCTGTTGCTCTGGCTTCCTCTGCAGCTTCTTCTGTCAACTCTGATGCAGCTTCAGGTTCTGCATTTTTGATGACTGTGCCTGAGACTAAGTCAGGTAACCACCCACTATCCAAATTATCATAATTTGATAAAAAAAAAAATGCAAGTGTTAAATAAAATATAAAATAGCTGACACCTGTGTTTATTTCTCTTTCTGCCCAGAGCTCACACTTTTGCCACTGCCCATCAAGCCTTCTCCATCCGCAGCCCGTACTGGACCAGTGAAGACAGGAGGGAGGGTCTTCGTGTTGGACCACAAGCGCTGGCCTGTTCCCATGAAGACTGCTATTGATGGTCTTCTAAACAAGCACCGTGAACAGAAGGACATGCTCAAGCTTGTGCATCAGGAGTATTCTGCACTTGTCCACAACGCCAGCTCAGATCCCAACAGCCTACTGTATCCAACCACCAAAGTACACATTTCACAGTACATCAAACACACCTGCAAACACATCATCACTTAACACCAGTCCCGAAAAGCTAGAGGAAACACAGACTGTGGCAGTCCCTCACGACAGGCAGCACAACCACCGCTGTGCCTGTAGTGACCATGCCTGCTGCTACTGTGAACCCCCCCTGCCTGCTCTCTCTGTCACCTCATCTGTCTCTCACCACACCATAGAGAAGATTGTTCTGGATATCATGGAGAAGCAGGTGAAACAGCAGCAGCAGCCAGCTCCAGAGCTGAAAAAACCCCAGCCAAAATCTAAATATGAGGGTGATGGGAGATCTATCCATGAATTCTATCAGCAAGGTCCTGTGAGGTATTTCTACTGCTCCAAAAAAGTATTTGATACATATGGAGCAGAGGGCCTGACAGATCCCAGAATGCCTTTTAAGAACTTTGTGGACAGAGTTCTTCCAGAGGGAGCTTGAGGCCACAAGGCAGAGTGGAGGAAAAACAGCAGCAGAAGAGGAAGAGAGAGGAGGAGCAACAGAAGAGGAAGAGAGAGGAGTCACCTGCACAGAGAAAAAAGTGCAGATTCTGCAAGCAGGAGCTGAAACAGGGTCCAAACAGCGCCCACATCCACACAGGTTTCCCTGGGGTACCGGGAAAATATGTTTACTGCCCTGCCAAAGTGTTGTCCCTCTACAGGGAGCAGGGAATGGAGAGAGTTGAGCTGGGAGGAGTTTAAACAATCTCCTTTCTATGAAAAGGAGATGCAAAGATGGAAAACTAAATAATTATTGTATTATTCTGTTCTATTTCTGTACATATTTATTATTGTGTGTCCTATACTATATAAATCATACCTCTTTAGAAAATATCTTTATTGTATATAAATCTGAAAATATATTTATCATATTGTGTGAAATTATGACTGCCATGTTTGTTTGTTTTTTTTCAAATAGATATGTTTGTGTACATGTAAATAGCTTATATTTGACAAATATTATATTGACTTAATAATTTCTTGTGTTTTTATGGCTTAACCACTGATATTTTGGTTATGTTTACAATAACCCAGTTACCTGTCACGTGGTAAAAATAAATATTTGTATATAAAAATGCTTTTATTGCTGTTTAATTACTGTGCTGCATATAGTGGTGGTGTTTAAAGCAGATATTTAGTGTAAATATACAAATAAACACTCCTATAAACAGGTGATGAAGATGTCTATTTCTAGCAGTCTATTTTACTGTATAAACATTTGCAGATCAAAGAAAACATCTCAGTTGGTCAGTTCATCCCACTAGTAACACAGTGATGGAAGGCAACAAACTGTTTAAAATCAGGACAAGATTGGATTTTATGATATACACTATTACAATTCAGCAACATTTTTTTCAAAATGAAGGTTAAATTAGTAAAATGCAGATGTGACGTCTGTGTGCACTGCTGGATTCGAACCCACTCACTCCCTGCGTTAAGTTGTGAATGAGAACTAATCCCTGCTTTCTGATTGGCTGGGGCTCCATGCCTACCACGTCTTGCTGACAGACTCATTCTGATTGGCTGGCGCACTATGCCAACAATACGCGACTGGCCGTGACAGGCGGAGATACTGACCACTATACTAACGAGGAGGCACGTGTACGCTCCTAATTATCATTTCTTTGAAGTATGTTATCCACGATATCCACCTGCAGAGGGCACTGTTGCATACGTAAGAACAATGAACGATTCCCAGAATGCACCGGGGTGCCAGCAGAGTTCTGCTGTCTCACAGCGCATATAAATAATGGCGTTAATTTAGGGAGTTCACGGGCGACTATGATGATTATACGCTCCCCCAAGTTGAGAGGGTTATCTAGAGAAGGTGTAGCACCTGTGATGGACTTCTGCTGTGCCCCGATGTTGTCTTACTGTCTATATTTCACGAGATGTGTTTACGAGATGTGCTGAGCTCCTGACACCGGAAATCCATCTAAAAGATTGTTTTGACTTTCAACCCGGTTTTAAAAATCCTGAAAATTTTTCTTAAAATGACCAGAAGTACTTTTTAAATAGCAAATAAATAAATAATAATAAAAAATAAAATTGCCTTCAGTCAACCCATACAAGGTTACAATGGAGTCTTAAAGGATGAACAAAGACATATTGAGAAGGTCAAACTTAGGGCCATAGAATAATTGAAACTGTACAGGGTATCCATAATGGTTTTAGTTGGTTTGTAAATAGTACATCCCTTTGCTACAGTGATTACTCTATTATGGCTCCATGTAAACCGGAGATATACCCAGAGTTGATTAGTTCCACTGGAAAACATACAAAGCAGGTGCTCTGAATTGATGGTGAACTGTAATGTAGACAGTCATTTTTACCCGAGGCCAACATATGGCCATTGGGTATTGTGAAGTAGTGGTGGGCAACACTGGGAATTTTGGTATTGATCCGATACCAAGTAAATACAGGCTGCAGTATCGCCGATAGATACTTTTTCATATTTAAGCTTCATAGATCCAAAGGATCCAAAAGACCTAGGATAGAATTTCGCCAAACATTGTATGTGACAACAAAATACTTTATTATCACAATCAACATTTTTGTTTAAAAAATATCACTCAATTTAAAACAAAGTCTCCTGAGGTAGAGGCCTGACAAACCACAATACAAGGGTGCACTGCTCCGTGTTGTGTGACACAGCGCAGCGCTGCTCTTACAGAGAGAGTAGACTTTGATGAAGCTGCGTGCGCATCAGTCATTGCGTGCGGGAAAGAAAAAAAGCTCGAGTATCGATCTTTTTACACGAGGATCGTTCGATATCAGTACCAGCGTTGGTATCGATATTAGGATTGATCCACCCACCTCTGTTGCGAAGACCTTGCATCTGTCTGTCCGTCTGTCTGTCTGTGTGTTCAGCATAAGTCCAGTTCTGTTACTGCCACAGTCTTCAAATTCACAGGAAAAATTGTTGGGACACAGACCTTGGACAAGTTCAAAGATGGCTAACCTTGACATATTTTAAGAGGTTAAAAAGTCACATTCAGTTTGAATGTGTTCTGCTTTCTTTTTGAGTGGCGGGGGATGACAGCCAATCAGAGTAGAGCTGCGCCGTGACATCAGTGGCTGGTCTCTTCAAAACCACTTTGCCTTGTGTTTATATGCATGTCTCTCATTAAGTAAAAGGTAGTGTTAGATAATATATATGCTAATTCCTTGTTTTATATTAGTTATCAAGTATTTGCTTTTGTTATCTGTTTGGAAGTGTCTGGAACCTGGTTCAAAATAAGAGTTAAGTTTCACTTCCATCACGCATACGTAAGTTTCAAATAAAGGGAGGGCTCCCCCTGTCTGTGGAGAGCCAGTAACATTAGGACTGTGAGACTAAAACACACCCACTGTAATGCCCACATTGTATTGTATAAAAGTGTTGTGCGAGCCATGTTCAATGTCTGTGGAGACCCAGGCCTGGTTTTCAATGTGACTTTCAATAAATTCAAACAGGAATATAGCGATTTGGTTCTTTGTAAGGGTCAGTATATTACATAAAGAACCGAGAGAAATTACACTCGCGAGAAATAAACACTTCTAAAACCGAAAACGCCATTTTTGGAACCTAAAAACACCTCTGAACTTATTTGCGGATGTTAGCATGGTGACGTCACAGACTGGTAGCTAGCTGCAAAACTGTTTTGTTTTTGTGTAAATATGTCTTCTTTGTCATATATAACGAAAAGATAGCGAGAAATAAACACTTCTAAAACTGTAAATGCTCTTTTTGTAACCTGATAGCACATTTTGTTGCATTAGCATGCATGCTAACTTCTGTTAACTGAAAGCTAACTTCCCATGGAGCTAAGTTTGTCCCATTAATACCACGAAATGCACAGAGGGTGGTCTACAAATATTCCCAGATTTGCTTGTAAGCTCATGTACACACACACACGCGCAAAGCTTCCTGCAGACGCTGTTAAAACATAACCATTGGTTTTGATTGACTGATTAATAGAGGGGCTTCATTGAACATGTACAAATCGCATGCAAGACAACAGAATCTTAATTAATAATTAACCAACTGAAAATGATAATAAACACAAGGCTCTTACGGCCGGGAGTATTTTAGCATTGCGTTATATTTATTATATGCAAAACAATTGCATGTGTTTCCAATAATTACCCTACAGGAGACTGTCCATGAGGAAAAGGCAGCAGGTTTTGGAAGGCATATATGTTGTGGTCAGATTGTTGTTGAAATATGTACCAATACTGTCACAAGGGGGAGACAGCACACTTCTTCATGACTTGACTATCTGCCTTTGTAGGTTCAAAAGTACTCAGAATCAACATAATCAGGGCCTGTGGGTTGGACGCTGTCTGATCTTTGACTGGGTGTCATTTTACAATCTTAACACAGAAACCAATCCCCCACTTAAACCTTTTCAGCCAGTATGAACAGATACAGATTGGACAGTAATCTGAACAATGGATCTGTCCTCTTCGTTGGTCTCAGCACAATCTTTTGTTAAAACATTAGAAGCCTCTCAAATGTCTTATTCAACAGACAGTCCAGTTTGGCACTTAAAATGTCCTTACCAGTGCTGAATCCCAACTCACATGCCGGTTGGGACTTTGTGAAGACTTTTTGCATTTTTGGCAAAGATGAGTAACCCCAGTTTCAGAGAGTAAAACTATTGGTGTATTGTAGTATGTATTGTTTCTACCTCTGCACCTAAAACAGGTGATTTCACTGATTAGCTCATCTACCTGCCTGAAAAGATGAAATAATTAGAAACAGCTGGCTCAGTGGGTGGATGGAACAAATATGTGGAAGGACTTTTATTCACTGAAGCTGGGGTTACCCACCTCTGGAGATGAAATCAAATTTAGTAGGGATGTATCCCAGGACTTAAGAAAGACTTCCACCTCATCTATTTTGTCATCTATATCCTTTTGTGAGAATGAAGTGAGGCCTCCCCACTTCCTGGTTCTTCATTTTCATTGGCTCCTGTTATAGAAATGCCTTCCCTGAACACAGGGTGGCAGTGGTATGTCAGTGGCAGGTCATGCATCTCCATGCATCTTCGAGCTATCCTCCCCCAATTAAATGCAGTATCACATGATTCAGCGTAGCAAGTAGTCATTATCCCAAATCAATGTCATTACCAAATGTTATAGTAGTAGAGTGGCTGCTTTAAGAGACAGGGCAGTGTGTGTACACATAGGGAGTGGGTGGAGAATTAAGAGAGAGACAGAGAGAAAGCCCAAGAAAAGAGAGAAAACCGCTGAAGCAGAAACATTAACATAATAAAACGAGAAACCACACAACAACCACATTTACTCATACAACCACCAACCAAGCAAAAACAGCATAAACAAAAATAACACAATCAGAATTAAACAGGTTCCAAAAAGGCAGTTGAACATATGTGTGTGTGCCCCTACTACAACCCCTGGCAAAAATTATGGAATCACCGGCCACGGAGGATGTTCATTCAGTTGTTTAATTTTGTAGAAAAAAAGCAGATCACAGACATGACACAAAACTAAAGTCATTTCAAATGGCAACTTTCTGGCTTTAAGAAACACTATAAAAAATCAGGAAAAAAAATTGTGGCAGTCAGTAACGGTTACTTTTTTAGACCAAGCAGAGGGAAAAAAATATGGAATCACTCAATTCTGAGGAATAAATTATAGAATCACCCTGTAAATTTTCATCCCCAAATCTAACACTTGCATCAAATCAGATCTGCTCGTTAGTCTGCATCTAAAGAGGAGTGATCACACCTTGGAGAGCTGTTGCACCAAGTGCACTGACATGAATCATGGCTCCAACACGAGAGATGTCAATTGAAACAAAGGAGAGGATTATCAAACTCTTAAAAGAGGGTAAATCATCACGCAATGTTGCAAAAGATGTTGGTTGTTCACAGTCAGCTGTGTCTAAACTCTGGACCAAATACAAACAACATGGAAAGGTTGTTAAAGGCAAACATACAGGTAGACCAAGGAAGACATCAAAGCGTCAAGACAGAAAACTTAAAGCAATATGTCTCAAAAATCGAAAATGCACAACAAAACAAATGAGGAACGAATGGGAGGAAACTGGAGTCAACGTCTGTGACCGAACTGTAAGAAACCACCTAAAGGAAATGGAATTTACATACAGAAAAGCTAAACGAAAGCCATCATTAACACCTAAACAGAAAAAAAACAAGGTTACAATGGGATAAAGAAAAGCAATTGTGGACTGTGGATGACTGGATGAAAGTCATATTCAGTGATGAATCTCGAATCTGCATTGGGCAAGGTGATGATGCTGGAACTTTTGTTTGGTGCCGTTCCAATGAGATTTATAAAGATGACTGCCTGAAGAGAACATGTAAATTTCCACAGTCATTGATGATATGGGGCTGCATGTCAGGTAAAGGCACTGGGGAGATGGCTGTCATTACATCATCAATAAATGCACAAGTTTACGTTGATATTTTGGACACTTTTCTTATTCCATCAATTGAAAGGATGTTTGGGGATGATGAAATCATTTTTGAAGATGATAATGCATCTTGCCATAGAGCAAAAACTGTGAAAACATTCCTTGCAAAAAGACACATATGTTGGGAAGGTGTCGTAGCACGGACCCACAACAGGGGGCGCAAATGAACGGACAATGAGTAAACCAAAAGGCAACAATTTACTGTTGTGACAATACACAACTAAATGTACAGAAATTGCAAAGTCAATTAACACCAGGTGACGTGTGGGCAGGCTCGAAGATAGAAGACCCCGACGAGAGAGAGACCGCGCTCCACACGGCCTCCACCACCAACGGTCTGAAGAACACCGGAGCCGCCAAGTCCCGAATCCCCAGGTGACCTCTGTCTTCGGCTGTCGACCCTGGTACTGCTGGCAGAAAGCAGAGAAAAGATGAATGAGTGTAACTCCTTACACTCAGTGGTCTATAGTCTGTACACAGTTAGGAGGAGAACCTCCACCTCCGAATCACACACTCGTGCAGCTCCTGGTGTGACCACTTATCTGTAGTGCGGTTGTCGTCGTCACGCTCCACGCCACTTCCCAGATAAGGGCGAACACCACAGGATACCGGCTGCAACAAAAGGTCAGGTTATTACTCAACGTATGAGACAGCAGAGAAATTACCTTACGGTAGTCGATTTCTCGGCGAGGAGGTGGAGTCACGATCCGGCTTTTAAGTTGGTGATGATGATGATGAACGAGTGACAGCTGGTGCAGGGGAAGAATGACAGCTGTCACTTCTTCAGGGTCCGGCGCCCTCTCGTGCTTGGAGCCCGCACTCCAAGCAGGGCGCCCTCTGGTGGTGGTGGGCCAGCAGTACCTCCTCTTCAGCGGCCCACATAACAGGACCCCCCCCTCAACGGGCGCCCCCTGGCGCCCGACCGGGCTTGTCCGGGTGTCGGCTGTAGAACTCGGCCAGGAGGGCCGGGTCCAGGATGAAGCTCCTCTTCACCCAGGAGCGTTCCTCAGGTCCATACCCCTCCCAGTCCACCAGATATTGGAACCCCCGGCCCTTACGACGGACGTCCAGGAGCCTGCGGACCGTCCAAGCAGGCTCCCCGTCGATGAGTCGGGCAGGAGGCGGCGTAGGTCCAGGTGCACAGAGGGGCGAGGTGTGGTGAGGCTTTATACGGGACACGTGGAAGACCGGGTGGATCCGCAGTGAAGCTGGGAGTCGGAGCTTCACTGCGGCCGGGTTGATGACCTTGAGGATTGGGAAGGGACCGATGTATCTGTCTTTCAGTTTGGGGGAGTCCACACAGAGGGGAATGTCCTTGGTCGAGAGCCACACCTCCTGCCCGGGCTGGAACGTGGGGGCCGGGGACCGTCGGCGGTCTGCATGGGACTTGGCCCTCGTCCGGGCCTTTAACAGGGCAGAGCGGGCGGTCCGCCACACCCGGCGACATCTCCGAAGGTGGGCCTGGACCGAGGGCACACCGACCTCTCCCTCCACCAGCGGGAATAATGGGGGCTGGTACCCCAAACACACCTCAAAAGGGGAGAGGCCAGTAGCAGACGAAACTTGGCTGTTGTGGGCATACTCGATCCAGGCCAGATGGTGACTCCAGGCCGCCGGATGTGCGGAGGTGACACACCGAAGGGCCTGCTCCAACTCCTGGTTGGCCCGCTCTGCCTGGCCGTTGGTCTGGGGGTGGTACCCGGACGAGAGACTCACGGTGGCCCCCAGCTCCTTGCAGAAACTCTTCCACACCTGTGAAGAGAACTGGGGACCACGATCCGAGACGATGTCCGACGGTATCCCATGCAGCCGCATGACGTGGTGGACCAGGAGGTCTGCCGTCTCCTGGGCCGTCGGGAGCTTCGGGAGGGCCACGAAGTGGGCCGCCTTGGAGAACCGGTCCACTATCGTGAGGATTACGTTGTTGCCCTGGGACGGCGGGAGGCCCGTGATGAAATCCAGGCCGATGTGAGACCAGGGGCGATGAGGCACCGGCAGGGGTTGGAGGAGGCCCGTCGTCCTCCGATGGTCTGCCTTGCCCCTGGCGCAGATGGTACAGGCCTGGATGTAGTCCCGGACGTCGGTTTCCAGGGACGCCCACCAGAAGCGCTGCTGGACTACTGCCACGGTCCTACGCACCCCGGGATGACAGGAGAGCTTGGACCCGTGACAGAAGTCCAATACGGCAGCTCTTGCCTCTGGTGGGACGTACAGTCTGTCCTTGGGGCCAGTCCCCGGGTCCGGGCTCCTGGTCAGGGCCTCCCGGACGGTCTTCTCCACGTCCCAGGTAAGGGCGGCCACGACAGTGGACTCGGGGATGATGGTCTCGGTGGGGTTCGACAGCCCCGCTTTGGCTTCTTCTTCGTGCACCCGGGACAAGGCGTCAGATTTTTGGTTCTTGGTCCCGGGGCGGTATGTAATCCGGAAGTCAAAGCGCCCAAAGAACAGAGACCAGCGGGCTTGCCTGGGGTTCAGCCGCTTGGCGGTCCGGATGTACTCCAGGTTCCGATGGTCAGTGAAAACCGTGAAGGGCAACGAAGCCCCCTCCAGCAGGTGTCTCCACTCTTCAAGAGCCTCCTTCACCGCAAGAAGTTCCCGATTGCCAACGTCATAGTTCCGTTCAGCTGGGGTCAACCTGCGGGAATAAAAGGCACAAGGATGGAGAACCTTATCAGCCTCCATGCTCTGGGACAGCACGGCTCCTATCCCTGAGTCAGAGGCGTCCACTTCTACTACATACTGGCGATCAGGATCAGGCTGCACCAGAACTGGCGCAGTCGAGAACCGGCGTTTCAACTCCTGGAACGCGGCTTCGCACCGATCCGACCAGGCAAAGGGGACCTTGGTGGAGGTCAGGGCAGTCAGGGGGCTAACTACCTGACTGTAACCTTTGATGAACCTCCTATAAAAATTTGCAAAACCGAGGAACTGCTGTAGTTTCCTGCGGCTTGTTGGTTGGGGCCAATCTCTCACCGCCGCAACCTTAGCCGGATCAGGGGCGACGGAGTTGGAGGAGATGATGAACCCCAGGAAGGACAAAGAAGTGCGGTGGAACTCGCACTTCTCGCCCTTCACAAACAGCCGGTTCTCCAACAACCGCTGTAGGACCTGACGTACATGCTGGACATGGGTCTCAGGGTCCGGAGAAAAGATGAGTATATCGTCCAGATATACGAAGACGAACCGATGCAGGAAGTCCCGCAAGACGTCGTTTACCAAAGCTTGGAACGTCGCGGGGGCGTTAGTGAGGCCGAACGGCATGACCAGGTACTCGAAGTGACCTAACGGGGTGTTGAATGCCGTCTTCCATTCGTCTCCCTTCCGGATCCGAACCAGGTGGTACGCATTTCTAGGATCCAATTTCGTAAAGATTTGGGCTCCATGCAGGGGCGTGAACACTGAATCCAACAGAGGTAACGGGTATCGGTTGCGAACCGTGATCTCGTTCAGCCCTCTGTAATCAATGCATGGACGGAGTCCGCCGTCTTTCTTGCCCACAAAAAAGAAACCAGCACCCATCGGGGAGGTGGAGTTCCGGATCAGCCCGGCAGCTAAGGAGTCCCGGATGTAGGTCTCCATTGATTCGCGTTCCGGACGTGAGAGGTTGTACAACCTACTGGACGGGTACTCAACGCCCGGGACTAAATCGATGGCACAATCGTACGGCCGGTGCGGAGGAAGAGTGAGCGCCATATCTTTGCTGAAAACGTCAGCAAGATCGTGGTACTCCTCTGGCACCGCCGATAGATTGGGGGGGACTTTGACCTCCTCATTAGCTGTAGTGCCGGGGGGAACCGAGGATCCTAAACACTCCCGGTGGCAGGCTTCGCTCCACTGCGTCACAACCCCGGACGGCCAATCAACCCGGGGATTGTGCTTCACCATCCATGGAAAGCCCAAAATCACTCGGGAGGTAGATGGTGTTACATGGAACACTATCTCCTCCCTGTGATTCCCAGATACAACCAATGTCACTGGTTGTGTCTGATGTGTGATCAATGGAAGCAGGGTGCCATCTAGTGCTCGCACCTGCAATGGTGCCGGCAGAGCCACCAGAGGGAGCCCTACTTCCCTTGCCCATCTGCTGTCCAGCAGATTCCCCTCTGACCCCGTGTCTATCAGTGCTGGGGCGTGAAGGGTTAACTCCTCACAAAGGATTGTTACTGGGATTCGTGCCGATCTGCGGGGTCTTTCCGCGTGTGTGTTATGGCCCACCCTTAGCCCAGATTCTAAGGACGGGCGTTGTAGTTTGACCGTTCAGGGCAGTCCCTCTGCATGTGTTCACAAGAGCCGCAGACAAAACACTCCCCGCGGGCCAGTCTCCTTTGTCTGTCACTTAATTTTACTTTGGCCCTGCTCGTGTCCATAGCCTCCTCAGCAGGGGGAGCTGTAGCCCCACGGGGCCCTCTGGCAGTGAAGCGTGGGGACAACGTCTTATCGGAACCGGAAGGGGGAGGGACGGCTCGTGCCCGGTCACGCCTCCCGGCCTGCTCCCGACGATGCTCAGTCAAACGGTTGTCTAAGCGTATAACCAAATCGACAAGCCCGTCAAAATCCCGCGGTTCCTCCTTCGCCAGTAGGTGCTCCTTGAGGACCGGTGACAGTCCATTTACGAAGGCGGCGCGGAGCGCAACGTTATTCCAGCCGGACCTCGCTGCCGCGATGCGGAAGTCGACTGCATACTCGGCTGCGCTACGGCGCCCCTGTCTTATCGACAGCAGCACGTTTGAAGCAGTCTCGCCTCTGTTAGGATGATCAAACACTTGTTTGAACTCCCGTACAAACCCAGCATAAGACGTTAGGAGCCGTGAGTTCTGCTCCCAAAGCGCCGTAGCCCATGCGCGTGCCTCTCCTCGAAGCAGATTGATAACATAAGCTACCCGGCTAGCATCTGAGGCGTACATGACAGGGCGCTGTGAAAAGACGAGCGAACACTGCATGAGGAAGTCCGCGCACGTCTCGACACAGCCCCCGTACAGCTCCGGAGGGCTTATGTAAGCTTCAGGGGATGGTGGGGGGGTTTGTTGAACGACCAGTGGTACGTTTGATTCAGGCCCAGGACCAGCCAGAGGAGGAGCTGCAGCAGCGCCCTGATCGTGCGCTTCCACCCTGGCGGCGAGAGCCTCCACTTTCCGATTAAGGAGGACATTCTGCTCGGTCACTAAATCCAACCGAGCCGTGAAGGCGGTTAAGATCTGCTGCAGCTCACCCAACACGCCTCCTGCTGACGCCTGCGCTCCTGGCTCTGCCATTGGCCGTTCACGCTCGAGCTGACGCCCCTCGGAATCCATGACGATTGGCCGAGAAATCCTGTTGGGAAGGTGTCGTAGCACGGACCCACAACAGGGGGCGCAAATGAACGGACAATGAGTAAACCAAAAGGCAACAATTTACTGTTGTGACAATACACAACTAAATGTACAGAAACTGCAAAGTCAATTAACACCAGGTGACGTGTGGGCAGGCTCGAAGATAGAAGACCCCGACGAGAGAGAGGCCGCGCTCCACACGGCCTCCACCACCAACGGTCTGAAGAACACCGGAGCCGCCAAGTCCCGAATCCCCAGGTGACCTCTGTCTTCGGCTGTCGACCCTGGTACTGCTGGCAGAAAGCAGAGAAAAGATGAATGAGTGTAACTCCTTACACTCAGTGGTCTATAGTCTGTACACAGTTAGGAGGAGAACCTCCACCTCCGAATCACACACTCGTGCAGCTCCTGGTGTGACCACTTATCTGTAGCGCGGTTGTCGTCGTCACGCTCCACGCCACTTCCCAGATAAGGGCGAACACCACAGGATACCGGCTGCAACAAAAGGTCAGGTTATTACTCAACGTATGAGACAGCAGAGAAATTACCTTACGGTAGTCGATTTCTCGGCGAGGAGGTGGAGTCACGATCCGGCTTTTAAGTTGGTGATGATGATGATGAACGAGTGACAGCTGGTGCAGGGGAAGAATGACAGCTGTCACTTCTTCAGGGTCCGGCGCCCTCTCGTGCTTGGAGCCCGCACTCCAAGCAGGGCGCCCTCTGGTGGTGGTGGGCCAGCAGTACCTCCTCTTCAGCGGCCCACATAACAACATAGGGTCAATGTCATGGCCTGCAAATAGTCCGGATCTTAATCCAATTGAAAATCTTTGGTGGAAGTTGAAGAAAATGGTCCATGACAAGGCTCCAACCTGCAAAGCTGATCTGGCAACAGCAATCAGAGAAAATTGGAGCCAGATTGATGAAGAGTACTGTTTGTCACTCATTAAGTCCATGCCTCAGAGACTGCAAGCTGTTAGAAAAGCCAGAGGTGGTGCAACAAAATACTAATGATGTGTTGGAGCGTTCTTTTGTTTTTCATGATTCCAATTTTTCCTCAGAATTGAGTGATTCCATATTTTTTTTCCCTCTGCTTGGTCTAAAAAAGTAACCGTTACTGACTGCCACAATTTTTTTTTCCTGATTTCTTATAGTGTTTCTTAAAGCCAGAAAGTTGCCATTTGAAATGACTTTAGTTTTGTGTCATGTCTGTGATCTGCTTTTTTTCTACAAAATTAAACAACTGAATGAACATCCTCCGAGGCCGGTGATTCCATAATTTTTGCCAGGGGTTGTACAAGGACAGAGGCAACAAATAGACGTCATTCACACCACACCCACCAGCAGCAATGATGTGAGGCAAGCAGTTATTCATCATAAGTGCAAATTCATAAAATGTAAAAAAATAAAAAAAAATAAAAGCTGCTCATCATAAACAGTTCAATAATATTGTCAATCAGTCCACAGCTTGACGGTAATTCCACCAACAAATTTCTTTCTTCTCCTCCTGCCATTGTGCTTTAAAAACAGATCAAAGTAAAAAATTTACTAAAATAAAACCCCACTACACTGAAAAACCTAAATGTCAAGAAAGAGAATTTAAATGAATTAGAACATGAACTTAAAGGCTACATTGTTTAGCCTTGTTCCACTTAGCAAACTTTTTAAATTATTGGTATTCAACAAAATGAACACTGCTATCTTCTGAAAATGTCTGGGGTTGTTGTTGATCAATCTACATACACTGATGATGTAGCTGTAAGCCAACTAGAAACTGACTAGAATGTGCCAAAGAACACGCACAACACAGCAAACTCAAACTCTGACTAAAAAAACACGACAGTTTACAACATTGTCCCCATATTATCATCATGATCATCATCATCTTTATTTGCCAGACTCAGAATCCAAAAAGAACATACACAACACAACACAACTTAAAAAACAAATATACAAGTAAAATTTAGACAATACAACCATTCTTATAAAAGACATTCATACCAGTACTTCCACATTGGTGACTGGTACCTAATTGCACTGAAGCAGGGATTAACCAGCAGAGTTATCATGGTGTTCTGAGACACATTCAAGTGGCTAATGAGTTTGTACATGAAGTTTCTTATCAGTGCTCTGAAAGTGCTGACCCCTGCATTACAGAACAGGGCACTAGCACTACAACATCTTGGTCTCCTGAGTAAAATCCTTAAACAATCATTATAGGCAACCTCACCTGTAACTTCTGTAGACTTACCTTCTTAAACTTTACCCATAGGGGTGCAGTATATAGTGGAGTGCAGTATGCTTTAAAAAGTTTGATTTTGACATCTTCTGAACACATATGAAATTTCCTAGACAGGATATTAGCTTGTGCATACAACATGCAACATTGTCTATAAATATCATTATCATCAGATATCTGGTCTGTGATATAGTGAGCCAGATATTTGGTTGTCTTACAAACACTCAAAGCTTGTCCTAACAGATAGAAATCTGGAAAACACACCTTTTTGTCACCTTTAGTTCTACATACCAAGACAACACTATTTTTGACATTATATTTCACATCATATTTCATCTCATAGTTAGAACATATATTCAGCAGCTGTTGAAAGCCAGCACTGCTAGGAGAGAGTATTGCCAGGTCATCCGCATACATAAAGTGATTTATCAAGGTGTTACTAATCATACAGCCAGTTCTGCATGCATTTAGTTGTTTTGATAAATCATCCATGTACAGGTTAAATAAAGCTGGTGAAAGTAGCCCCCCCGACGCACACCATTACTCACACGAAAGGGAGCAGAGACACTGTTACCCCATTTAACCTGCATTCTCTGTTTGGCATACCAATAAGACAGGATTCTTACAATGCTATCAGGTACACCCCTTTGGCTCAATTTCTTAAAGAGCTTAAAATGTCTCTGCCATGACTCTCTGCTCTTTACTCTGCCAAATGCCTTAGATGCATCAATAAAACCAATTAAAATAGAACAATTCTCCCTCATGTACATGTGTGTCACCTCTTTCAAAGCATAGATACACAAATCTGTGCCAGGTTTTGCTTTAAAACCAAACTGATTAAAAGTGGTGCCTAAATACTGAGTAAGGCATTCAAGTAATATTTTCTCCAGGACTTTTGACACTACGCTGGCTAAGGCTATTTGTCTATAATTATCCACACTTCCTACCTTGCCAGCCTTATCCTTTATAACAGGCACTAATGTAACAGACAACATAGATTCAGGCAACAGTCCATGAGTCATGAAGCCTGTAAAACAAATGGCAAGAAGTGCAGCAGTCTTAGGGGTTGCAAACTTAAGGTGTTCTGCTGTAATATGGTCAGAGCCACTTGCTTTATTATCAGCAAGATCTTTTATTGCCTGATAAACGTCATTAAAAGTAATTAATGTATCCTTATTGGATATATCATTCACTTCATAAGGATCACTCTTAATACAGTTAAGTAAAGCAGAATAATGTTGTCTCCACAGCGCAGCTATATTGTCACCCCCAGAGACACCCTCTATGACACCAGGAAGTGATGTGTTAGTCCTGTTCAGAGCTCTCACCTCCTTCCAGAAACCAACAACGTTGTTACATAGGAGTTGGCCTGCTAAAGCAACTGCTCTCATGGCCTGCTCATGCTTGTCAATGTACCTGATGGCATATTTATATCTAGCATTTGTAAGTTTTTTATACTCCAGAACAGGCCCATTTCTGGGTCTGCCTGCCTGTACCCATGCCCTAAAAGCCTCCTTAGCTTCAGCATGGTAAGCTGCCACAAATGTATTCCATCCTGGCTTGTTGACATAACGTTTAACAGTGTGGCTACAGCATGCCTTACTGGCCTCATATAAAACGTCAACAATATGATCATACATATCACAAAGGGCCTTACCATGACATATATCCTTACAGCCCACATCTGAACACACAATAGCATCCTGGGGTATATATATATTACTTACACCTGCATCAGTTTTCATACAATATGCCAATAGGTCATCATTTGTAAGTGTTGACCAGTCCAGCTTGACCCTGCATCTACCATCCACTTCATGAATCAATTCAGGGAGACTTTCAAATTCAAATATCATGGCAAATGGCACATGGTCAGTCATGGTTGTCCCATACAAGATTTCCATAGACTGTAAAGCTGCATGGGCATCAGCAGTGCTGATGCAGTGGTCAAGACATGAAGTTGAATGCCAAGCCTTGCCAAGCCTTGCTTATATAGGAATAACTATCAGCAGGTAAGAGCAATTGACTAGATAATATGAGATTACTATCCTCACAAAATTGTAGCATATGTTTAGCAAACAAAGAATGACCATCTGACAGGTCAGCATTCATATCACCAATCACATACACACTTGTAAACTGATTTTCATGTATAAAGGAATTCAAAAACCCAAGCCTTTCCATATAAATATCATATGGTGTATATACATTGAGAATAATGAGCTCTTTATTCCTAAGCTTTAGCTGTACAGCAATGCACCAGTCAACTTGAGTCCTTATGACATTAATCACAGAGTCCAACTTTTTATGCCACAGTATGGCCACACCCCCTCCAATCCGTCCTCTTATTATTCCCACAGTAATGTCCACTGTGGATTCCCCAGCACCATGGAATTTCTCATTAAATGAATTCAATTTTCCCAGATCCTGTTTGGTTAAGAAAGTTTCTTGCAGACATAAAATGTCACATGTTTGCAGTAGATTATCTACTACACTCTGACGAGCTCTGTCACCTGCGCTATTGCCAACACGCAGCCCCCGACAGTTATAGGACACAACACGCATGATTAGGGTAGAACCGCAACTCCCCAGGAGCCCTTGTATCAGACGCAGGGGCAGCCTTACCAGGACCTTTCGTTTTGCGCGGTTCATAAAATCGCCGCACAACAAAGCCTTCGGGCCAGAGTTCAGGTCTATACATCTCTGCAGCATCCTTACATTCAACACACACTTTAAAAGAGCTGCATCTCTTACTCACAGTGTATATGCGTTCACACAGGACCTCGCGGCCAAGCTTGTCTTTAAGGTAATTTGCCAGTGTTTCTGCATCAACATCTGGTGAGAATTTGGTGGCAAAGACGCTTACCAGTTTTGTATGAACCACTTTTATATTACTCTGCGCACCTGTGCTCACAACAGGCTTATCCCTTTTGCGCACAACATTGCCTGTGTGCCGTTTCACCAAGACATCACAGTTATCGCCTTTCTTGCACTTCCCATATTTCAGAACATGGCTCCATTTCGGAGACATTGAGGGTGCAACAGTACCTTCTACGTTCTCCATGACACTCACAGATCCCCCACGTCTCCGCTGGGCCTGAGCCACCACCGGGAACGCAGCCGGGGCATCGGTCGTGGATATACTGAGGTCCGGGGGGCTGAAGTTGTTGTTATCCACAGTTAGCAGCTCCCCAGTAGCAGTAGCATCCTCCGATGAGGCGCCAACCAGCAAGTCAGCACAGGTGATCCCATCAGCATTCGGCCTGGCTAGGCCACGGCTCCCTCCATCAACGGCCAGCAGATGGTTCTCCATTGTCGCAACTCTGCAATCGACAGTGGCTGTTACAGACCGCAAATCCTCGCCAATCTCAGCCTGGAGTTTTACAGTGTGCCTCAGCGCAGAAATCTCACTATGCAGACGCTCCACCTTGGAAAGCAGGTTAGACACGTCCATGTTGTTGAATGTCACAGGTGGCAGCTCATCCAAGTAGTGCGAAACAAATCGCGGAATATTTTCCCCGCACTCATTAAGAACTTTGAGACAACTTTTAATGTTGTTGGCATCCTTTTGATTACCTTTAAATACCACATACTCGGGGCATAGTTCAAACAGCACTTTCCTCGAGGACTCTATCCATTCAGAGTCAAAATTGTTTGTTGCAAGCAAGACTAATTCGTCCTGACTCATAGTCCTTATTTTAATCGTGAGGAAGTTGAGAAACTCATCCTCTACTATTATTTTGCCATCAACAGTCTCATAAATCAGTGGTTTTGATCGAGGCCGCCCAAAATTAGTAGCAGCCGGCGCACCACGTATCGCATTATCAGCCATGTTTTACGTTATCGTTTTGTTATATGTCTTAACAACAGAGGGAAATTCCAAAATTCTCAGCACTTTTCATCCATATGAGTTGAACTGGAATGAGAGACAACTCAGGAAGAGTAGATAAAAATCAATCAATAAATAAATTGAAAGATTTTTGTAAAATACATGTAATATGAATGAAAATAATATTTTTAATTCTGACAATATCTGGGCCAGTGCACAAGCACAGCAAACTTTTACCAAGTCATGTCTTAGTTCAGGGTCTGTTCCAGTTGCTTTTAAACATGTCGTGGATTGACCCCTTCGTAAAAGACCTCACCTTGACTTGTCAGTTTGATCTAATTTTAGACTGTCTCGCAGTTGCCATTTCTTGCTAAGGTTTTAGAAAAGGTTGTTTTTAGAAAATGACCACAATCTTGAAAAATTCCAGTCTGGATTTAGATCACGACACAGCACTGAGTCTGTTGTGAAAGTGTAGGGACACGGACCCACAACAGGGGGCGCAAATGAACGGACAATGGAATAAGCCAAAATATAACAATTTAATGTTATGAATGTGCACAACAGAGCAACAGACAACACAATTGAGATCAACAGTCAATAAGTCACGGTGACGTGTGGGCAGGCTCGAGGATAAAAGACGCCCGTCCAGAAGAGAGCCGGATCCCACACGCTTTTCACTGCCACCGGATCTGAAGCACCCCGGAGCCACCAAGCGCTGGGTCCCCAGGTGGCCACTGCCTCCGGCTGTCAGATCGGGTACTGCTGGCAGGAAGAACAGACAGGTGATGGTGGGTGCGTGAACACCCAGCAAACAGTCAGAAAGGGTGGGAAACACCTCCACCTTTCAATCACAGTCACACAGGAACAAAAACGTGCAGCGCCTGAAGGACTACTTATCCGAGGAGCGAAGACGTCGTCTCCTCCCAGCTTCCAGCTGCTGACCAGTCAAACAGGTACGTCTGCAAATGTTCAGAAAATTGTATGACACCAAAACCACAGCTGAGTGTTTACCTGATCGGTAGACGATTTCTCGGCAGTGAGGTGAAGATGCTGCCCGGCTTTTATGGAGATGTAGTTGATGATGATGAGTGACAGCTGGTGCTTGTTGATGAGTGACGGCTGTCACTCCCAGTTGCTCCGGCACCCTCTCGTGCCTGAAGCCCGCACTTCAGGCAGGGCACCCTCTGGTGGTGGGCCAGCAGTACCTCCTCTTCAGCGGCCCACACAACAGAGTCAGCACTTTTTATAAGTACATAATGACATCACTCTGTCTGTGGATGCAGGGAATCCTGCTGTGTTGGTTCTGTTGGCTCTAACAGCAGTATTTCACACTGTGGATCAAACAGTACTTGTTTCACAGTACTTGCTAGAACATCTTGTTGGCCTTCATGGTACTGTACTTAAGTCGTTTACATCCTATTTGGCAGAGAGTAATTTTTACATTATGATTGGTGACCTCTCTTCATCTAATGCTCCTCTTTGTTGTGGAGTGCCACAGGGTTGTATTCTTGGCCTTATTCTATTTTCATTGTACATGTTGCCTTTAGGGTCAGTTATAGCCAAGCACAACCTGTCCTTTCATTGTTATGCAGATGATCTGCAAATCTATCCTCTGATGAGGATGGAAGCGATGCTTTATTTAATTTTTTTCTTGATGTAAATAGAGGCTGTCCCAAAGTTTCCTTTACCTGAATGATGGTCAAAACAGAGACCATTATGTTTGGACATTCTGGCATACCAGATGTTGTACCCTCAAACTTGACCAATTATTTAAAACTAGTTGTCAAGAATTTGGGAGTGATATTTGAGAGCTGTTTGACGTTCGATCAACAGATAAACTCTGTTTTCAAGGTAAGTTCTTTCCAGCTACGTCTTCTGCCTAAAGTAAAGCCCTTTCTCAGTAGATGTGATCTTGAGATGGTCATTCATGCTTTCATCAGCTCCAGATTTGATTACTGTAATGCACTTTGTGCTGGTGTGAATCAGTCTTCTCTGGCACACTTCCAACTTGTGAAAAATGCTGCTGCTTGTGTTTTAATGACCACTTCCAGAAGTGAGCATATTGAACCTGTACTTTACTCATGCCACTGGCTTCAGGTTCATTTTAGAATTGATTTTAAAATTTCAATGTTTGTTTTTTAAAGCTATTAATGGCCTTGCACCATTCTACTTGTCTGAAATGTTAACTCATCGTACTTACAGGCGTCTGGTCAGCTTTACTTCGGTGTTCCGAGGTCAAAATATAAATTCTGGGGTGATTGTTTTTTGTTGAAAACAGAGTTTATCTGTTGATCGAACGTCAAACAGCTCTCAAACAGCGTCTACCAGGCTACAGCAGCGAGCGATCATCCACCAGGCCCGACGCAGGCTACAGCGGCGAGCCATCATCCACCAGGCCCGACGCAGGCTACAGCAGCGAGCCATCATCCACCAGGCCCGACGCAGGCTACAGCAGAGAGCCATCATCCACCAGGCCAGACGCAGGCTACAGTGGCGATCCAGCTTCCACCAGATCCGATGCAGGCTACAGCGGCGAGGCAGAATTCATCAGGCCCGAAGCAAGCTACAGAGGCGAGCCAGCATCCACCAGGCCCGACGCAGGCTACAGCAGCGAGCCATCATCCACCAGGCCCGACGCAGGCTACAGCAGCGAGCCATCGTCCACCAGGCCAGACGCAGGCTACAGCAGCGAGCAATCGTCCACCAGGCCCGACGCAGGCTACAGCAGCGAGCCATCATCCACCAGGCCAGACGCAGGCTACAGTGGCAATCCAGCTTCCACCAGATCCGATGCAGGCTACAGCGGCGAGGCAGAATTCATCAGGCCCGACGCAGGCGATAGCGGTGAGCCAGCTACCGAGTTAGCCTAGAAGTAGGTTAGCAAACAAACTATTTGTGTCCAAAGATGCCATCAAAGAGAAACCTTTCTTTGGAGGAGTGTGACGAAATCAGAAAGTCACTTGATACTTTAACGGAAGATGTTGCTTTAATCCGTCAGGACCAAAAGAGAATCATTGCGCTTCTGGATGAAGTGAAGCAATTACGAGAAGAAAATAAGGAAAAGAACAGGAGGATCACAGAGCTTGAAAGGAAAGTTGATGAGCTGGAACAATATACAAGAATGAAAGATATTGTAATCACGGTGTTTAAGATCAAACCCAGGACGTATGCTCATGCGGTGATTGCGAATAACAAACAGAATGAGCCCAGTGAGGAAGAGTCGAGCTCTATTGAGCAACAGGTAGCAGCCTTTCTCAATGTGCACGATATTTCACTGGATGTAAGTGATTTGGAAGCCTGTCACATTACCGAGAAGACGACGAGAGGATGTGCCAGCCCTGATATTACGTTTTGCAAATCTCAAGAAAAAGATTACTTTAATTAAACAAGGAAGAAAACTGAAAGGTACTAATGTCTATATGAACGATCACCTGACACGGAAAAATGCCGAAATTGCCAGAAAAGCCAGACACCTGAGGAAACTAAAAAAGATCCAAAGCACTTGGGTAAATAACTGTAAAGTCTTTATTAAGCTCAATGGGTCACCGGAGGAGGCTAAGGTGAACCTCAGTGACTTAGATATTTATGAGGGGACGTCTACTACTACTACTGCTACTACTACTAGAGATTTAGTTACTGGTGAATTTTGAGCCTTTGATGAACACAAAGACAAAGATGGATCAAGAGATGGTAATTCTTGATCGATTATTACTAATAGTATAGAATTCATTTTTATTAAAAAAAAAAGATGAGTACAGATTCAGAATTATATCAAAGGACAATGCATTTGGAGCAACTGAATCTATTTTCATATACTGATTATAATTTTCAAGACTTAGAAAATGAACTAGACCCAGATAATACTTTTTACTCTACATTTAATGTTGATTCTAAATATTATACTGTTGATGATTTTCTACATGCTATGACAATGAAGGAAAAACTGTCAATTATCCACTTTAACTGTAGAAGTATGTATGCTAATTTTAATGTTATCAAAGAATATATACAGCAGTTTGCACATCCATTTAGTATAATTGCTTTGTCAGAAACTTGGTTTAATGAGGACAAAGGTATTGACTTTGAAATAGAAGAATATGAACTTAAGTATGTTAATAGGAAAAATAAAATAGGTGGAGGAGTGGCACTATATATTCATAATAGCATTAGGTTTAAATTAGTAGAGGATATGACTCTGGCTATAGATAATGTTTTAGAAGTTGTTACAATTGAAATCCATAATGATACGGAGAGAAATGTAATTGTGAGTTGTTTGTATCGGTCTCCAGGAACTGATGTAGAAGTGACTGTGTAGGAAAAATATTTTCAAGGAAGGAAAATAAAACTATGTTTATATGTGGAGATTTTAATATAGATATACTAAATCACACAAAGCACAAATGGACTAATGATTTTCTTAATATGATGTTTGGCATGAGCCTTTATCCGACTATAACTAGACCTAGCAGGGTAACAGATCACAGTTCCACTTTAATTCATCTTCACAAATAGCACTATGAATGACATTACAGGCGGCCTAATGGTCTGTGATATATCGGACCATCTACCAGTGTTTATTATATATAACAACAAAATTACAGATTGTAGAGGGAAAAAACATATCTATAAACGGGTTTGTTCGGAGGAAGCAATTAAATCCCTGAACAATGATTTAAATTCCCAGGATTGGAACTTAATTTATTGTGAGAAAGAGGTGGACAGGGCCTATAGTAAGTTTATGGAGATATTTATGGAATTATATGACACACATTGTCCAATTAAGAAATATAGTTGTAAAAAAAGATTTGTGGAACGTCCTTGGATGACCAAAAGTCTACAGAATGTTTGTAGAATGAAAAATAATCTTTACAAAATATTTATTAAATTGAAAACTAAGGAAGCGGAAAGAAAATATAAGGTATATAAGAATAAACTAACAGAGCTATTAAGAACTAGTAAAAAATTATATTATAGAAAACAACTGGAAAGAAATAAATGTGATACAAAAAAGGTTTGGGGAATATTAAAAGATCTTATGCAGCATGGAAGGAGAAAAACGATATATCCAGATTATTTTATTGAGAAGGATAAAGATAAGATGAGTGAAACTGTAAATCATTTAATGATTTTTTGTTAATATTGGCCCGGATTTGGCCAATAAAATTTCTGCTAAAGGTCCTGATGCTCCAATACTTATTAAAAGAAATAGAAATTCATTTTCTCTCTCTCCTGTAGATGAACTTGAAATTATTACTATTGTTAGAAAATTTAAAAGTAAATCTTCAACTGATTTTCAAGATATTATATAGAAAGTATTGTCAAACCACTTGTATATATTTGTAATTTATCTTTTATAATGGGAAAATTTCCAAGCAAAATGAAAATGGCTAAAGTTGTCCCTCTATTTAAAAGTGGAGATAAACACATTTTTACAAACTATAGACCAGTCTCTTTACTCCCACAATTCTCTAAAATTTTGGAAAAGCTATATGATAATAGATTAGAGTCATTTATTGGAAAGTATGAAATTCTTAATTAATCCCAATATGGTTTTAGGAGTAAGCGGTCCACTTCAATGGCAGTAATTGAAACCATAGAGGAGATAACCAATGCTATAGAGAGAAAGAAATATGCAGTTGGCATTTTTATAGACTTAAAGAAAGCTTTGATACGCTTAATCATTCAATTTTGATTAAAAAAATTAGAAATGTATGGTGTTAGGGGAGTTGCACTGCAATGGATACAGAGTTACTTAACGGAGAGAAAGCAGTTTGTGAAAATGGGTGAGTTTACATCAAATAACTTGGAGATTTTATACGGAGTACCCCAAGGTTCAATTTTGGGAGCTAAATTATTTAATTTATATATAAATGACATATTTAATATATTCAAAGTGATGAGAATGATTTTATTTGCGGATGACACAAACATATTTTATGCAAATGAAAATTATAGTGAACTTACCCGTATTATTAATGAGGAACTGAATAAACTAAAAAGTTGGATGGACACAAATAAATTATCTTTAAATCGAGATAAAACTAAAATAATGTTTTTCGGAAATTACAAAGTAAACTCTGAGATAAAGATATGTATAAATGGTGTTCAAATTGAAAGAGTATCAGAATGTAAATTTCTTGGTGTAATAATTGTTGTGTGGGCCGCCAGAAGAGGAGGTACTGCTGGCCCACCACCAGAGTGCGCCCTGCCTGAAGTGCGGGCTTCAGGCACGAGAGGGCGCTGCCGCCTCAGGAACAAGCCGTGGTGACAGCTGTCACCCATCATCCATGACAGCTGTCACTGATCATCTCATCCACATCTGGAATAAAAGCAGGAAGATACCTCCACCACATTGCCGAGATATCATCTTCTACAAGAGTACCAGATCCGACACGCCGTGACGGTGGCCACCTGGGGACTTCTGGACTTGGCGGCTCCAGTATTCCTCGGGTTCGGTGGCAGTGGAAATCGTGTGGTTCCGGTTCGTTTCCAGACGGGCGTCTCCTATCGTCGAGCCTGCCCACACGACACCTTTATTGATTGACTTGTGCACATTCTGTAATCTGCTGTGTTTGGTTGTGTCATTCACAACAGTAAAGTGTTATAATTTGACTCCTTCCATTGTCCGTTCATTTACGCCCCCTGTTGTGGGTCCGTGTCACTACACTTTCCCAACAGGATATCTCGGCCAGCGTCATGGACTCCGAGGGGCGTCACCAGGCTGTTGAACGACCAATGGGAGAGCAGGGAGTGCAGGCGTCTGCAGGAGGCGTGATTGGTGAGCTACAGCATATTCTCACCGCCTTTATGGCTCGGATGGATCAAATAGCCGAGCAAAACATCCTCCTGAACCGCAGGGTGGAGGCTCTCTCTGCGCAAGTGGCAGCGAGCGCTCAGGGCGCTGCTGCAGCTCCTCCTCCTGCCGACCCTGTGCAGGATATAAATGTTCCAGTGGTGGTTCAACAACCCCTCCCACCATCACCTGAAGCATACATAAGCCCTCCTGAGCCGTACGGAGGTTGTGTGGAGACGTGCGCGGACTTTCTCATGCAGTGTTCGCTCGTCTTCGCACAACGTCCCGTCATGTACGCGTCAGACGCAAGCAAAATAGCTTATGTGATCACTCTGCTTCTGGGAGAGGCACGCGCTTGGGCTACGGCGCTTTGGGAGCAAAATTCACGGCTCCTTCACACGTACACTGGGTTTGTGAGGGAGTTCAGAACTGTGTTTGATCACCCTAACAGGGGAGAGACCGCTTCAACTGTGCTGCTGTCAATGAGACAGGGACGCCGAAGCGCAGCCGCTTATGCAGTCAACTTCCGCATCACGGCTGCGAGGTCCGGCTGGAATAACGCTGCGCTCCGCGCCGCCTTCGTAAACGGACTGTCGTCAGTCCTGAAGGAGCACCTGGTGGCCAAGGATGAACCGCGGGAATTAGATGGGCTTATTGATATCGTTATACGGTTAGACAATCGGTTGGAGGAACGCCGTCGGGAAGGAGACGAAGGGCGTGGCCGGGCGCGCGCCGTCCCTCTTCCTTCCGGGTCCGAGAAAGGTCCGCCCTTCCCACGCTCCCTGGCCTCTATGTCCCATGGGGCGACAGCTCCCCCTGCTGACGAAGCTATGGACACGAGCAGGGCCACATTTAGACCACCTAATAGACAGAGGAGGCTTCCCCGCGGGGCGTGTTTTGTTTGTGGCTCAACGGAGCATCAATTGAGCAACTGCCCCGAACGGTTAAACACCAACGCCCGCCCCTAGAAACTGGGCTTAGGGTGGGCCAAGAAATTCAGGTGGGACACACACATATTGCCACACGGCTCCCAGTTACAATCCTTAGTGGGGATTTAACCCTTCAGGCCCCAGCACTGGTAGACACAGGGTCAGAAGGGAATCTGCTAGACAGCAGATGGGCAAGGGAGGTAGGGCTCCCTCTGGTGGCGCTACCTACACCATTGCAGGTGTGAGCACTACATGGCACCCTACTCCCTTTAATCACACACATGACACCACCAGTAACTCTCGTAGTGTCAGGGAATCATAGGGAGGAGATTGAGTTTTTTGTGACTCCTTCTACCTCCCGTGTGATTCTGGGGTTCCCCTGGATGTTGAAACACAATCCCCGGATTGATTGGCCATCCGGGGTGGTGGTACAGTGGAGCGAGACCTGCCATCGGGTGTGTTTGGGATCCTCGGTTCCTCCCGGTTCCCAGGCTAAGGAGCAGGTCAAAGTTTGCCCCAATCTGTCGGCGGTGCCGGTTGAGTACCACGATCTTGCTGACATTTTTAGCAAGGATCGGGCACTCACTCTTCCCCCGCATCGTCCGTACGATTGTGCCATCGATTTGTTGCCAGACGTGGAGTTCCCGTCCAGCAGGCTGTACAACCTCTCCCGACCTGAGCGCGAATCAATGGAAACCTACATCCGGGACTCCTTAGCTGCCAGGCTGATCCGTAACGCCACCTCTCTGATGGGAGCAGGTTTCTTTTTTGTGGGCAAAAAAGATGGCGGTCTTCGTCCGTGCATTGATTACCGGGGGACTGAACGAGATCACGGTTCGCAACCGATACCCGTTGCCTTTGTTGGATTCTGTGTTCAGCCCCCTGCATGGAGCCAAAATCTTCACAAAGTTGGATCTTAGGAACGCATACAACCTAGTTCGGATCCGGAAGGGAGACGAATGGAAGACGGCATTCAACACCCCGTTAGGTCATTTTGAGTACCTGGTCATGCCGTTCGGCCTCACTAACGCCCCCGCGACGTTCCAAGCTTTGGTTAATGACATCTTGTGGGACTTCCTGCACCGATTCGTCTTCGTATACCTGGATGATATACTCATCTTTTCTCCGGACCCTGAGACCCATGTACGGCATGTACGTCAGGTCCTGCAGCGGTTGTTGGAGAACTGGCTGTTTGTGAAGGGTGAGAAGTGTGAGTTTCACCACACTTCTTTGTCCTTCCTGGGGTTTGTCATCTCCTCCAACTCCGTCGCCCCGGATCCGGCCAAGGTCGCAGCGGTGAGAGACTGACTGTTGGGTATTTTCTCCTCCAAACATTCTTAAAACTTTTAACAAGACAAACAGAGTCAAAAAACACCAGTGAGACAGAAAGTCAAATTTATCTCGCGAGGAGTGCAAACAGTCCGTACACGTGGTACCACTGAAAGCACTAAGGACTGCTGCACCTGCTCACTCTTTTTATTATGAGAAAGCCCTACCCACATTGTGAAACTTGTCCTAAGGGGGGGGAAGAACAGCGCATGACAAGTTTCTTCAAGTAAAACAAACACATGCGTCAATAAGTGCATCTGTGTGGAAAAACAGTTTCTTTAATCTTATCAATGGAGGTCAGCACATCTCGTTCGTCTGTTGCACTTATCATCTGTTCTGCATCTGCCTGGAGTGTCCTGTTCTTCACACTAAGCATCACATATCACAAGGCCATAATTTCACAACGGTCAAAACAACCTCCAGTTCTTTTACTCCCAGTTCAGACTGACCCCAGCATGCTAAAACAAAGTTGAATAACAAATACATTCTCAGGGTTACTTTTAAGACAGGTGCATAACAGCACAATAACGTTTTCATAAGAAAGAAGACAAAGGTACAAATGTTTAACAGTGATAACATATATATATATATATAAAATCCTTAACATTTCCCACCTGTTTATCGCCTGTTAAACATATAGTAGTAGTTATCACCTAGCTTAGCACTTCTTTCTTGAGATTTTCACTAAGAGGTTCATCATGGTACGTAAAGCATCTATTTCAGTGTTTTGAGCTGCTACTATTTTTTCAGTTACATTCATGAACAGACCCAATCGATAATTCAGTGTTTCAATCATTAATGAATTTTTTTCCCACTCCTATCCAGGGGAACAATGAATGTGCTATTTTATCTCCTACAGACCACAATTTTTGGTCCTTTGGTACATCCGAGCCCCACATGTGATCATGTGGTAACACATCTGGGTATATCAATCTCCTCCGTCTGGTGCTGCCATTCTTCTCTGTGGAGGTCCTTGGCACTACCACATATGTATGGTCAGTCACCTGGGTAGGTGCACACACACCACCCCAATTTGGTGGGAGACTCATGTACAGTCTGGAACCACAAAGCCAATAGATGTCATCATACACCGGAGTACCATTTACAGGTGGTAGCAAAAACTTACTAACATAAGCACATGATTCATCCGTTCCCCATGGACAGGAGCCTGTATAATTACATCCCCGTCCAATGTGATGAAGATAAGTACCATCCACATATTATGTTTTGGTTAGGCTTAAATTATTTGATAAAACATACGTTTGGGTACACAGACGTTTCTTAATTTTACCTACAGTTTTATTCCCTGTCCCGTAAAAGCAAATTGGGAATGGCCGTTGTGATGACAATTTAACGTGATGATATTTTTGCGTTTCCCTTCAGTCTAGTCAATGGAGCAGCACTTGGGCACGCTTGTACGTCCTCTGTTGAAATCCCTATCATATAAGTGGTTGCACTGAGGCAAGTGGTGTTAGAACTGCCCCCGAAATACAGTTTGATTATACATCCGTATGATAAGACATTCTGTCACCCTAGCAGGGTACGGTTTAGCCGTCAGAGCTGGGTGTGTTGAGGATATAGGTATTTGCGAACAAACATAACAATTAGTAACGTAATTCCATAGCCAATAAATGAACATCTCTGTACCACAAATTAGTATGGTATATATGAGGGTGTCCATCTGTCTCATTCACATTATGAATAAACCTCTTCTGACGTTGCTTGCGTTGTTCTCTGGCTCGGTCCACAGTGAGCTGCAATTCTTGGGTCAACCACCAGGCCAGGAATCCGAGGAGCATGAAACACACTAAGATCACAATGAAACACACTAAGATCACAACGCAACCGGCTGCCCTACCAACAGTCAGGCAGCGGCGGCGCTGAGCACGCCGCTCCGGGGTCTGCTGTAGTTCAGTCATGATTGCTAGGATACAGTGTTGTTAACCACCTCACCTAATAGTGCAAGGATCTCCCTGCTTCACTGGCATTGAGACAATCTATTGCTAATTAAATAGACTTCCTTTGTAGCCAGACTTCCCCTTACACTGTGGAGGCAGCCAACACACGCTGTATCTTACAGTGATGTATCCACGTTGATCTCTCCGCTATCTTTACTGCAGTTGGTGTTGTTAACAGCACTTGGTATGGACCTTCCCAACGAGGACTGGACCAGTTCTTCCTCTTAATCACTCTGATGAACACCCAGTCTCCTGGCTAGACTACTGGAAGGCCGTCCTGTGGAAGATCAAAATTATTCGGCAGTAAATGTGTTTAAGTTATCTCTTTCTGCGTTAATGTCTTTTTCATAAAATTTGCTAATGTTTGTTCCTCATCTGCTGTTTTAGTATCCATGTCAAAATTGGTAGACGATATGGTCATCCATAAAGTATCTCAAATGGTGTTAACCCTGATGGTGTTGGTGTTATTCTCATATACAATTTTACTAGGTCCAAACATTCAATCCAGGTTCGTTTTGTCTCTTCTATACATTTCCTTAATCTTATTTTTATTGTGCCCTTTGTCCTTTCCACTAATCCTGCGCTGTGTGGATGATAAGCACAATGATTTTTGAGATTAATCTGTAGCGCTTCTCCTACGTATTGCACTATTGTATTAACAAAATGCGCTCCATTATCTGAATAGACTGTTTCTGGTATTCCAAATCGTGGAATGATGTCTTTGCACAATGCTTTAGCCACTGTAAGTGCATCTGCATGTTTTGTGGGGAACAATTCTACCCATTTTGAGAACGCATCAATTATGACTAAACAAAATTCTTTTCCTTCATGTTTACTCAGCTGTATATAATCCATATACTTGAAAGGGATATTGTGGTGTTGGAAATTTGCCTCTTTGGGGTCTCAAATTGCCTTGTGAGTTGTGTTTTGCACATGTCATGCATGCTCTACAATGCTGTTTTGCATATGCATCGAACCCATAAAGACAAAGAATAGATTGTAATTGCGATATCATACCCCCTGATGAGACATGCGTCACGCCATGGCTCATGATAGCTACCCATTTAAACATATTTTTTGGCAATATGGGTTTCTTTTGTGGTCATAAGTACAAATCATTTGCATATGTAGCTCCTTTATTTAACCACATTTGTTTTTCTTTTTCAGTTGCCTGCTGTTGCATGTCAGCAAGCAGTGTATGACCTAAATGCAAATCCGGAGGGGTTTCCTGTACAACAAAAATAGAAGAAGCTGCTGCTGCTGCCGCCTTCGCAGCTCTGTCAGCAAAATCATTTCCTTGTGAAACTATATCAGAGCCTTTGGTGTGAGCCGCACATTTGCATATAGCAATTTGTTTAGGCAATTTCACAGCTTTCAGTAGTGCAGTTAGGAGTGTGGCATGAGTCACTGGCTTTCCAGATGATGTCACCATTCCACGCTCTTCCCACAGTTTTGCAAACACATGCACTGTGCTGAAAGCGTACTGGCTGTCTGTATAAATTGTTACAGCCGTACCTTTAAACAGATAGCAAGCTGCAGTTAAAGCAACCAATTCAGCTGCTTGTGCTGAAAATAACGATGGTAATGAAGCAGAATCCAATACTTCTGAATTTGTGACAACAGCATATCCAGATTGTGTTTGTCCATAATCATTTTTATTGGATGAACCATCCACATACACAATTGTACTGTTTGGGATGGGTGTGTCCTGGAGGTCTGGGCGTGCTTTCATACAGGCTGTTGCTACATCAAGACAATTGTGCGGCTCGCCATCCTCAGGTAAAGGTATCAATGTGGATGGATTCAATGTTGTACAGCGCTCTACCGTAAGGTGTGGTTGTGATAATAGCAAGGACATGCACGAAAGATGTCTTGCTGGGGACAAAAGCTCATGTTTGTCTGCAACAGGAGTGCAGAAACTGCATGTGGAACTTTCAATGTCAGCTGATGGAATAGAACAATATTACTGCTACTTTGAACAGCCATAGAGGCTGCAATTACAGCTCGCACGCAGTGAGGCAATGCACTTGCTACTGTATCCAATTTGGAAGAATAGTAAGCCACTGGTCGTAATTTTGTACCATGTGACTGTACTAAGACACTTGTCATGAAATTATTTTTACAATCCACCGTTTGAGTAAATGGTTTACTATAATCTGGTAGTGTTAAAACTGTAGATGACACTAACGTTTGTTTTATTTTTACAAAAGCTTCCTCAGCTTCTTTGTTCCATTCCAACACGGTTGACATTGAAATATCATCTTTGTACATCAAATCAGAAAGTGGACTAGTCAATTCTGCATAGTAGGGAATCCATGCCCTGCAGTAATTAGTCAGTCCAAGAAATGACATCATCTGTCTTTTAGTTTGTGGTTTCGGAGCATATAAAATCGCTTCCTTCCTGTCAGACAGGATAGTACGCCCTGTGGCTGATAATTCATGTCCTAAATATTTTACTTTATCCCTACACAACTGAACTTTGTTTTTACTCACTTTGTGGCCATTATTAAATAAGAAACACAATAATGCTACTGTGTCAGTTATGCAGTTTTCTCGTGTGTCAGAGGCAATCAGAATGTCATCAACATACACTAATAGTTGGCTATCTGCCGGTGGAACGAAATTGGCTAAACATGCTGACATGACTTGAGAATAAATAGTTGGACTCTCTGCGTAACCCTGCGGTAATCTGGTAAATGTATATCGTTGTCCTTTAAAGGTAAAAGCAAACCAAAATTGACTATCTGGATGTACTGGCACAGAGAAAAAATGCATTACTTATGTCAATTACTGAGAAACTATTAGAATTTGGTCTCAGCGAATTTAACAAGGTGTGTGGATCTGGAACACATGGTGCTCTTTTAATTACAGCAGTATTTACTGCCTGCAGATCTTGAATCATTCTCCACCCCACTGAGGGCGGAGCCTTTTTTACAGGAAATATGGGTGTGTTACATGGTGAATCTGGACATGGCACTATTACTCCTGCTGTTAACAAATCCTCTATTACTGGCCTGATTCCTTCAATTGCATCAGGTTTCAATGGATACTGTCTTACATATGGTCTGTATTCTGTTTTTGGTCTTATAACTACAGGTTGTGCATTTTTAATCAGTCCTACGTCTGAAGGACCTGTTGTCCACAATCCTGATGGTACTGAAGAAAGAAGATCATCTTCTTCAGTACTCAACTGAAACACTCAGGATTGTGAAGTGGACACATCAATATGTGTTCCGGCTGTCAGCACCAATGAGACATTAACTGGCACTTTATACAATTTAGTTGATGGGCTGAACTCCGTTCGTGGTCCAACTCTGCTCCAATCAGTGGCTGACAAAGCTGTCATGACTATCAGTCCCAAATCTTACCATTCTGTCAAATATGGCTTACAAAGTGACACATGTAATGGCATACCTGTGAATCTCAATTTTAAAACATCTTCAGTGGCACCTGTCACTGTTATGACGGCTGTTGAGTTGCCCATCATGAATCAAATCTGTCATTGTCAGCTTCACAGGTGAAATGTTTTTCAATTTGTTTTTCATACACTGGTGTTCCTGGCAATATGCCACTGTGGACCTTAAATACACTCTCAAATCTGCATCTAAACTCTGTCCATGGCTCTCCTTCTTTCTGAGCTGTCCTGGTAATTTCAGTATAATTTATTTTTGGTCCTACTGCTAAGTCATAATGCTGTGGTTCGTCCTCTACCTGAGGATATAATGATTTTCCAGACGGTCCTGCCGCCTGTTTCTGAGGTTCTTGTGGTTCTTGTTGTACTATTACATTTTTCTCTGCTTTCCCTACTCCTTTCTCTTTCCTCATTTTTTCTAGTCTCCTTTTCTCTGCTTCCTCCTCCCAAAACGCCACTAAATCACCCCCTACTTGCTGTTTTTTTTTTTTTTTTTTTTTTCTCATCACCTTTATGTTCTTTTTCTAACTTTTCCTTCAACTTCTGAATACTAGTCAGGTTCAGTCGTCCGTCAAAGTCATGTTTATTAATCCAGGTCTCCAATTTCTTAGTTGCGCTTGGATTTTTTGCTTCCATAAATTTCCAGTCGTCAGTTGATAAATTTCCCTTATTTTTAGACGTCTTACCCCCCATTTTTATTATCCCTTGTTATAATTTGGACTTCAGACGGGGGCACACCTAGGGTGTTCTAAATCTGAAGTTTTCACTTTCTTTGGACGTGACAATTAATTTGCCGTCGTGTGGTTGATTCCTTTCACCTCCCCGTAGGAAGCGGAATCACTTGCCTCTGCTTCCACACACGGTTGTCACTAACGTTGTCCAAAGTATTACACTTTCACACTTTTATTCCCAAAACCGTTATTACTTCGTATTTAAAACAGAGGAGTCCGTACCCTCCTTCCGGAATTTAACTACGTGCGCTCCTCGCAACCGTAGAGGAGTCCGCCCTCCTCGCGGAGTTTAACTGCTTTACATTAACAGACGATTCCACGCCATCGCTTACGGAGTTTAACTGTTTATGTGATCACACTTTTATTCCCTACCGGTACGCGTATATAAACAGAGGAGTCCGCACCCTCCTTCGGAATTTAACTACGTGCGTTCCTCGCCATCGTAGAGGAGTCCGACCTCCTTACAGAGTTTAACTGTGTTTCATTAACAGACGATTCTGTATCATCGCTTGCGGAATTGAACTGTTTATGTGATCTGATCACCACTCACTCAGTACTGTTACAAAGAAATTTTACTCACTGACTCGACTTCCTGTCTGTCTTCTTCGGGAAAATCTCATTAACCAGACGATGCCAACGGCGGTCGACAATTGCAGACACGATCAATCGATCGGACCTTGGCCAAGGATTTACGTCTGGACTTGGCGACCCCCGCCGGACACCTCCGGTATTGTTGAGCTCCCGGACTGAGCCCCCAGTCAATGTTGGGTATTTTCTCCTCCAAACATTCTTAAAACTTTTAACAAGACAAACAGAGTCAAAAAACACCAGTGAGACAGAAAGTCAAATTTATCTCGCGAGGAGTGCAAACAGTCCGTACACGTGGTACCACTGAAAGCACTAAGGACTGCTGCGCCTGCTCACTCTTTTTATTATGAGAAAGCCCTACCCACATTGTGAAACTTGTCCTAAGGGGGGGGGGAAAGAACAGCGCATGACAAGTTTCTTCAAGTAAAACAAACACATGCGTCAATAAGTGCATCTGCGTGGAAAAACAGTTTCTTTAATCTTATCAATGGAGGTCAGCACATCTCGTTCGTCTGTTGCACTTATCATCTGTTCTGCATCTGCCTGGAGTGTCCTGTTCTTCACACTAAGCATCACATATCACAAGGCCATAATTTCACAACGGTCAAAACAACCTCCAGTTCTTTTACTCCCAGTTCAGACTGACCCCAGCATGCTAAAACAAAGTTGAATAACAAATACATTCTCAGGGTTACTTTTAAGACAGGTGCATAACAGCACAATAATGTTTTCATAAGAAAGAAGACAAAGGTACAAATGTTTAACAGTGATAACATATATATATATATATATATATAAAATCCTTAACACTGGCCCCAACCTACTAGCTGTAGGAAGCTGCAACAGTTCCTCGGCTTCGCAAATTTTTACAGGAGGTTCATTAAGGGGTATAGTCAGGTAGTTAGCCTCCTGACAGCCCTGACCTCACCAAAAGTTCCCTTCACCTGGTCGGATCGGTGCGATGCCGCATTCAGGGAGTTGAAACAGCGCTTCTCGACTGCACCTGTCTTGGTGCAGCCCGATCCTAGTCGCCAGTTTGTGGTTGAAGTGGACGCCTCTGACTCAGAGATAGGAGCCGTGCTATCCCAGAGCGGAGAAACCGATAAGGTTCTTCACCCGTGTACCTATTTTTCCCGCAGGTTGACCCCAGCAGAGCGGAACTATGACGTGGGCAATTGAGAGCTCCTTGCGGTGAAAGAGGCTCTTGAGGAGTGGAGACACCTGCTGGAGGGAGCGTCAGTGCCTTTCACGGTTTTTACTGACCACCGGAACCTGGAGTATATCAGGACCGCCAAGCGACTGAATCCCAGGCAAGCCCGCTGGTCACTGTTTTTTGGCCGTTTTGACTTCTGGATCACCTACCGCCCCGGGACCAAGAACCAAAGATCGGATGCCCTGTCCCGGGTGCACGAACGGGAAGTCAAGACCGAGCTGTAGGATCCACCGGAACCCATCCTACCGGAGTCCACTATCGTGGCTACCCTAACCTGGGACGTGGAGAAGACTGTCCGGGAGGCCCTGGCACGGAGCCCGGATCCCAGAACAGGACCGAAAAACAGATTGTACGTCCCACCAGAGGCCAGAGCTGCCGTTCTGGACTTCTGTCATGGGTCCAAGCTCTCCTGCCACCCAGGGGTGCGTAGGACCGTGGCAGTGGTCCGGCAGCGCTTCTGGTGGGCGTCCCTGGAGACTGATGTCCGGGCTTACATCCAGGCCTGCACCACCTGCGCCAGGGGCAAGGCGGACCACAAGAAGGCACAGGGACTCCTACAGCCACTTCCTGTGCCTCACCGCCCCTGGTCCCACATCGGTCTGGATTTTGTCACGGCCTCCCGCCGTCCCGGGGACACACCACCATTCTCACGATAGTGGACCGATTCTCCAAGGCGGCCCACTTCGTGGCCCTCCCGAAGCTCCCGTCGGCGCAGGAGACAGCGGATCTCCTGGTCCACCATGTCGTCCGGCTGCATGGGATACCTACAGACATCGTTTCGGATCGTGGTCCCCAGTTCTCCTCGCAGGTGTGGAGAAGTTTCTGCCGGGAACTGGGGGCCACCGTAAGCCTCTCGTCTGGGTATCACCCACAGACTAATGGACAGGCCGAACGGGCCAACCAAGAGTTGGAGCAGGCCCTTAGGTGCACGACCTCCGCACACCCGACGGCTTGGAGTGATCATCTGGCCTGGATCGAGTACGCTCATAACAGCCAAGTGTCCTCTGCCACCGGCCTCTCCCCGTTCGAGGTGTGTCTGGGGTACCAACCCCCTTTGTTTCCTTTGGTGGAGGGAGAGGTCGGTGTGCCCTCGGTCCAGGCCCACCTGCGGAGATGCCGTCGGGTGTGGCGCATCGCCCGTTCGGCCTTGTTGAGGGCCCGGACGAGGGCTAAAGCCCATGCAGACCGTCGACGGTCCCCGGCCCCCGCATACCAGCCCGGGCAGGAGGTATGGCTTTCCACCAAGGACATTCCACTACAGGTCGAGTCTCCCAAACTGAAAGACCGCTTCATTGGACCCTTCACCATCCTCAAGGTCCTCAGTCCTACCGCAGTGAGGCTCCAACTTCCGGCCTCACTGCGGATCCATCCGGTCTTCCATGTCTCCAGAATCAAACCGCATCACACCTCACCCCTCTGTGCACCCGGTCCGGCGCGGCCTCCTGCCCGTATTATCAATGGGGAGCCGGCTTGGACAGTACGCGGCTCTTGGACATCCGTCGAATGGGCCGGGGCTTTCAGTATTTGGTGGACTGGGAGGGCTATGGACCCGAAGAACGCTCCTGGGTGAAGAGGAGCTTCATCCTGGACCCGGCCCTCCTGGTCGATTTCTATCGTCGCCACCCGAACAAGCCTGGTCGGGCGCCAGTTGAGGGGGGAGTCCTGTTGTGTGGGCCGCCAGAAGAGGAGGTACTGCTGGCCCACCACCAGAGGGTGCCCTGCCTGAAGTGCGGGCTTCAGGCACGAGGGGCGCTGCCGCCTCAGGAACAAGCCGTGGTGACAGCTGTCACCCATCATCCATGACAGCTGTCACTGATCATCTCATCCACATCTGGAATAAAAGCAGGAAGACACCTCCACCACATTGCCGAGATATCATTTTCTACAAGAGTACCAGATCCGACACGCCGTGACCGTGGCCACCTGGGGACTTCGGGACTTGGCGGCTCCGGTATTCCTCGGGTTCGGTGGCAGTGGAAATCGTGTGGTTCCGGTTCGTTTCCAGACGGGCGTCTCCTATCGTCGAGCCTGCCCACACGACACCTTTATTGATTGACTTGTGCACATTCTGTAATCTGCTGTGTTTGGTTGTGTCATTCACAACAGTAAAGTGTTATAATTTGACTCCTTCCATTGTCCGTTCATTTACGCCCCCTGTTGTGGGTCCGTGTTACTACACTTTCCCAACAATAATAGATGAAAAAATAAGCTGGAAAAAGCACATTAGATATATACAGAGTAAAGTTTCCAAAAGTCTCGCAGTTATTAATAAAGTTAAATATTTGTTGGAGCATGATGCCCTTCGAGTGTTATATTGTACATTGATTTTGCCTTATTTAACTTACTGTATAGAAGTATGGGGTAACAACTATAAGAGTTCACTTCATCCCCTCGTTATATTACAAAAACGCGCAGTTAGAATTTTGCATAAAGTAGGATATCTAGACCACACAAATGAATTGTTTATCAGGTCAAAATTATTAAAAATGACTGATTTGGTAAAGTTTCATACTGCATTACTAATGTTTAAAGCCAGTAAAAATGAACTGCCATGTAATATACAGAAACTGTTCTGTAAGAAAGAAGGACAGTATGGATTGAGGGGATGTGGTAACTTTATAGTAAATTATGTAAGAACTACTCTGAAAAGTTGGTGTGTGTCGGTATGTGGAGTTAAATTATGGAATCATTTGGATAACCACATTAAATTGTGTGGAAACATTTATAAGTTCAAAAAGAAATATAAAGAAATTATGTTAGCACAGTACACAAATGAGTAAAAATGTTTATAGAGTTAGTAAGAAGTGTAGACGATTGTATAGACATTGAACAGTATTTGGTGTATGACATTATGTCAGTAATGATCAGGGTGCAAGACTATTTGTAATTGCTTAGAAGGTAAAAATGTGTTAAACTTTAAATGAACTGAAAATAATGGAATGCCATTGATGCAGTTGTTAGTACCTAACTATATTCTAATGTAGATATAAAATGTAAATGTAAAATGTAAATATGAAATTGTTCTATTCTGTTTAGTTATGTTGTTTTCTGATTTCTATCTTATTTGAGTGTATTTAACTGTGGATGGTAACGGGTGTACGGTGTACGGGGTGGGCGTTTATAAGCTTTTGCTTCAGCCCATGCCCTTTCGGCTGCACCTAATTTGAGAAACTGAGTTATTGTTGTATTTTTCTTTTGTTTGTTTTTTTTATGTATGTTAGTAAGAGTTTATGTTGGTATTTTGTTTTGTTTATGTGCGTGCTGAATAAATTCATTTATTCATTTATTCATTTTTTTTTTTCCTTTAGCTGAACCCAGACTGTGGAACAACCTGATTTATGCACTATTTCTGACAGAGCACTTTTTAAATCAAAGCTCAAGACTTAGCATTTATTAAAACTGGCTTTTAATAGCAAGTGTTTTGTTTTTAATGGGCCTCTAATTTTATTGCGTGTTTGTTTTATTTTTCCTTGATTTGACTGTAAAACACTTTGGACACTGTCTGGTAGCTGTAAAGGACTATAGAAATAAATGTTGATTGGTTGACTTGCTGGCCCTGAGGGCCCACCACCATGGCATGTACTCTCCTTTGATGGAAGATATCTCTAGATCTTTACAATGCCATAAAGTGAGGTCTTGTGAAATTGAGCAATGTTAAAGAGATAATCGGACGTAATTATCTTTTGGAGATGTCCTGCTAACACACAGACTGATCACCTCACCAGCTCTGTGGAGATAATAATGTTTGTGCTGAAATGTGATCTGGAATGATACGGAACTTGAAGAAACAGATCACCAGGCGTGAGTCAGTGTGCATCTCACAGGACGAGGGGCCACATGCGCTGTGACTGGGCCCAAGCGGGCCAGCTCAGTGTGAGTGACGCTATCCTGAGGATCACAGAAACACCATTATCAGCACACTCACTGACATCACTCAACAACGCAGCACCCCTTCACCGCTCAGACACCACCCGTCCTCTGCAGCACCGTCACTGTATTCATCCCTCAGCCCATTGTTTACAGGGACATGGTGGACAATGTGCCCAATCTCCTTCCAAATCATGATCCCACACTGCTATTGCAGCTGGCATGTCTCCACTTAACCAGATGAGATGGAGCACATGCATGGTGAGAGGGGAGGGAGTTCTGCCTGGCACCGGCGGTACATGGATGGGCTGTGCAGCTAAGATGTAGTCAGGATGTCAGCATCACGAGCACTGTTCATCACAGCATCACCTGCAATGGCTTTTATACCGCAGGAACCTTTGGATTCTTGTGCACCAAGTCAGAACGCTTCTACCATCGATGCTGAGAAGATTTTCACACTTCAATCCCCCTGATGCAGTTGAAGATCACAACCTATCACCAGGAGACAGTGATTGATGGTGGATTATCTTTGCATAAAACTCCAAAGGATGTCTGTCCAGCAGCATGATGCACCAGTGTCAACAGCTGTGGGATTTTCCAAAATAAACAGTGGAGCATTTTGACCATGACGGACTGGTGGGATGTAGATAAGCACGTGACACCAGTCCAACTCCAGGTGAGCAGCTGTTCACACTTCATTTAAAGGGGCCGCATTAAATCAGATTACTTTATGTCTACATGATTGGTGCTTCATGTTAAACACCCACAAAGTCATATAATTCAGTGCACATGCAGTAGTTCACTGATTAAAAAATAAATAGGTCTGAAATGGCTTATGTCATACACCTGTTACATGTGGCACAGAAGTTCATATTTGGTCTTCTTACTTCACAAGTCAGTTCATATTTTCTGTGGGAGAGAGATGAAGATGGGTGTCTTGAGGTGGCGATGCAGCATAGCAGTTAAACTACCAACCTAAACACTTGGGACTTGAGGTCACCTGCATCATCGGACAAGACACTTGTGATGTATCACCCCAGTGAACTCAGCTGTAAATGGGTAAAAGCTGTGGAGTGACCTGGGAATGATTGGCATTAATGGGATTTGTAAACTTGGTGGTGCAATTTGTAGACAGTGGGGGGGGGGGGGCTGATGGGCAAGTGGATTAAGTGATGAGCTTGTGTGACCAGAGGATCCTCAGTTCAAATTGGCAAATCACTCAGAGTCCTCAGGCAAGGGCCTTAATCCATAATTTGTTCCCAGTGCATAGTCAGCACTTTCCATGGGAGCACCCTGACATTGTTGGATGTGTGATTGTGATGCACCACTGGAAAGCATTTTGAACAGAAAAGTGTTGTATCAGTGCAGTCCATTACTTATTGTCCCCTTCTCCCTCCTCCCTAGTCATTTTACTATAACCTGGGTTCATCATTCTCAATTTCACCTCTCTGACTTTGTCCTCAAACCATCCTACCTGTGCTGTCCCTCTGATATGTTCGTTCCTAATCCTGTCTATTCTTGTCACTTACAAAGCAAATCACAGCATCTTCAACTCCGCCAGCTCCAGCTCTGCCTCTTGTATTTGTTAGCTTCCACCACCTTGAAGCCGTACAACATAGCTGGTGTCACGATGTTTTGTAAACTTTCCCTTTCACTCTTGCAGGTATCCAGTGTCCATAACACAGTCTTCCTTCTTCAGCTTCCATCATCTAATCTTTTGTGCAGTTCTCACTCTCTTCCTCCTCTTCACCTCTAAAGTCATCCTACAAATGACCATCCCTGGCTGTTGAGCTACGTCTGGTGTCACCACCTTATAGTCTCCAATTTATTTTAGGTTATATCTCTTATACAGAATAGGTGCACACCTCTGTTCAATCTTGTATTCCACCCTGTGCTCCTACTTCTTCTTAAAATAATTATTTATTAGCCATTTGCATCCTTTTTGCAAATTCTACCACCATCTGCTCTTCCACGTTCCTCTCCTTGATACCATATCTACCCATTCCCTCTGTTCCTGTCACCAACATGTCCACTGACATCTGCTCCAATCACCACTTAAGTTCACTCTCCACCACCTCATCTAACTCACTCACTCAGTCACTTTCCCATGTATAATATGGGACCTTTAGATTTATTTTAAGCATAGAAATGTTGAAAATTGTGCACAAAATAATCTGAAGCAGAAAAAATGCCTTATGGCTCATCGTTGTTTGAATTTTGTTCATTATTAGATGTCAGTCTGAGTGTGGCCTTGCTGAGCTGTGAGTGGAGAGGAGGAGACTCACTCAGACCACTGCCATGGCTTTCTATCAACAACACCACAATCTGCGACTTCTTCAAAGCCTCCGTCTGGATCCCGTTCCTATCCAGCGACGCGTGCTAGATGATCAGGTGGAGTTGTGGTGGTTCAGAGAGCCGCGCAACTCCCTGCTGTGTTACTGTACCTCTGTGGTTTTGGTTCTGGGGCTGGGCTTTGGCGGAGTGGGCCTCCTATCCACCACCACTAGTCTGTCCGGAGAATGGCGCCTCGGGGTGGGCACCACGCTCTGTCTTCTGGCTCTCGCTGTTCTCCTCAAGCAACTCCTTAGCTCTGCCATTCAGGATATGAATTGTGTGCGCAGTCGACGTCGGATAGAGCAGCTGAGGAGCGGCGGCCTGGCGGATCCGGTGCTGATTCTGGCTGTGGGGCTGGTGCTGATGCTATGTGGGACTGTGCTACTCTGTGTGGTGACAGCCGGCAACCAAGTCACCCAGGGCCCAGACACCTGGGATATGCTGGTGTCTGGTTTGGTGATGTTGTCTGCAGGAGGAGGTATGGCACTGGCTGTTGTGGGCTACAGCTGCCTACAATACCTTAGAAGAAGACGGGAGCAGAGAAGAAGGATGATGATGAGAAGGAGCCGAGCGAGGAGGCTTCAAGCTGACAGGGTGTTCATTGTCTCAGGAGGACAATCAGGTCAGGACAGTAGGGACACTGCATCCAGCAGCACCAGGTTGATCTAATGAACGCTTCAAATCAAAGAGGAAAAAAACTGGTCAAGCAGAACTCCAATGGAAACTGTAAATGACGGCTAGAGGGGTGCACGCTGTCGCGTACAGCACTGTCAACTTGCCTTCAAATATATTAACAACAAACTAAATTCCAACTTTTTAGCCACATTCTTGAATTAGGGCTATGCATTATTTCCTGAGAAGTTGATTAAAAGGGAACAATAATGCCCCATCTTTCAATGTAGATGAAAGCAGGAAAAAATGTCCTGGATTAACCTATGGATCTTGAAATTTACTCCATCCAGCTCTGTAAAAGTCAGCCCATAGGTTTTTAATTAGTTTGCATGTAGGGCTGCATTGGGATTAGGTCCCGCGGGACCCAACGCAGCAGGTGGTCAGAATTTCACTGTGGGCAGGAGTGGGCAGTAAAAAAAAATAAAAAACACTGCAGGAACGGAAGCGACAGGATGACTCAGTCAACAAAAGAGAATAGTGTAAAGCATGTGGTGTCCACACGCAACCCAGTCTCACGGTATGTCGTGATTCAGGAGCACGAAATATACATTAATCTATTGGTTTGTGATATTGTGACAAAAAGTACCTCATTTTCATCACGGCAGCACAAATTGTCATTCATCCTGTGGTGGCTGCACAAAATTAAAAGTGAAGTGAGGGGAGTCGGGGTGGTTATGGTTAGGGTTGGGGGAAGGAGTAGGATTAGGTTATGGTTAAGGTTAGCGTTGGGACTAGGAATACGGTTAGTAATAGTGAGGTAAAAAAAAACAAAAACGTGAGACTGGGCTGCCACATGCTACTTTTATCTTAAATAATTTAACAGAACCAGACGACATTAACAGGAGCAAACATACTTGTAGAAACACAGCATGCTCATATGCTCATAAATAGGCATGTAGTAACTGAACTGTCACATTCATCACTAGTGCGTCAACGACATACTGGCCAGGGATTTCCAAACAAACAACCACATGAATCCCTTTATTAATTTGCCTAAATGACGTTTTCTCCCACGAGACGGAAAGAGAGACAAAATTAATGCATCTCTATTATTGTTCGTGAATTGTTTCTCAGCATTTCACAGGTGCAGGTGGGACTGGACAGGCATATTGCAGGAACAGAGGGGAGTGTAATGCACATGTTGCATGTGCAGGCGGTAATGGGCTAAAATAGGTGGGAACAGGAAGAAAAATTACTTCCGCGCAGGGATTTGGGTGAAGCTTTGGTGGCAATAATAACAAAGATCACTACTATTTAGACAACTTTGTAGGCTTTGGAAAAATCTAGGCACACATTGTAAAATGTAGTGAGTGAATAGATAAATGATTCCATCCCCTTAAAGGTATGGGGCCACTGAGCTTTTTAAGATTAAAAGCATAAAAATAACTTTCACTGGCACCACTATAGTTTTATTCATTAGCCTTTAAGTAGGGGATTCATATGACATTACCAATATGATCAAAATTCACAGTCTAGAAAAAATTTTGTAAAAAGCTCCCTTGAAGGGTAAATAAAAAAAAAAAAACAGACAGCCTTGAACTACTTATGGCAGCGATGGTTAAGACCATGGAAGAGACCAACAGTGACATCATAGATCACATGGGGGCTTCCCCAGACTTGTGTGAAGAATTACGGGAAGCACATGGTAGCAGCCAATCAGCGTAGCGTGTCTCACTCTGGCTCCTCCTCCAACATTGTGTAAAATGCTTTGAAACCGCAGTGTTTATATGTAAAAGCTAAGCTGTTTCTCATATATTATGTAAATGTTAGTGAGAAATAAACACTTCTAAAACAACAAATGCTGTTTTGTACCCTGAGAACACCTCTGGAGTGATTTACAAGACATTTCATGGGTGTCAGCGTCACTCATCGCATCAAGGTAAGTTACAGTCTTTTCAAAAGCTCATGCATGTGCACATGCACGTCTTCCCGTAGACGCCGTTAAAAATATGTTTTATAAGATGCTTCTAAAATAAACTGACATTATAATGCTTACATTTCAAGAGAAACTACATTTTGTCAGTTTAGTGAAAGCAGGTGGCCCTATAGCTTTAAATTTGTCCACATGATTAGTCAAAAACAATAAATGCTCTCATCTTGTGACTCACCATATTAAAAGGGCATATAATGATGACTAACTGATTTGACTTTGGTGAGGAGCCAGAGAAAGAGTGATTCAAAAAGATCCTTTATGATGCACACAAATAAGGACACAGTCACATCACTTGGATGAGAGAAACTGGAGACTCCTCCTGGAGACAAGCTAGAATGGGGGGCTTGTAAGTGAGCGTCTATTGGCCGGGTCTACAAATAGTGGACACCAATGTGGTGTCACCTTCATGTGGACTCACCACCTGCAAGGAGCGTGAAGAAGGTCTGGTGCACAGTTTGTGGTGGACAGGAACAAATGCCCACATGGTATAACACTTGGTTATGGTACTTGACTTTTGGAACATGGAATGTCATCTCTCTGGTGTCGAGGAGGAGTTTGTGCAGGAGGTTGAGCGATACCAGCGCAGCACTGGCTCTGGAACCAAACTCCTGCACAGGGACTGGACTCGCTCTTTCTCCAGAGTCATCCAGGGTGAGAGGCATCAGACGGGTGTGGAGATACTGGTAAGTCCGTGGCTGAGTGCTGTTATTTTGGAGTTTGGGCTGCCCCAATGTGACTTCATGTCACAGAGAGGAATCTGAATGTTTTGTGTGTGTGTGTGTGTCTATGAATCAAGCAGCCGTTCACGCTCCTATCCTTGTTCCACTCCACCCCACTCCAGGATCCGGGGGGACTCGTAGTAAAGTCGCTGCTTCTTTACATTGAAAGGACCCAACTGAGGTGGTTTTGGCATGTGGTGAGGATGTCTCCTGGTCTTCTCCCTAGGGAGGACTTCCAGGCACATCCAAGTAAGAGGAGACCCCGGGGAAGAACCAGGACATGCTGGCGGGATTATATTTCCCAGCTGACTTGGGAATGCCTCAAGATCCCCCAGGAAGAGTTACAGGACTCAGTTGACGATAGGGAAGTGTGGGATGAGCTGCACGGACTACTATCACCACAACCCGGACCTGGGTAGTGGCAGAAAATGACGATTTTTCATGTTGTCCCAACCTTCTGATTTGGGGATGTCTGATTGAACCCTTATGCAGTAAAACCACCACTCAGTCCACACACACATTAAATATGATCTACAGATGGTCTATTAGAAAGAGCACGATTACACAATGAAAAATAATTTAAGTAGTTCTTGTCCCAATAATTTTTTTTCATACACACACATGTACATTATATTTTGCTGTTACACATGTACAGTAATGTTACAGAATAATGTGGTTCAGATTTTCACTGTAGGGGGAAGAAGACTGTTGCATTGGGAAGGAGGCAGGAGAGCAAAACAAAGACCGCTCTTTGACAACTTTTTGTATCACTTCAGTGATAGTCAGAATAATGTCATGTTCAGTCTAAAATTTTCAAAACATACTTTGTGTCAAACATCCTACAGTTTGACAAATTGTAGCTTTTCATTTTCCACATACAACAGCAACTTGTTTAAAGTGTAAAACATGTCAGATATGTTGACAATTAAACATCATTAATATTCAGTAATATGCCATTATTTACAGTGAGGCAAATAAGTATTTGATCCACTGTCGATTTTGCAAGTTTTCCCACCTACAAAGAATGGAGAGGTCTGTAATTTTTATCGTAGGTACACTTCAACAGTGAGAGACAGAATCTAAAAAAAAAAAAAATCACAAAATCACATTGTATGATTTTTTAAATACTTAATTTGCATTTTATTGCATGAAATAAGTATTTGATACAAGAGAAAAACAGATCTTAATATTTGGTGCAGAAATCGAGAGGTCAAACGTTTCCTGTAGTTTTTCACCAGGTTTTCACACACTGCAGCAGAGATTTTGGTCCACTCCTCCATACAGATCATGTCCAAATCTTTCAGGTTTGGAGTTTCAGCTCCCTCCAAAGATTTTCTATTGAGTTCAAGTCTGGAGACTTGCCAGGACACTCCAGGCAATGCTTCTTACGGAGACACTCCTTAGTTGCCCTGGCTGTGTGTTTGGGGTCATTGTCATGCTGAAGATGCAGCCACGACCCATCTTCAATGCTCTTACTGAGGGAAGGCGGTTGTTTGCCAAAATCTCACGATACATGACCCCATCCATCCTCCCTTCAATACGGTGCAGTCATCCTGTCCCCTTTGCAGAAAAGCACCCCATGCTTCACGGTTGGGACGGTGTTCTTGGGGTTGTTCTCATCCTCCAAACACGGTGAGTGGAGTTGATACCAAAAAGCTCTATTTGGGTCTCATCTGACCACATGACCTTCTCCCATGCTGCCTCTGAATCATCCAGATGGTAAATAGTGAACTTCAAACGGGCCTGGACATGTGCTGGCTTGAGCAGGGGGACCTTGCTGCCCTGCAGGATTTTAAACCATGACAGCGTTGTGTGTTACTAATGTAATCTTTGCAACTGTGGTCCCAACTCTCTTCAGGTCATTGACCAGGTCCTCCTCTGTAGTTCTGGGCTTTCTCAGAATCATCCTTACCCCACAAAGTGAGATCTGGCATGGAGAACCAGACCGAGGGAGACTGACATTCATCTTTATGAAGAACTGTGTTCTATCCTCTTTAATGTTCATCACACATGGAAACAGAAAATATGTATAAGTGAAGTTAGATGGGACTGACATAGATAACAGGAAACTCTAACCAAGGAAACTCTTATTTTCATTCAGGCATAATAGTGTCTCCATTGTCAGTCATTTATTTAACATGCTCTGTCCATACTAACAGACGAGTGAAGCAAACAATACAGTGTGCGTACAACTCATTTCAGGTTTCAGTTTAAAATGGAACATTTTCTCTGCAGAAAAGTGAGCAGGGTTCAGAGGAGCTCAGTGATGATCAGTAACACCTTAAAAAAAAAAACAGGCAGGTTTTTCCCAAAGTGTGTGGTGCATTTTGTCACAAGACTGGCTTGTATCATTTTGATTTTAGTGTAAAATTATTACCAGCACACAAAATCATTTCCTTTCTGCATTGTCCCAATAATTTCAAAGACAGTTATTTACCCTGATGACACCCCACCCCCACCCCCACCCCAAAATATTAATTTTGTTGACCATTTATTGTTGTGTGGGCCGCTGAAGAGGAGGTACTGCTGGCCCACCACCACCAGAGGGCACCCTGCCTGCAGTGCGGGCTCCAGGCACCAGAGGGCGCTGCCACCTCACAGGAGCAGCCGGGGTGACAGCTGTCACCTACGACAGCTGTCACCAATCATCTGATCCGCATCGGTATATCAGCAAGACGTCATCTCCACCTCTTTGCCGAGATATCGCTCTACCGAGGAGGTAACGTACTCAGCCAATCGTGTTGTCTTCTTGACCATAATACTTTGTTGCCTTTACGCAGATAGTGAGTAGAACAGCAGGAGACTGTATTGGACCATTTGGATAAGTACTCACATTCCTGCACTAACCAGTGTTTTCCTGACGAGAGGTGGAGGTGGTTTTCCCACCATACGTGTTACTGGGTGCAGGCGCACCCACATCTGACTGTTTTTGTTCCTCGCCAGCAGAACCGGATCCGACAAGCGGAGGCAGTGGCCACCTGGGAGTTCGGGACTTGGCGGCTCCAGTATTCCCGGGGTTCGGTGGCGGAGGAAATCGTGTGGTTCCGGTTCTGCTTTGGACAGACGTCTTCTATCTTCGAACCTGCCCACATGACACCTTTTGTGATTTGAACTTTATTGTATATTAATGTAATCTGTCGTGTTTGTTGTGCTTCACAACAGTAAAAGTGCTATTTGACTTCCTCCATTGTCCGTTCATTTGCGCCCCCTGTTGTGGGTCCGTGTTCCTACACTTTCACAACAATTTATGGGATCAAAACCCAAATCTGCTCTTTAGCCTGAGGGGCTACAAAAATACGAAATATATTTTTCAGTGCTAAACTAACACTGCATATGGTCCCACATAAAATAGTGTTAAATCAGCTCTTTCATAGTGAAAATTAACTTGATATAACACTGTAATAGATTTAATTTAATTAGATTTTTCACCATGGCAATGTGGTTGAGCTGCTTTGTTTTTGATCTTTACCATGGAATGTGTGAGAGCTAATTTGTTAATTTGGTAACCATGACAGTGTCCTAACTCAGGGTGTGTACCCTGCTATGGACTGTGTGTGCCAAGAAACGCTTCAGGATTCAGGCCAACAGAGACAGCGGACGCCAGAACAAACCATTCTGAAGTCAGACAGAACCCACCGAGCATTTTGGTGTTGCATCTTTAAGCTAGTATCTCAATGGGCTGCGACTGTTGGCGAGTAGTTGAGACATACATTTGTAAGAAAATACAGGGATTAGCAAACAATTTTCACTTGGACTCACACTGACCTGTATTCACCAATTTTTTTTTGCTCCCAGTTTCCCAGGGCAGTTCACCCCTGTCTTGCTCCCGGAACATCAGATTCTCATTTTTGTTTCCAATCAGACACAATCTAGTTTCATAAGACGCCAAACCCCTCACAAGGTTGTCTTATATTTTGCACATTTTTCTGACTCACGGAAACTAAACTGAGAGGGGTTTGAGACAGGTTTGAGACAGGTTTGAGACGCCTGCGATGACTATTTTGAAAGAAAATTTGTTGCAGGAATTTTTTGAACAGGTTCAAAATTCCAGCTACAGGAGAGCGAGGCCTTGCGACTCGCACAAGGAAATTGAGAACTCCCGTAAATGTTTCGAGACATTTTGAAAAATCTGTCGCTAATGCTGTTTTTAATTTGTTGCCAGTAGTTGCAGCCCAGTAAGATAATAGCTTTAGCTTTTCCCACTGTTACCGCCTGTCGCCTGGCAACCTTGACAGCTGCAGGTGACAAGCCAGTGTAGTGGGTACAACCTGTAGTTTTGTAATAATTTTTTAGTGCTTATTTATATTTTACTTATAAACATTGCTTATGTACAATTGTTCACATGAAGCTTCAAAGTGTACTCTCTTTTTTTTTTAAAACTGTTTTGTCTTGGGAGGAAAAAAAAATTGTGCAATGGCTCATTAGGATGTTTGGGCTGCAAAGGATAAAATTGTTGCATCCTTCACTTATGAAGGAAAGAAGGTCACACTGATTGGCTGCTTTACAGGGAGTCTTTGAAATGGGACATCCTCCTCCTGCCACTCATGACATAAGCAGCTGACGACTGCAGCCTGAGAATGTTGCAGCCGCTGAGTTGGGACACAGACCATGATGATAACGTTTTTGATGGTTACCATGGTAATGTGGGTGAACAATGATGTTTATTAGGATAATCTGGTGAGCTACATTGGTTTTAATGGTTACCATGGTAATGTGGGTGAACAATGATGTTTACTAGGGTAATCTGGTGAGCTACATCGGTTTTAATGGTTACCGTGGTAATGTGGGTGAACAATGATGTTTACTAGGGTAATCTGGTGAGCTACATCGGTTTTAATGGTTACCGTGGTAATGTGGGTGAACAGTGATGTTTACTAGGGTAATCTGGTGAGCTACATTGGTTTTAATGGTTACCGTGGTAATGTGGGTGGGCTGTGATGTTTATTAGGGTAATCTGGTGAGCTACATTGGTTTTAATGGTTACCGTGGTAATGTGGGTGGGCTGTGATGTTTACTAGGGTAATCTGGTGAGCTACATTGGTTTTAATGGTTACCATGGTAATGTGGGTGGGTTGTGATGTTTACTAGGGTAATCTGGTGAGCTACATTGGTTTTATTGGTTACCATGGTAATGTGGGTGAACAATGATGTTTACTAGGGTAATCTGGTGAGCTACATTGGTTTTAATGGTTACCATGGTAATGTGGGTGAACAATGATGTTTACTAGGGTAATCTGGTGAGCTACATTGGTTTTAATGGTTACCATGGTAATGTGGGTGAACAATGATGTTTACTAGGGTAATCTGGTGAACTACATTGGTTTTAATGGTTACCATGGTAATGTGGGTGAACAATGATGTTTACTAGGGTAATCTGGTGACCTACATTGGTTTTAATGGTTACCATGGTAATGTGGGTGGGCTGTGATGTTTACTAGGGTAATCTGGTGAGCTACATTGGTTTTAATGGTCACCGTGGTAATGTGGGTGAACAGTGATGTTTACTCGGGTAATCTGGTGAGCCACATTGGTTTTAATGGTTACCATGGTAATGTGGGTGAACAATGATGTTTACTAGGGTAATCTGGTGACCTACATTGGTTTTAATGGTTACCATGGTAATGTGGGTGAACAATGATGTTTACTAGGGTAATCTGGTGAGCTACATTGGTTTTAATGGTTACCATGGTAATGTGGGTGAACAATGATGTTTACTAGGGTAATCTGGTGAGCTACATTGGTTTTAATGGTTACCATGGTAATGTGGGTGGGCTGTGATGTTTACTAGGGTAATCTGGTGAACTACATTGGTTTTAATGGTTACCATGGTAATGTGGGTGAACAATTATGTTTACTAGGGTAATCTGGTGACCTACATTGGTTTTAATGGTTACCATGGTAATGTGGGTGGGCTGTGATGTTTACTAGGGTAATCTGGTGAGCTACATTGGTTTTAATGGTCACCGTGGTAATGTGGGTGAACAGTGATGTTTACTCGGGTAATCTGGTGAGCCACATTGGTTTTAATGGTTACCATGGTAATGTGGGTGAACAATGATGTTTACTAGGGTAATCTGGTGAGCTACATTGGTTTTAATGGTTACCGTGGTAATGTGGGTGGGCTGTGATGTTTACTGGGGTAATCTGGTGAGCTACATTGGTTTTAATGGTTACCATGGTAATGTGGGTGAGCTATGTTATCACAGTAATGCTTGAATTTCTAACTAAGTTTTGCCTTGGAACCCTGCAGAAACATGTATCTTGCATAATAAGAATGTGACACCCAATATAGAATTTGACTAGCAGAGATCAATATATATAGAAAGCATAATGTCCACACGTGTGAGACAGAATATATTCTGCTACATGTACTTAAAACAAAATCAATAAAAAAAAAAACAGGTCATATGTTGGTTGTGCAGTGTAATTGTGTTTAAATGTTTTCCTTATATCACAATCATTACACTCATGGAGGACAGATTGTTGTGGACACAAGTCCAATTATTCAACAGCACATGATGTTCCATTTCAGCATGTGCTGTACTGTTATCCCGTCAACATTTCAAACCAGCAGTTCCTTGAGGACACATCCCTTTCATCTAATCAGCCTATAGTGAACTGAAGATCCTCGTCGCTGTCCTCTGTCCCCTCCTCCTCCTGTCGGTGTCTCTCTGTGCCGTCTCTCTCACTGGTCTGGATATAGTTGTCTTCAATGAAACCGTCATCATCTTCCTCTGGCTGTGTCTGAGGTCCTCTCACTCTGATGGATGCTATGTGGTCAGGGAACGACATATCCTCTTGGCCGTACTGGCTGATGCCATCGGTCTCCTGCAGCAGGGCATGTCTGTAGCTGGCCAGGAAGCGATGGAAAAGGCGAAACTTGACGGCCATCACGATGGTGAGTGACACGGCGAGGAACGTGGCCAAGCCAATAGCCAGATACGACCACTGCGTCGACTGTACAGTGATCTCTGAAATGGACTCTGCTGAGAAAAAGGCAAGAAATAAAGTTGCATGGTACTGTACAAGTATCAGACATAGTCAGGGTGTAACAATGAAGAAATACAAATTGAAAATCTTTTTTAAAATACTAGACACGACTACATCAATACATAGACCTCTGAACTGATCTAAATGTACAATGACCTGGTGAATGGCGTGATTTTAACATTACAAATCATTTGAATCAATCCTGTTTCTGGGTTGGTACTTCTTCTTCTTCTTCTTCTTCTTCAAACCATAAAACTTCAAAGGTCGGTATGAGGCCGTCATGAGACTGGTCATATAGGAATGTTTAACTTTGCAAGTTAAAAACAAAACATGGCCAAATGCAGTACAATGGATAAATGTAACTGTTTGATTTGGTTCACAGTTTGTCACACCAGTTCAGAACGGTCAAGTTATGCTATGCTAACAAGAGCTGGCTTCTTCCTTGGCTTCTTCTATGGTCTGCTTTCTACCGCTGTATGCCCCATGTAAACATAGTCACAAGGAACCATTAATGTGAAAACATGAAGTCATCAGAGTGACTACGTTTACATGCCGTTAATATTTGGGTTAAGGTCAATATTCCGGTTTCTGAATCATTAGGAATAACCTGTTTACATGCTTAAGCAGACAGAGTTACTCCTGTATACATGGTCACTGGTATCACTTGGAATATCCCCATCTAAACAGTGACGCATGGACAATGTCCAGACGCACGGAGAACATCATGACGCAAATATGCATCATTTCCGTTTCTTCTTAATCTTTCGACCGTCAATAAAAGACATTATATTCATGTCTTTCACGATACTAATGAAGTACTCGGTTTCCTCCTCGCTCCAAAAGTGTTGTGCTGTGCTCTGGATTTAGCCATACTTGTTTAACTCTGCTTCTGTGGTGTCCGGTGGGTTGTGCGTGCTGCATACAAGTAGTTGCTGTACTCAAAAGACCAAGATTCCTTGCGGATAGGACATGCGCAGAACACAAAATAATGTTCCTGTTGTGTGGGCCGCCAGAAGAGGAGGTACTGCTGGCCCACCACCAGAGGGCGCCCTGCCCGAAGTGCGGGCTTCGGGCACGAGAGGGCGCTGCCACCACGCAGGAGCCACCGGAGTGACAGCTGTCACTCATCACCCTTACCAGCTGTCATTCATCACCACTCATCATCATCAACCATCCCATAAAAGCCAGACAACATCTCCACCTCACTGCCGAGATATCGTCTACCTCTAAGGTAAAACTCTCAGCCGTATTGTGCCAAACGCACGTAATCTGTGTTTGAAACTTTTGCAGACTTACCTGTTGATTACTCTCAGCCGGAGCTGGGGTTTGCGGATTGTGGAGGAGTCGACGCTCTTCACTCCTCACACCAAACCTGATAAGTACTTCTTCAGGCTCTGCACGTACTGTGTACTTGTTTCGAAGGTGGAGGTGTCTTTCCCACCTTAACAGAAACCATTGTTCTAAGCTGACTATTTACTGGGTGTGTTTTCACACACTCATTACATCTGTTTTTCTGCTTCCTGCCAGCAGTACCAGATCCGGCAGCTGAAGACGGTGGCCACCTGGGGACTCAGGACTTGGTGTCTCCAGTATGTTTCCAGATCCGGTGGCAGTGGAAATCATGTGGGGTCCGGCTCTTCTCTGGACGGTGCTCTCCTATCCTCGAGCCTGCCCACACGTCATCTTCGTGTAATTGTCTGTAATCCAAATTCTGGTTCTGTCTGTATTCCGTTGTGCACATTTACAACAGTAAATTGTTATTTATTGGCTCATCCATTGTCCGGTTCCTTTGCGCCCCCTGTTGTGGGTCCATGTCCCTACACTTTCCCAACAGTTCCTTTATATGGGGAAATCCCGATGCGCATTTATATGACCTGATATTCGGGTTAGAAAAGGAGTAACCCAGCGGTCATATTGGGGTTTTTAAAAACTCGAATATGAGCATATTCAGGTTTTTGCAGGTGTTTACATGACCGTGCGCAACCGGGTTATTGCTAATATTCCGGTTATGAAAGGGTTATTGGCTGCATGTAAACATAGTCAGTGATGTGCACATCAGAGACACACTTATTAACAATTAACACACCCACATGTTTGCAAAAAAAAAACATTGTCAGTGTCCAAACATGCCTGGTCCTAACTGCTCATGTAACTGAAAGTTTCATATCTTTCCAGTAAGTGATTTTTTTTTTTTTTTTTTTTTTTTTTTTTTTATAGAGGTCAAGGTACGTTATGCACGCTCACTTATAAAAAAATTGGCAGTAAAAAAAAAAATAATAAAAACAGCAGAAGGGACATTTTGTTACTTACCTCCTATTCTGGTTGAGATAGTTGTGCCATTAGCGTCTTCCATTAGAAGGTGCCTTTGGAAGGATTTTTGTCCCGTGTTTTCAGATTCAGCAGCGGAATGACTTTTCGTGATGAGAACTTCACAAACAAACACCAGCGTAACAATGCTGCGACTCAGCAGGCCCATATCTCCTGTGCTTTGTCTTCAGTCCTGCTGGAATATTTACCATCTTTAATCATCATACACACTTATTGTCATTCAAATCCAGTAATTTAAATAAGACACCTCCTTCACACACACACACACACACGCACACATACACACACACAGAAGACGCTTTATACATAAGATGCTCACTCACTCATTCATTTCAACCGCTTACTTCAATTAACTCAACTCAACTTAAACTTTATTTATAGAGCACATTTAAAACAATCGGGGTTAACCAAAGTGCAGTACACATAATCAGTACAATGTAGCAATTACAATAAATAAATAAAACTAAAATACATAACACCGTGTTATAAAATAGAGTAAAATTAAATTAAAATTTTGCCAGAAGCCCACTTAAACTTGATTAAAAGCCAAGGAGAAGAGGTGAGTCTTTAGTGAAGATTTAAAAACCTGTGCCTGTGTCAACAGTCACGGGGTGCACTCTGGACAGGACTCCAGTCTGTTGCAGGGCCACATACAGACAAATAAACACGTTCACACCTGCATGCACGCCTACGGACAATTTAAAGTTTCCGGTCCACCTAAGCTGCATGGATTTGGAGGAAGTCAGAGCACCCGGAGAGAATCCATACAAACTCCACATGGAAAAGTCAGGTAGGAATCAATCCCATGACCTCCTTGCTGTGAGGCAACAGTGCTAACCACTAAGTCATCACGCTGCCCTATATACAGTGATTTTCAACCTTTTTTGAGCTGCGGCACCCTTTTTATATTTACAAAATCCTGCGGCACACCACCAACCAAAATAATATTATAATTCTATTACCTCTGGTTTTGCTCAAAACCCAATTATCGCAATAGAAAATCGATACAGAAAACACCGCATTTCGAAAAGCCTCAAGCATTTTGCGCTCTGATCTCAAGTGTTTTTTTTAGACATGTCGACACTTTTATTCACAATAATCTGCCACTCTAATATTCATGGAGCGCAGAGGCTGCCTTCAGCGAACCCAGTTGTGAGCGAGAAGGCCCAAGTCTGACCACTGTGACATCAACGGAGGTCAGGCCGCCTTCCCCGCACACCTCCACAGCCAACGCGGCTTCTCCTTCCCCAGAGGAGCCATGCTCCGTGAGCAGCTGAGATTCACGCTGTAGTCAGCAACCCGTAACCATGGAGACGCACAACGCTATGTGCGCAAGTATGTACAAAACCACCATGTACGTATGTAAACTTACGCAAGTCAATTTGACTTTATCGACACTTCAAAAATATGGCTTTAATTATGCAAAATTCTGTAATGGAGAAATTGTAGCTCTTCACCCACTTTTGTTTTGGTCTGAGACCACGTTCATTTCACTGTGTAGGATCAGCATCGTGGTCCCTGCATCCAGTCGTCTCCTGCAGTCGACTGCTCTCTGGCGGGTGCAGCACCTGTCCACGTCACCTGTCGGGAGCAGCCACTGCGCTGGAGAGGCCTGTTCTGGTGTAAATTGTGGTTCTTAATTGTAAGTATTTTAACTAATATTAAATCTTGTGAAACGCTTCCCAGATACTTCCTTTGTTGTATTTTGTTTGGTATACATTTGTTAAGTATTATTTCACCCTGTGGGACAATTTTTATTTAATGATTTTTATTGTTCTTATATTAAATACAATTTTAGTTTAACAATTTTCCACCTTGTTTTTTGTTACGCAGAAAAGTTATAACAGTCAGTAGCTATGGATACAGAGATCACACAAATCCAATATTTTCCCAGTTACATTTATTTAAATTTGATCAATTTATAGAACGCAATATCTTGAGTGATTTATAAAGCACACAAAATTATTCTTCCAAACAGCATTGAAAAACTATTTGAAAAGCGATACAAATTAAATGTAAAAAATAACACTGACTCAGAACATCAGTAATGGAAAGATGTATTTCATTTATGAACCCTGGAACACACTGTTTCATTTAATTGTGAGAAACCTTAAAATAACTGTATTTCATTGTTATTTTTATTGTTAAATGAGAACTATTTTTGATTCACTTTGAATGTTTAAAACTGGAAAAAATGTAACACATTACATATAATAGTTCATCATTTCTACACTCAACAAAAATATAAACGCAACACTTTTGGTTTTGCTCCCATTTTGTATGAGATTAACTCAAAGATCTAAAACTTTTTCCACATACACAATATCACCATTTCCCTCAAATATTGTTCACAAACCAGTCTAAATCTGTGATAGTGAGCACTTCTCCTTTGCTGAGATAATCCATCCCACCTCACAGGTGTGCCATATCAAGATGCTGATTAGACACCATGATTAGTGCACAGGTGTGCCTTAGACTGCCCACAATAAAAGGCCACTCTGAAAGGTGCAGTTTTATCACACAGCACAATGCCACAGATGTCGAAAGATTTGAGGGAGCATGCAGTTGGCATGTTGACAGCAGGAATGTCAACCAGAGCTGTTGCTCGTGTATTGAATGTTCATTTCTCTACCATAAGCCGTCTCCAAAGGCGTTTCAGAGAATTTGGCAGTACATCCAACCAGCCTCACAACCGCAGACCACGTGTAACCACACCAGCCCAGGACCTCCACATCCAGCACGTTCACCTCCAAGAACGTCTGAGACCAGCCACTCGGACAGCTGCTGAAACAATCGGTTTGCATAACCAAAGAATTTCTGCACAAACTGTCAGAAACCGTCTCAGGGAAGCTCATCTGCATGCTCGTCGTCCTCATCGGGGTCTCGACCTGACTCCAGTTCATCGTCGTAACCGACTTGAGTGGGCAAATGCTCACATTTGGCACATTGGAGAGGTGTTCTCTTCATGGATGAATCCTGGTTCACACTGTTCAGGGCAGATGGCAGACAGCGTGTGTGGCGTTGTGTGGGTGAGCGGTTTTCTGATGTCAGTGTTGTGGATCGAGTGGCCCATGGTGGCGGTGGGGTTATGGTATGGGCAGGCGTCTGTTATGGATGAAGAACACAGGTGCATTTTATTGATGGCATTTTGAATGCACAGAGATACCGTGACGAGATCCTGAGGCCCATTGTTGTGCCATACATCCAAGAACATCACCTCATGTTGCAACAGGATAATGCACGGCCCCATGTTGCAAGAATCTGTACACAATTGTTGGAAGCTGAAAATGTCCCAGTTCTTGCATGGCCGGCATACTCACCGGACATGTCACCCATTGAGCATGTTTGGGATGCTCTGGACCGGCGTATACAACAGCATGTACCAGTTCCTGCCAATATCCAGCAACTTCGCACAGCCATTGAAGAGGAGTGGACCAACATTCCACAGGCCACAATTGACAACCTGATCAACTCTATATGAAGGAGATGTGTTGCACTGCATGAGGCAAATGGTGGTCACACCAGATACTGACTGGTATCCCCCCCCCCAATAAAACAAAACTGCACCTTTCAGAGTGGCCTTTTATTGTGGGCAGTCTAAGGCACACCTGTGCACTAATCATGGTGTCTAATCAGCATCTTGATATGGCACACCTGTGAGGTGGGATGGATTATCTCAGCAAAGAAGTGCTCACTATCACAGATTTAGACTGGTTTGTGAACAATATTTGAGGGAAATGGTGATATTGTGTATGTGGAAAAAGTTTTAGATCTTTGAGTTCATCTCATACAAAATGGGAGCAAAACCAAAAGTGTTGCGTTTATATTTTTGTTGACTGTAAATGCATTTTGACTCAGTGTGAAACCTGGGCCTGTTTGGATGAACACAAAATGGATAACCTGGCAGGAATGGTAGACAGACACACCCGAAGCTCTTGCTCCAAAGCTCTCAGTCTCTCTCTGTTTTTAGTTTTTATGGCAGTCAAGCTTGAGAAGCTCAGCTCACGCAGATATGTGGTTGAAAACTGAAGCAATATCACAATAGCTTTGTTGGCCAGAACGGCGAACTCCTTGGCAACAGATATCCAAAATCTGTCCAACGGCAGATCAGCAAAGTTGAGCTTTAAACCACGATCTTGTTTCAGTGTAATGAGTTCTTCTTGCTCCTGTAAAGTCATGTCCTTTCCCAGGAGGGATGCCGAGCTGTACGGGTCCCTAACCCAGTCCAGACATTCTATGGAGTCTGCAGAGAAATAAAATGACAGCTTCTCCTCAAGGGTTTTTAAATGTGTGCCAATCACCTTGCGCATTGCGAGCAGTGTTGCCATGATGACATTTTTCTGTGAGGGGGAACATCTCAAGGTTGCCACAGTTCACATGCTTTTTCCAGAGCTGCACTTTTACATGAAATCCATTCATTTTATCTGTGCTGGTGAGCAAGTTTTCATTGCGGCCCTGCATACGAGTGTTCAGCTCATTCAGCTGATGAAATATATCAGCAAGGTATGCTACCTTTGCCCACCACTCATCACTTTCAATCAGCTTTGAGAAATCGGACCTCTCGTGTGTCAGAAAAACCTTGAGCTCCTCTCGCAGCTCATACACGCGGGCCAGCACTTTGCCGCGCGACAGCCAGCGGATCTCCGTGTGGAGCAATAACACTTTGTGTTCTGCTCCCATCTCCTCCGCGTCTTCACAAAGTTTACTAAGCGCACCACATCGTCCAACACAGTGCCAAGATCTACTGGCAAGGTCTTTGCAACCAGAGCCTCGCGGTGCAAAAAACAGTGTGTTACAATAACATTTGGGTTTATTTCTTTGACTCTACTCACGAAGCCTTTGCTGCACTCGACCATGGCTGCAGCTCCGTACACACACCTGTGCAGTTTTCCCAGGCCAGTCCGCCTTTGTCAAGATATTCGGAAGTGACCCAAAATATTTCCTCTCCTGTTGATTTTTCTGGCAGTGCCTTGCAAAATAAAAAGTTTTCTCTGATGGCTTCTCCATCAACAAAACGCACGTTGGCCAACAGCTGACAATGTCCACTAACATCCGTCGTCTCATCAAGTTGCAAGGCAAATTTCCTACTGATGTGCATTTTTTCAAAAACAACAGTTTCAATGTCCTCTGACATGTCATCAATGCGTCTGGCAATTGTGCTATCCGAGAGCGGCACTTTATTAATCTCTTTGGCCACGTCAGGGCCAAGCATCTCGTTACAATGGCTTTACAAGCTGGTAGTATCAATGTTTCTGTCACAGTGTGGGACTTTTTTGGCTTAGCAACGAGTTCAGCAACAATATAGCTAGCCTTGAGGGCTCTCTCGTTTACCTTTGTGTTGTTTCTCAAAAAAGTTGCTTGTTTCTCATTGTTTGTACGTAAGCGTACAAAATATTCCATGGGCTTGTTTTGAACAGAAGGGTGTTTCGTTTGGAGATGTCGTTTAAGCTTGCTTGGCACCATGGCAGCACTGGCCAGCCTCTCGCCACACACCAAGCATAGCAGAGCCGGTGCCGCGGCATCCCCTGTGAAAGTAAATCCAAATGAAAGGTAGCTTTCGCTATACTGCCTCGATTTCACCGTCTTGTCTTTTTTCTTTGGTGGCCCACCGTCTCCATCTGCGTCTGAATTTTGTCCAGGATCCCGATTGGCATTTGTATTTTCTTTTTTTAAAAATTTCTCCATCACTGTCACTTGCTCGTATTACTGTATTGCCACTGTCATGTGTCACGTGTCACGCAGCACTAACTCGACTGTCTATTATACTATAGTACAGCACTTTGCTGCCATCTACTGGAATAAAAGAGCATTACATCATCTGCCACACTATTACAGCACACCTGATAATGGTGATATTTGATAATTGCCCACAGCACCCCTAACGATCGATCACGGCACCCTAGGGTGCCGCGGCACCCCGGTTGAGAATCACTGCTATATAGTATGCTGCCTCTTGAAAATAAAATCTTTTGTGTGTGTGAAAACAGAAAAGGTACGTGTATTAATAGAAGACATGATGGAAAACCACCATCTTGTTCTCCTTTCACCTGTTCCTGTTATGGGTTGCCTCAGCAGATCATCCATCTCCATCTCACCTTATAAACTTCTTTGTCCTCTGTCACACCAACCACTTGCATGTCCTCCCTCAGCATATCCATAAACCTCCTCTTTGTCCTCTCTTCTCCTCCTGCCTGGTGGCTCCATCCTCAGCATCCTTCTCCAGATATACCCTGGGTTCCTCCTACATGTAAATGTCCAAACAATCTCAACTCTTTGACTTTTGTCTCCAAACTTTCTGACCTGTGCTGGCTCTCTGATGTGTTCATTCCTAAACCTGTCAATAGTCGTCACTCCTAAAGAAAATCACATCTTCAACTCTGCCACCTCTCTTCTGTTAGTGCCACCACCTGCGTCTCTCTCTCTCTCTCTCTATATATATATATATATATATTTATATGTGTGTGTGTGTGTGTGTCTGTGTGTGTAAAAGAAAGATAAACATCTGCTTCAAAGTTAAATTATATATTTTTCCTGTCTCAAGAACCACCTCTTCACTGAAGTCAAAATCTGTGCCATGTCATTAGAGGTTTTTTTTTCTTGTCTACACAGACAAACAGGCAACATTCCGTAATCTCTGACCCTGTCGCTTGATGGAGGTCATAACATTTCTGCACAGTGACTGTCACATGATGTTGTGACATCTGGAGCAATGTTCACACTCACAGGCTCACTCACTCGTTGAATAAGTGACAGATTGAAAAAACTACAACATTAATTCAGATAAATATATGTATGTCCACTGAGTCAAACATCAAATGCTACAAATCATGTGGATGTTTATTCCATGTGAGAAGAGCAGAATCTCAATCAAAAGGGTTGTATCCCAGTAAAGCCAAGCAGAAGTCCTGTGAGTATATTTCAGAATCTCTGGTCTGATACACATGATCCAAAATAACTTTGTGCCACAACACACGGTCCACCAGAACCCCTTTCAGACAACTTACCGTTGAGCAGTAGCAGAGCAGGTTTAGGTGTCGTTGTTCTGATTACTTCTGACACTCCTTCACAGAGCTGGGCACTTAGTGAACAAAGGTCAAAGGAGGTGCAATAACATTATCCTTCCTTCTCCGTGCCCAGAAGATGTTAATAAATAACAGGTTTTTCATTCACTGTTCTACTTTGTCCTTGTCTCATACTTTCCTGATGTTTATTCCACATTTTCACTCAGTTACATGTAAGAAGAATCTATTATTTTTCCTGTTTCACAATTGATGTCAAAATAAGTGATTAAAATGCTGTTTAGAAAACCTTCAGATAAATGTGTGATCATCAGGATGCTACATGTGTGTCCTGAGACCTGCTGGTGGCGCTGTCGTCACATCAGCTGTGCACTCAGGAAGGATGAATCCTGCACAAGAGCCTCCATGTGTTTACAATTACAGAGCAGATTTTATGTTTTTATTGAATATGAAGTCAGTTCAAAATTGATTGAAATTCTGGCTACCTCATAAACTAATTTAAAAAATAATGTTTAATCTGTTAGGTTCTTTTATGTGGTGAGTGACCTCAAAAAGAATTGGACAGGAAACGGACATCAACGTTTAGTTGTTGTATTGAAAGGTGCCTACACTGATTACAGGGTCATCTAGCAGTGCTGGGGTCTTTGAACAAAGCACATGCAACGTCTGAACAAAGAGCCTAGATTTTCACCCTATGCTAACTTTTATTCCTGAGTCTAGGCCGGCTCCATGTGGGCGGTCCTTAGCCTGTCGTGAATCAGTGGCTATGTGATTGTCTGCCAAGTGAAGTGAGGTAGGCGGATATAAGCAGATGACGTGCTCACGTTGCGTTAAAGACGGTATGTAAAAATTTTATAGTGTATATCTGCGTGCCAGGCAACAAAACAGAGTGTTCCATCATGCTGTTCCTATTCTTTTCCAAATAGATGTGAATACTTTGGTTTTATCAATTAGACAGACAGCTATAAAAAAGATCAGATGGTTTTACCAATTAGACAGCTATATAAGATCAGATAGTCGTGTCAAATACTAGGACATTTTGGATGTGCGTCGGCCATTTTGAAAAGCAGTTAGGTTAAGATCAGATAGTTACAAGGACATTTTGGATGTGCGTGAGCCATTTTGTCGTATGCATCATGGAACACTGACAGATGTGTTAACACAAATGCATACAAAATTAAAATATAAATACAAGCAATAAAAATGATAGGTATGCACCCACTTTACATTAATATAACACATCAACATCATCTCTTTTGCAGCCAGAATTCTTTGCAGTGAGGGGATGGATACAACAACATTTCCAAGTCACGGAATGTCTCTTGGAGATCATTTAAATCAATCATTAATAAACAGAATTAATGTGGAACTGTGTGGTGAATCAGTTTGAAACAGGCCATGCTCAAAAACAGGGTGACTGTGCAAGAAGGCGGCCAGTGAGGGAAGCTATCAAGGTACACATTACTGATGGAGTTAAAAGCTTCCATAGCTGTGATTAGCTGAGACCCCTTTTGTTTTTATGAGCATCAGCATTATGGTAGAAGGTGGAAAAGAGAAGGACACTGCTCTACAGAACACCATGTGACAATCCAGGTTTAACTGCAGCATATGATTATGTACAGTGATGAAAATAAGTATTTGAACACCCTGCGAAGTTCTCCCTCTTAGAAATCATGGAGGGGTCTGAAATTTTCATCTTAGGTGCATGTCCACTGTGAGAGACATAATCTAAAAAAAAAAAAAAAAAAAAAATCCAGAAATCACAATGTATGATTTTTTTTTTTTAATAATTTATTTGTATGTTACTGCTGCAAATAAGTATTTCAACACCTGTGAAAATCAATGTTAATATTTGGTACAGTAGCCTTTGTTTGCAATTACAGAGGTCAAACATTTCCTGTAGTTTCTCACCAGGTTTGCACACACTGAAGCAGGGATTTTGGCCCATTCCTCCACACAGATCTTCTCTAGAACAGCCAGGTTACTGGGCTGTCACTGAGAAACACGGAGTTTCAGCTCCCTCCAAAGATTTTCTATTGGGTTTAAGTCTGGAGATTGGCTAGGCCACTCCAGAACCTTGATATGCTTCTTACGGAGCCAATCCTTGGTTATCCTGGCTGTGTGCTTCGGGTCATTGTCATGTTGGAAGACCCATCCACGACCCATCTTCAATGCTCTAACTGAGAGAAGGAGGTTGTTCCCCAAAATCTTGCAATATATGACCCCAGTCATCCTCTCCTTAATACAATGCAGTCGTCCTGTCCCATGTGCAGAAAAACACCCCCAAAGCATGATGCTTCCATCCCCATGCTTCACAGTAGGGACGGTGTTTTTGGGATGGTACTCAGCATTCTTCTTCCTCCAAACATGGCGAGTGGAATTAAGACCAAATATTTTGGTCTCATCTGACCACAAAACTTTCTCCCATGACTCCTCTGGATCATCCAAATGGTCATGGACAAACTTAAGATCATCATCATTGATACGCCACGAGTTGGGATCTTGCATGGAGCCCCAGTCCAAGGGAGACTGACAGTCATGTTTAGCTTCTTCCATTTTCTAATAATTGCTCCAACAGTTGATCTTTCTTCACCAAGCTGCTTGGCAATTGCCCCGTAGCACTTTCCAGCCTTGTGGAGGTCTACAATTTTGTCTCTGGTGTCTTTGGACAGCTCTTTGGTCTTAGCCATGTTAGTAGTTGGAGTCTTACTGATTGTGTGGGGTGGACAGGTGTCTTTATGCAGCTAACAACCTCAAATAGGTCCTTCTAATTTGGAATAAGTGGAGTGGAGGTGGACTTTTTAAAGGCGGCCTAACAGGTCTTTGAGGGCCAGAATTTCTGCTGGTCTTCTTCGAAGGGTGTTCAAATACTTATTTTCCTCACTGTAAGAGGCACTTTAATTGTTCCAACAAGTATGGCCTCAGCCATGAAAGAACCAGACAAGACGTTCAAAACCAGTTTTTTCATCTCTAACTGTATCAATATCAAATTTCAAATTTTCAGTGAGATCACATAACAGCTGTACTGAAACAGTGCTTGTGTCCACAGTAAGTAAATGCTCAATCACCTCTTGTGAGTGCAGTTGATGTGGAGTGATAAACCATAAATGTATGTTGAAATCAACCATAAACACATTAAAAATTATATTTACCAAACATTTTGAAAGTGAAAATAAGATTTTCATAAAAATCAGGGCCACTGCTAGCCATTTGGATACCCTAAGGGCCCCTTCACACATAGTGCGAAGTTTGGTCGAATATGGCAAAACAGCACAAAACAGCTTGAATTCACTCACCACGAAACATCGTGCCAACAGCCAGGTGTGCACGATCCCCCTGTGAGATTTCATGCACACGATGGTGTCTTTCAAGCAGGAACACAGTGTGAGGTGCACCACATCGCGTCGCTTAAATGGAAAACAATAACGAAACATACCACCCACGTGATTCAAACCTGCACCTTCTAAAAGCTCTGATTGCCAGTCATAAACTTTACCACTGAGCTACAGACCTGTCCTTTGAAAGCTGTGGGAACCTGCCTCATATCAGGAAGGACATGGAAAATTGCAAAAAAAATTAAAATCACACACTATATAAAAACACTGCATTGATCAAGCGGGCAATACAAATATGATCTGTTTGTTCCTCCGTAGATGACCCATGGTCACAGACATACAGTCATGAAATTACATGAATGAGAAGCAGTGTGCTCTGATCATGTCCACATCTACTGGTCCGGTACATCCAGTTGCCCCGCGCGCGTGTTCTGCCCAACACGTGTCTTGTTGATGGCGTGCCGCAGCACAGACACTGCATCGTGTGGAACAGAGCTCACGTGAGTCACGTGACAGTCAGATCACTTGGGGGCAGCCTGTCAATGGGTTGCAGTGAGCGAGCGCGAGCACGCTGCAGCCTGTCGCCACAGCGATATATGTTTTTATTCATGTTCCATGTAAGGGCATCAAACAGACACACGCGCATCACAGTGGGCAGTTGTTAGTTCATTTCTGCCCCAACACAGTACCTGTTCTCCAGCTGGGATGTCCAGATCCACAGATCTCCACAGCTGCTTCTGTCGGCAGCCACACCTCCTGTCAGTTTAGCGTTAACACCAAAGCCACACTTGTGGGGAACTTAGACAAATTTCACTGCCAGCACGACAATCACTGTCTGCAGACTGTTGTCGTGTTAATAGTACGAATGGCCACACATTTTCTAAGTGCCAAACGAGCGGTGTTAGATGTTTCTGCATGTCGCCTGGAATTTGGCTGACACCTGCCATGAGAGGGATTGATGGGCTCGCACAGCGCACACTCTGTCTTTCAGCTGCTGGTGTGCGCAAATACTGTAGCAACAGGTGTACAAGGGAGGGATGATTTTACACATTTTGCACACGATTCCTGCTTCATGCGCACTTTGACCAAACTTCACACTGTGTGTGAAGGGGCCCCAAGCATCATTAATTTGTGGTAACCCCCCCCCCCAAAAAAAACAAAACCAAACAAAAAAAGAATTGCAATTGCATCTACAGTATATATTAATAGCTAAGTGGCCTCTGTGTATAAGCATGTGTGCGTGCATGCGTGTGTATGACTTTGATCACAGAAAAAGTGGAGAGAGCTGACATTTGCCTTTTGGTGTGCTTACGTATGTATTTTGGGTCAAGGATGAATACCACAAAAACAGAAAGTTGATAGGACTAATATTTTTGGAGAAATTAGGGATATTGCAACAATGGACACTGATGAACTATCTCACCCTTGCCAGCTGTAAAACATGACATCAACTAATGTCCTAAATAATAAATACAATTATTCACAAAACTTTCTCATTTTAATTTCCTGCACTTTCAGTTAAAATCATTATAGAAACTTTCCATAATTTATACAAATGAATGTCAAAAAATAAAATGGGAAATACTCAACACGTAGTGACGACAGAGGAATACAATGACCCGGAACACGGATGACATGACAGACCGACAACCAACACAGACAGTGACAGATATGGACGAGAAATCGCAGACAGGTCACATGGGCAGCGGAGCACCAACTCACACATAAATTGGACCAACACAGGACTCGGACAGATGTGAACAAGCAGCGCACAAACACACACATACCCAGACAGACACAACAAGGAGCGGGTGCACGCACACACACACACACTACTGACCAATGAGGAGGACAAACACTCAGACATAAGACCCAGACAGGAAACGGGGGACACACAAATATCAAGACACAAAATCCACACAGGAGACAGACATGACGGATAAAAAGGACAAAATGCACAGACAGGACTAACAGGGCACACCCACAACAGGTGGACTGGATTTTAGAGAGGGGTGCTCAAGACCAGAGGAGCTTCTCTTCGATTACAGGTCAGACAGGAAAATCACAGAGGACCCTTGGACCCTCAATCTGTGAAACAGGGTGGTAATCCTGGGCCACTGAGTTGGGGATGACATTTTAATAATCCGATGAAATTAATGCATTCTGGGGTTTTTGTCTGACATGTGTCATAAAAATCCAAAACCAGCTATGTCAGGCCTAAATTCTGTTTATAGCAGGAGAGTAAACTTATAGAACTGCGAGACTTAATGAAGCCTTAAAGACTAAAAGCAGATTTTCCACATTACAACCCCTTAAATAATTATTGTATTTGATCAATAGCTATTTGTGGCCCTTAAAGCCATGTTAGAAACATGTTTAGTTTGTTTTCATGGATGTTTAAATATGATCTTTTTATTAGTGTTTTGGATGTTTTTCTATGAACTTTGAAATACGAGGTCTATTAGAAAAGTATCCGACCTTATTTAAAAAAAAAAAACCATATGGATTTGAATCACGTGTGCTTGCGTGAGCCAACCTTGAACCTTCATGCGCATGCGTGATTTTTTTCACGCCTGTCGGTTGCGTCATTCGCCTGTGAGCAGGTTTTGAGTGAGGAGTGGTCCACCCCCTCGGCGGATTTTCATTGTCAGGGAAATGGCTGACAGACTGCTGCTTTGCTTGATCAAATTTTTTTTAGAAACTGTGAGGCACATCCATGTGGACACCATTCGAGAAATTCAGGTGGTTTTTGGTGAAAATTTTATGGGCTTCAAAGACATTAAGGGATGTTACTGTCGCGTTAAGGACGGCCCACAGCAGCTGTGGGGCGCGCCACACTCCAGCTGCCATCGACAGGCTGAACGACCATTTCATTTCTAAACGGATCGCTCTGTGGATCCGTGACCATCGTGTGCACTTTCTCTGGTTATCACAAGAGCTGGACATCACCCATTTTCCTGCAGATTTCACTTTTAACAAGAGATTTTGTCGTGGAAAGCCGAGCGGACGCTTCGCGCGTCACGACGGCAAGCGAGACAAAGAACACCTCCGTTTTGGAGTGCCAGAAGGACAAGCTGGGACATGTCCACCTCTCCACAATTTCTCTGATACTCACTCGACTGGTAAGCACTGAAAGGCATGTCCCAGCTTGTCCTTCTGGCACTCTGAAACGGAGGTGTTCTTTGTCTCGCTTGCCGTCGTGACGCGCGAAGCGTCCGCTCCTTTCCATGACAAAAACTCCTCATAACAGTGGAATGTGCCGTTCATTTCCAAACTGGACGCTGTGTTTTATCTGGGACGTCATCTGGACTAGCACAGGAATTGTGAAAAGACGTGGACATCAGCACCTTTTCAGCAAATTGAGACAGACGTGTGGAGGAATTCCGCGCGTCGCGGCACCGCCAAGCTGCAAAGCAATGCTATGATGAAGCGTCACAGAACATGTTCTGGCATGTCCAGGCACATCCACAATTTCTTGGATAATCACTCGACTGAAAAACCACCGACAGCTGTCTGAACGCCATCTCAAAGCCGTCCTGTGAGACCAAAAACGGAGGTGGTTTTGTGTTGGTCCAGCAGCGAATCCATCATGACGCGCAAAGCGTCCGCTCGGCTTCATGCGCATGAAGGTTCAAGGTTGGCTCACGCAAGCACACGTGATTCAAATCCATATGTTTTTTTTTTAAATAAGGTCCGATACTTTTCTAATAGACCTCGTATTTTTACCTGAAAGTGTATTAAAATAGTAACATGCACTCATTTTGCCAAGGCTGTCTGTACGGGAAGGCTAATTTTCCGGTACAGTCTATTTCAATCCAGATTGGGCACGTATTGTTGAAATCACACATTTCAACATTAAAATGTAATGGATGATAATGGAAATGAAATTCAACAGCTCAAGTAGTTATTGTACCAGGATGGTGTGTGTCACACGTTGAGCAACCTAATGCACATTGAGAGCTGAGAAAGGGTCCATAATAGCTTTTACATTATTCTTGCAGAGCAAAATATCTCCGGTGCTTAGAAACCTTAAATAGGTGATGTAAATAGCACAGAACAGAGGTCCGAGGGAGATGGGGCAAAATGGTCCCCCCATTTTCTAAAAGTAGTAGCAGAAATACACATTGGTTGAAATGCATAATGTAAAAGATAAATAAATAAATGCAGTGACTATATTACAGTGCCTTGCAAAAGTTTTCACGCCTTGGGTTTTTAATTTGTTTATGCCATTTCAAACACAAAAGTAATTCAGGCTCCTCTATATTAAAATTTCTAAAATTATCTTCCTTAAACTCAAACTGCAAGCAAATCTGTATAATTTGATAGAAATTAAATGAAAAAATAAAAGCCAAGATGACACTTTTTGGTATAACACACGTAAATCATCAGTTTTATTTTCAGTTTTCTTCAGACAAGTCAGGGGATGGATACGTGAACATTTCCAAATCACTGAATGTGTCTTGGCCTTTATTTACATAAATTATGAAGAAATACAAACAGTATGGCACTAAATCTGTGTGGAGTAGACAGGTCTGAAAAACTGAGTGACTGTGCAAGAAGGAGAAGAGTGAGGAAAGCTACCAAGACAACTCAGAAGAAATTATAGGCTTCTGTGGCTGCAATTGATGAAATTGTGCACAGTGCAAGATTTGCATTTTGCCTCACCACTCTTAGCTTCATAGTGGAGTGGAGAAGGATTTTATTTCACCAAAACAAGATAAAATCTAACCTTGCATCTCCAATGTGCTTTCTGAACCTTCACATCTTCTTTTTAAGAAAATCCTCCTTGATACTACTTCATTACTTCTGGATGAGTGTTTCCCTTTTTGGGAAATTTTCAGATAATGGTGGTAGAATGCTCTTAAAGTGGGTGAATGGAAGATCCTATTGAAATGTTAAGCAAAGCAACCACGTAGGGGCTATTTTTGTATTTATGTGTGCATGGGCTGGAGGCTCACTTTAAAAAAAGAATCATTCAGTTACTTCTCTTTTCTTCAGGATCTCACCATGTCATTTAGGTCCTTCAGACTTTTTTCAGTAAATGATTTTGGAGAGGATGCATGAGCATGGCTAAAAATCTTCAGCTTCTGCCACTTTAACCATTTTCTTTATTTGAATTCTCACATGCCTGGAAAAAGTCCTCACCATCTCATTTAGGTCTGTCACACTTTATTTTCAGTAAATATGCTGGGAGCATAATCATAAGCAAAAGTCTTCTGCCTAAAGGCCCCCTGACATGAGCATGTCTTTAATTCACGCACTAACATGACCTGTGTCATGCTGGAGAGTAAACTCGTCTTTAACTGGTGCAGACAGGACGCCAGAAGGGCGCTGGTGTGTGCTATTACGCGCAGAGAATTTTGAAATGTTCAAAAAATCTTTCACACGTAAATGTCGTGCTATGTGACGTGACGTAATCGCCAACATGATGTGCAGCTCGTGGAGTAAAGAAGAAGTGAACAGAGCGAGTGGTGATGTCAGCGGATCACATCAGAGTGCAGCTCGTCTGGAGGATTATAACAAGAAGTTAAATCTGTTATAAACATACTTTAACAGCTGCACACAAGAAGGAAAGAACACACAACTGTTTTACCAAGTCATGACAATGTAAACATGACAAATAATTAGGGGGAATTACTACAGGCAGATCCATGGTTGTGTGATGGGGTCTCTGGTGTCAAGGAAGCATTCTTTGTGAAACAGTTGAAACCCAGCCTTAACCGGGGAGGGGTCTGAGACACGCTTTGTCCCCTGTTTACAATGGGGTACTCAGGTCAAAGCAGTTTCAGTCTTTTGTTCATGGTAATGAGTCATTCACGTCATCAGGAGAGTCATCAAGGGAGCCATCAGGAGAGGCTTCCGTCCCATCATTAGGAGGGACAGCTGCCCTGTCATTAGGAGGGTGCTAACTAGAGCACAATAGGTGCTAATTAGAGCTATTGTTTAGTCACTAGCCTATAGCAGTTGGCCTCTCGGTAGGAGGGGTCTGGTTAGGTTTAAAAAAACTCCAGCTTTTGTTGGCTTCTGTATTTTCTTCTCTACAAGAATCAAGACAGAAGTCAGACTACCAGAGCAAGAATTTTAGGGAAGGAAGCTTCTGCGATTTGAAGTGAAATGTCCTCGCATCAAGCAACCCAGTCCAGTTGAAGATTCAAGCTTCTCTACTAGACAAATAATTACCTTTTTAGATGGCTGAAAATGCTTTCTGCAGCTTGTTAGGTGCATGCATGAATGGCTGAAGCTGGAGCGGTCCTCTATGATTCAGGAAGTGATTACAGCTGTTTTCAATGGCTAATTTGCAGAGAAAATGATTAATTCGGCACGAAATAATTATTTTGTATACACAGCGTCCAGCGCAGAGCAAGTGGCAACTGGCAGAACAAAGAATGGCATCCGGCTGGGATCACAGCGGGTGGGATCATCACGACAACGTACATGCAAGTGCGTGAATCAAAGTCATGCTCGTGTCAGGGGCAAGACTTCTGCCCCAACTACTGCCCTCTTAATCGTCACAATTTTAAGCATTTCCTTTATTTGCATCTTACATGCCCGGAAAAGAGTCCCCACCATGTAATTTTGTTCCTTCAAACTTTTTTCAGTAAATGCTTCTGAGGAGCAAACCCCCTGCCACTTTAAGCATTTTGTCTGGTGAGGTAAATTCAGATTCTAACTTTTCAGCTACTTCACAGTAGAGCTGCACATTATGGCCAAATTAGCAGAACTTTCAGGTCTTCTTTTTAAGAAAAACCTCCTCTACACCACTCCATCGGTATTTTATATTTTTAATTAAATTTATACGAGCTGCACAGCGGCACGAGGCTCGCTCTATGGTAGACGAAGGCACAAACCGAAAATGGCACAAAAAATCTCCACAGTGGGGAAAAAGCCACAAACCGTTGTCGTAAAAAGCCACAAACTGACGGTAGACGGTATTGCAGCTGACCCAGAGAGCAATACGGTGAGGGGATTGTCTGTGCCCACACTGCCTTTGTTTTTCTGTCACTGCTTCACTCTCCACCCGTTTTGGATTGTACTTTCACTCAAGTATCACTTTGAGGTACTTTATATAAGACTGAAAATGTGTAAATGAAATGTGCAAGCAACTCTTGTACAATCTTCAAAAACCTTGTAACTGTTAGAATGGTCTAAGCAGTGGGTCACCCCTCTGGGTCCGGTCTGCTTGAGGTTTCTTCCTCATTATTATCAGAGGGAGTTTTTCCTTACCACTGTCGCCTGTGTGCTTGCTCAGGGGGGTTGGTAAGATTAGACCTTACTCATGTGAAGCGCCTTGAGGCAGTTTTGTTGCGTTTTGGCGGTATACAAATAAAATGAATTGAAAAGAAGCACTGGCAACTGCGCCTGACATTTAGGATGGAGGACATTTGGTATGTATGTCAAACAGGAATCTACAGTGACCCTAAATAGTCTGGAATAGCTCTTGCAAAAAAGTGTGATCACATTCCACGAACCAGAGTCGGTCACATTTCAGTCAGTAGATGAAAAGCATGGGAGGGATGCATATCTGCGCCTACACATAATAAAAAATGACATTTTGGACAAATCACTGTGACATCACCTTAGCCAAGCAATGGCAAATGATTCGCTGATTGATAAAACCTTTGGATCATCTCTTTGGCCCTGTTGGTTGTGGATCTCCACAACAAATCTTTGACCTTTTTTTGTCCCCAGGCACTTTATGATGATGAACACTTTATGGTGTTTACTCATACCTAGGGATGGGTATTGAGAACCGGCTCCTTTCGGGTATCGTTAAGAAATGGTTCGATCCACCGACATCAATAACCTTTTTATTTTGTGATTCCCTTATCGGCCCTTCAGAGTGCCCGTTGTTTTTGGGGGTGTTTGTCAGGAAAATTCTAATTTCTCTACATTGATTACAGACCCTGCAGCGGGTCTGTAATCAACTTTTCTGCAGCACGGCTTTGCTTTGAACCTTGAACCAATCGAAGCAGTGATTCACGGATCGAAGCAGTGCTTCAATCATTGCTTCGTTGATTAATTTTTTCTTTCGCTTTCCCCAGCTAAAACCCTAAAGAGCATATGGCTGTGAGTATTATTTACCTTTTTTATGTTAAACCGACCTGTTTTGGTCTTCTGAAACAGTTGATAGATGTATTTTATAACTTAAAAATATCTATGGCATTTTCAGTGTTAAAGTTAGCATTAAGCAGTTGCAGCTGTCAAGCGTTTGTTGTCGTAAAAGAGTCAAATGTATTACAAATTGTAATATTTTAAAATTTTAAATTTTAGAGAAAGAGACAAAAAGAACCTGAACAGAAACACAACAGAAAATATAAAACCAACTAATAATGAACATACATAAATAAATAAATAAATACATACATACATACATACAGAAATAAATGTTTCCTGTGAACACCTAGTGACTCTTACACCTCCATTTCACCCCTGTCTTATTTAAGTTTAATGACAGTTTGTTTCGGTTAAACCATATTTTCAATGTGTGAATTTCTTCAGTGATTTCCTCCAGAACTATCTGCCAAGCTAGAAAACTGCTGCATCCTCGTAAGAGCAGAATACTACTGGAATGAATTTGAATAAGGAAAGTTGTTTTTTTTTTCTCACCTAAATGGATGCTGCATTCACTCCAGTTTATTGTCTGGAATAGTCCCAGATTGCATTTCAGAGCTTCTAGAATTCAAACATTTTCGTGCATGTGGTGTTGGGGGGTAATTTTGTATTTCAGCTTTTTTTTGTTTGTTTTTCACCACTTTCATCCCTGAATATGTGAAATCGTGAGTCACTTTTGTGCAGATTAAAGTTACTAACTGGGACTCCTGTTTTCTTGCGAGAAAGAAACGAGAATCGTCCTCCGTTCTGTTCACACAGCTCCAAATGCTGCACGACTCTGCTGAGTCAAGTTAGAACGATAGAATCCAGTCGGAATTAATAACTTCAAAGCGAAACACCGTTTTGTTTATTTTTATGTATGTCCAGAGATCAAGATACAGTGACCAATTTCATATTTATTTAAGACTCAATGAAATACATAGAAAACCTGTAAAGCCTACTTTTAGTACAAAATTCACGAGGTATCGATAAGGGAATTGATAAGGAATCGGATCGATAAGCAGAATTGATAATGGCATCGATATCGATAAAATCTTATCAATACTCATCCCTACTCATACCATTTGATTCCAGAGGATTTCCTCATTGTTCTTTACATCGTGTATATGTCGATACTAGCTGTGATGACAACCTAAAAATATGTTTTGGGAACTGCTTTTGATAAACATTGACCTTGACCTCTGTGCCAAAACCTAACAAATATTCCAATCATGTTGGTGAAAATCTGCTTATCCAGGTACACAGAGTACTGAGTGTCTGAGTGAATGAACCCTTTTCAGCTGTTTTAATAAAAAAAAAAAAAAAAAAAAAATCTTTGAAATACTTGAGAGTTGTGCTCTTATTCTTGTCTGATAATTTAGTCCACTCATCCAGTGCATACCACATTTTGGGTGAAGTAAATTCTGTCTGTCCATAGCTGTGTTCTGGCGGTGTATGCACCCGGCTTCTGAAACCTTTTCTAAAAGAAATGGTCCTTGTGATCTATGGACTTTCCACCTTTACAACAGTCACTGTTGCCGTAAAGCATCTCTGGAACAGACGGCCAGGGTCTGGCGGTGGGTTATCACAGTCCAGCTTTCTGCTCATGAAGTGTTTTCTGAAACCCTGTGGCCCAGAAGCCTGGGTCGCTCTGCCACGACTGGACCCCTCACCGGGATCTGCTGCTGGAAACCACAATTGGACACGTAACTGTTCAAATTCAAAAACAAAATAGCAAGAGTGTACAGTTGAAAAAACAAAAACATAATACAAAGGGAAAAAAAGTGTCACAATTCAGAGCTAGCAGAAAGTGCACACCAGAATCAAATCAACGCACATACTGACCTGGCGCTCTGAGGGGTAAGCCATTGTCAGGACGACTGGGTTTGGTGACAATGAAGAGGTAACAGAGGACACATACGGTGATAAGGAATGCAAGAAGAACCACTGCTGCAATAGACAGACCAACCAGTGCACCGATACTACGAGGAGCAGAAAGAGTAGAGGACAGGAGAAGACATAAAGATGTGTGGAAAGAGAAAGAAAAGAGCTTGTGGCAGACATGCAAAGATGACAACAGATCCTTACAGACGTACATCAGTGACAAAGGTAGTGCTAATACAGGGCAGGAAGTACTTTTATTTTGACACACATTATCCCAGGGTGGTCCTGAAAAACAAACTTCCAAGTTTTTCAAGGTGCTTCTTCATTTTTTTGGTTCCCTTGGGGAAAAAATAAATTGGCTGTTTTTTGGCCCCTGTTTTTTGTGACATCTTGGGTTATGGACTGGATACATTAGTTGATTAGTGGCAGATTTTGTACATCTGACATATGACAAAAAACTCCTGTGACAGTGGAATGTGCCGTTCATTTCCAAAGTAAATGCTTTGTTGATCCGGGATGTCGTCTGACAACCACAGAAATGGCAGAAGAGTTTGACATCAGCACTTTTTCGGCATGAAAAGACGTGCGGAGGGATTCGTACGTCGGGACGGAGGTGCAGAGCACAGAACAAAAAGAAACGCCATGATGTAGCCTCACAAGACATGTTGTGGCATGTCCAGCTCGTCCACAATTTCTCGGATAGTCACACGACTGAAAAGCCACCGAAAGCCGTCTGAATTTTCCGAATGGTGCAAGAGCTGGGCATGTTAGGGCTTGTCCTGTGAGACCTACATGGAGGTGCTTTCCCGCGCCATGAGCGGGTCCATGGCGAATTTCTCCACTCCTCTTTCCATGACAAAAACTCCTGTAACAGTGGAATGTGCCGTTCATTTCTAAACTGGACGCTGTCTTGATCCAGTATGTCGTCTGACTAGCATAGGAATTGTGAAAAGACGTGGACATCAGCACTTTAGACAGAGGTGCGGAGGAGTTCCGCGCGTCGCGGTGGAGCCGCATGGCGCAAAGCAACTCCGTGATGAAGCCTTCCAGGACATGTTGGGGCATGTCCAGCTCATGCACAATCACAATCGGATAATCACACGACTGAAAAGCAACCGGAATCCATCTGAAATCCACCTGAAAGCCGTCCTGTGAGACCAACACGGAGGTGGTTTTGTGCCGCTTAATGAACGGCTCCATGAAAAAAACTCCTGTAACAGTGGAATGTGCTGAAAAAGTGCTGATGTCCACGTCTCCTGCCTTTTTGTGAAAGTCAGACGAGGTCCCGGATCAACAAAGCCTTCACGTTGGAAATGATCTGGTTGTTTCAGCGGGGTCTGAGCATGTCGATCGGCGCTGGGAGCGCGCCGCGCTCTCAGCAGTTGTGGGCTGTCCTTAAAGCGGCAGTAACACTCTTTAATCTGTATAATCCCCATAAAATTGTCCCTGAAAGCCATATTAATTTTCCGAATGATGTCCACCTGGAGGTCTCTCACAGTTTCTGGAAAAAAATTGATGCAGCAAAGCTCCAAATCGTTCAGACATTTATTCACAATAAAAATCGGACGAGAGGGGTGGACCAGTGCTCACACAAAGCCTGCTCACAGGCGAATGACGCAACCGACAGGTGTGAAAAAACTTACGCATGGGCACGAAGGTTCAAGATTGTCTGATGCAATCACACGTGATTCAAATCCAAATGGTTTTTGAAAAAAATAAAAAGGGCCGATACTTTTCTAACAGAACTCATAAAGTCATTTCAAATGGCAACTTTCTGGCTTTAAGAAACACTATAAGAAATCAGGAAAAAAAAATTGTGTCAGTCAGTAATGGTTACTTTTTTAGACCAAGCAGAGGGAAAAAAATATGGAATCACTCAATTCTGAGGAAAAAATTATGGAATCATGAAAAACAAAAGAACGCTCCAACACATCACTAGTATTTTGTTGCACCACCTCTGGCTTTTATAACAGCTTGCAGTCTCTGAGGCATGGACTTAATGAGTGACAAACGGTACTCTTCAATCTGGCTCCAACTTTCTCTGATTGCTGTTGCCAGATCAGCTTTGCAGGTTGGAACCTTGTCATGGACCATTTTCTTCAACTTCCACCAAAGATTTTCAATTGGATTAAGATCCGGTGTATTTGCAGGCCATGACGTTGACCCTATGTGTCTTTTTGCAAGGAATGTTTTCACAGTTTTTGCTCTATGGAAAGATGAATTATCATCTTGAAAAATGATCTCATCATCGCCAAACATCCTTTCAATTGATGGAATAAGAAAAGTGTCCAAAATATCAACGTAAACTTGTGCATTTATTGATGATGTAATGACAGCCATCTCCCCAGTGCCTTTACCTGACATGCAGCCCCATATCATCAATGACTGTGGAAATTTACGTTCTCTTCAGGCAGTCATCTTTATAAATCTCATTGGAATGGCACCAAACAAAAGTTCCAGCATCATCACCTTGCCCAATGCAGATTCGAGATTCATCACTGAATATGACTTTCATCCAGTCATCCACAGTCCACAATTGCTTTTCCTTATCCCATTGTAACCTTGTTTTTTTTCTGTTTAGGTGTTAATGATGGCTTTCGTTTAGCTTTTCTGTATGTAAATTCCATTTCCTTTAGGCGGTTTCTTACAGTTCGGTCACAGACGTTGACTCCAGTTTCCTCCCATTCGTTCCTCATTTGTTTTGTTGTGCATTTTCGATTTTTGAGACATATTGCTTTAAGTTTTCTGTCTTGACGCTTTGATGTCTTCCTTGGTCTACCAGTATGTTTGCCTTTAACAACCTTCCCATGTTGTTTGTATTTGGTCCAGAGTTTATACACAGCTGACTGTGAACAACCAACATCTTTTGCAACATTGCGTGATGATTTACCCTCTTTTAAGAGTTTGATAATCCTCTCCTTTGTTTCAATTGACATCTCTCATGTTGGAGCCATGATTCATGTCCACTTGGTGCAACAGCTCTCCAAGGTGTGATCACTCCTTTTTAGATGCAGACTAACGAGCAGATCTGATTTGATGCAGGTGTTAGTTTTGGGGATGAAAATTTACAGGGTGATTCCATAATTTATTCCTCAGAATTGAGTGAGTCCATATTTTTTTCCCTCTGCTTGGTCTAAAAAAGTAACCGTTACTGACTGTTTATTAAAGCCAGAAAGTTGCCATTTGAAATGACTTTAGTTTTGTGTCATGTCTGTGATCTGCTTTTTTTCTACAAAATTAAACAACTGAATGAACATCCTCTGAGGCCGGTGATTCCATAATTATTGCCAGGGGTTGTATGTTATTGCTTCCATTTCTGTGAAATCCTTTGTCTAGAAGGCAACACAAAGATATTATTAAAAAAAAAAATCAAGCTTCAAACTTCATACACATGAAACAAATGGTCATGTCTCAGACAAAAAGATTTTTAAATGTTGGGTTTTGTCCAATTGTATGACGCCTGTGGAATATTGGTGATTTAGTGTTAGCTTTTCGAGTCAGCCATTGGTAGAAATCCTTGCAGGTGATTCTTAAAGTTGTCAAGGAACGTTTGCCCATGAGGTTCTTTTTTTTTTCTTTTTGACGTGTGTTTGGACACCTCATTGTATTTATTCACCCAGGCACCGTGTCATCCTATCTGCATTCACCTTTTCATTCTTTATTATCAATGTGTTGCCACTTTCTCTTTAATCACGATGTGCTAATTTTTAAAATCAGACCTCGCTCACAGGTTTTCACCCTCAGTGCAGCTCATCTAATTTTGTCAGCCAGTACATGCAGACCTTTCATTTTTACTCCTTTTCTACACACTCTCTTGTCTTCTGATTTATCTTGTCTCACAGCCTGGGCTCATTTTTCAGTCTGTAGTCCATATTAGGCCATTTTTTGGCCAAGGTTGGAAAAAAATTAGCAGAAAGCTAAAAATTGCGGGATGCAATCCTTTAAACATCCTAAACAACATACTAAAAGTCCCCATGTATCCTCTTTGGGCTTTTCCTGGTCTGACTGTTGTGTGGGCCGCTGAAGAGGAGGTACTGCTGGCCCACCACCACCAGAATGCGCCCTGGTTGTGAGTGCTTGCTTCAAGCACGAGTGGGCGTCGGAACTATTGGAGTGACAGCTGTCACACATCATCAACACCAGCTGTCACTCATCAACTTCATCCTCCATAAAAGCCGGACTGCAACTCCACCTCCCCGCCGAGAAATCAGCTACCATTCAGGTAATCGTTCTCTGCTGTAATTTTCTGAGTGTTTGAACATTGTTCTGTGTGCAGCCATTTTTTCTGTGGATACAGTCTGAAGCTGGATTGGTGGATTGTGTGAGCGCGACGTCTTCGCCTCTCACTCCTTCCAGGGAAGAGACTGACAGGAGCTGCACGGGTGATTCTGTATCTGGAGGTGGAGGTTTCCCTCCTGGAGGAATCAAACACCGTAAGATTGCTGGGTGTGTATTCACACACCAACCACTAACTGTTTCTGTTTCTGCCAGCAGTACCGGGTCTGACTGCTGAAGACAGTGGCCACCTGGGGCGCAGGGCTTGGCGGCTCCGGTGTTCTTCAGATCCGTTGGTGGTGGAAGCTGTGTGGGATCCGGCTCTTCTCTCGCCAGACATCTTCTATCTTCGAGCCTGCCCACACGTCACCTTGTGTATAATTGACAATCCACAATATTGTTATTGTCTGTATTTCGTTGTGCGATTCACAACATTAAATTGTTACTTTCTGGCATATCCATTGTCCGTTCATTAACGCCCCCTGTTGTGGGTCCATGTCACGACACCTTCCCAACACTGACGTCATGATGCCATGAGTGTCATGGACGTTGAAAATAGTGTTTCACATATGTTCATCGTTTAATTATTTGCAGTGGCATAGCTATGTATCTTCATTGTTTGATGGACAAGACTGCGTCAAAATGAAACAGATTTCATATTGTGATATCAAGTAGATTTTAATTTCCTACAACTACTATAGTGGTTGTGAGCAATCGTGTGGCTGAAAGAAGTCATTTCTGTTCTGTTCATTGCTATGGAAATGGCTGTAGCAATTCTGAACACTACACATTTGTTTATCAGACACTGGTGAAGAGCATGACTTTGATGGAAAAGAGAGCAAAGATGAGTTCAAATCTACAACCCCTGGCAAAAATTATGGAATAACTGGCCTCGGATGATGTTCATTCAGTTGTTTAATTTTGTAGAAAAAAAGCAGATCACAGACATGACACAAAACTAAAGTCATTTCAAATGGCAACTTTCTGGCTTTAAGAAACACTATAAGAAATCAAGAAAAAAAAATTGTGACAGTCAGTAACGGTTACTTTTTTAGACCAAGCAGAGAAAAGAAATATGGAATCACTCAATTCTGAGGAATAAATTATGGAATCACCCTGTACATTTTCATCCCCCAAACTAACACCTGCATCAAATCAGATCTGCTTGTTGACATTGACCCTATGTGTCTTTTTGCAAGGAATGTTTTCACAGTTTTTGCTCTATGGCAAGATGCATTATCATCTTGAAAAATGATTTCATCATCCCCAAACATCCTTTCAATTGTCCAAAATATCAACGTAAACTTGTGCATTTATTGATGTAATGACAGCCATCTCCCCAGTGCCTTTACCTGACATGCAGCCCCATATCATCAATGACTGTGGAAATTTACATGTTCTCTTCAGGCAGTCATCTTTATAAATCTCAATGGAATGGCACCAAACAAAAGTTCCAGCATCATCACCTTGCCCAATGCAGATTCGAGATTCATCACTGAATATGACTTTCATCCAGTCATCCACAGTCCATGATTGCTTTTCCTTAGCTCATTGTAACCTTGTTTTTTTTTTCTGTTTAGGTGTTAATGATGGCTTTTGTTTAGCTTTTCTGTATGTAAATCCCATTTCCTTTAGGCAGTTTCTTACAGTTCGGTCACAGACGTTGACTCCAGTTTCCTCCCATTCGTTCCTCATTTGTTTTGTTGTGCATTTTTCGATTTTTGAGACATATTGCTTTAGGTTTTCTGTCTTGACGCTTTGATGTCTTTCTTGGTCTACCAGTATGTTTGCCTTTAACAACCTTCCCATGTTGTTTGTATTTGGTCCAGAGTTTAGACACAGCTGACTGTGAACAACCAACATCTTTTGCAACATTGCGTGATGATTTACCCTCTTTTAAGAGTTTGATAATCCTCTCCTTTGTTTCAATTGACATCTCTCGTGTTGGAGCCATGATTCATGTCAGTCCACTTGGTGCAACATCTCTCCAAGGTGTGATCACTCCTTTTTAGATGCAGACTAACGAGCAGATCTGATTTGATGCAGGTGTTAGTTTTGGGGATGAAAATTTACAGGGTGATTCTATAATTTATTCCTCAGAATTGAGTGATTCCATATTTTTTTCCCTCTTCTTTGTCTAAAAAAGTAACCGTTACTGACTGCCACAATTTTTTTTCCTGATTTTTTATAGTGTTTCTTAAAGCCAGAAAGTTGCCATTTGAAATGACTTTAGTTTTGTGTCATGTCTGTGATCTGCTTTTTTTCTACAAAATTAAACAACTGAATGAACATCCTCCGTGGCCGGTGATTCCATCATTTTTGCCAGGAGTTGTAGTAGGGGCACACACAGATATGTTCAACTGCCTTTTTGGAACCTGTTTAATTCTGATTGTGTTATTTTTGTTTATGCTGTTTTTGCTTGGTTGGTGGTTGTATGAGTAAATGTGGTTGTTGTGTGGTTTCTCATTTTATTATGTTAATGTTTCTGCTTCAGCGGTTTTCTCTCTTTTCTTGGGCTTTCTCTCTGTCTCTCTCTTAATTCTCCACCCACTCCCTATGTGTACACACACTGCCCTGTCTCTTAAAGCAGCCACTCTACTACTATAACATTTGGTAATGACATTGATTTGGGATAATGACTACTTGCTACGCTGAATCATGTGATACTGCATTTAATTGGGGGAGGATAGCTCAAAGATGCATGGAGATGCATGACCTGCCACTGACATACCACTGCCACCCTGTGTTCAGGGAAGGCATTTCTGTAACAGGAGCCAATGAAAATGAAGAACCAGGAAGTGGGGAGGCCTCACTTCATTCTCACAAAAGGATATAGATGACAAAATAGATGAGGTGGAAGTCTTTCTTAAGTCCTGGGATACATCCCTACTAAATTTGATTTCATCTCCAGAGGTGGGTAACCCCAGCTTCAGTGAATGAAAGTCCTTCCACATATTTGTTCCATCCACCCACTGAGCCAGCTGTTTCTAATTATTTAATCTTTTCAGGCAGGTAGATGAGCTAATCAGTGAAATCACCTGTTTTAGGTGCAGAGGTAGAAACAATACATACTACAATACACCAATACTTTTACTCTCTGAAACTGGGGTTACTCATCTTTGCCAAAAATGCAAAAAGTCTTCACAAAGTCCCAACCGGCATGTGAGTTGGGATTCAGCACTGGTAAGGACATTTTAAGTGCCAAACTGGACTGTCTGTTGAATAAGACATTTGAGAGGCTTCTAATGTTTTAACAAAAGATTGTGCTGAGGCCAACGAAGAGGACAGATCCATTGTTCAGATTAGTGTCCAATCTGTATCTGTTCATACTGGCTGAAAAGGTTTAAGTGGGGGATTGGTTTCTGTTAAGACTGTAAAATGTAAGATTGTTAAATGACACCCAGTCAAAGATTAGACAGCGTCCAACCCACAGGCCCTGACTATGTTGATTCTGAGTTCTTTTGATGACGCAGGTGTTAGTTTTGGGGATGAAAATTTACAGGGTGATTCCATAATTTTTTCCTCAGAATTGAGTGATTCCATATTTTTTTCCTCTGCTTGGTCTAAAAACGTAACCGTTACTGACTGCCACAATCTTTTTTTCTTGATTTCTTATAGTGTTTCTTAAAGCCAGAAAGTTGCCATTTGAAATGACTTTAGTTTTGTGTCATGTCTGTGATCTGCTTTTTTTTCTACAAAATTAAACAACTGAATGAACATCCTCCGAGGCCGGTGATTCCATCATTTTTGCCAGGGGTTGTAATACACTGGTACTCAAAAATGAAACAATTTCCATATGGCTGACAAGGATCATTTTGATGAATGTGACTGCATCCGTGACTTTTATCCTCGCAAACGGAATTCTGAACGAAAAATTGCATAAAAAATCTTTAACAAACACCTATCCTGGATTGTATAACATTGTCTTTTAAGAGTATTTTGTGGTTCTTCAACATTCCAATGAAAATCCCTATAATTACCGACTATGAGGTAATTCAACATTTATGACATCATATTATGTCATAAATGAGGTCATGACATTCTGATCTCATGCTGTTTTGTTTATTTACATTTACGCCAATGTTCCAAAGCACTGTATGGCTGTTAAATAAAAAAGTAATCAAAAATATACCCTTGGATACTAAATTATACACTCAACAAAAATATAAACGCAACACTTTTGGTTTTGCTCCCATTTTGTATGAGATGAACTCAAAGATCTAAAACTTTTTCCACATACACAATATCACCATTTCCCTCAAATATTGTTCACAAACCAGTCTAAATCTGTGATAGTGAGCACTTCTCCTTTGCTGAGATAATCCATCCCACCTCACAGGTGTGCCATATCAAGATGCTGATTAGACACCATGATTAGTGCACAGGTGTGCCTTAGACTGTCCACAATAAAAGGCCACTCTGAAAGGTGCAGTTTTGTTTTATTGGGGGGGGATACCAGTCAGTATCTGGTGTGACCACCATTTGCCTCATGCAGTGCAACACATCTCCTTCGCATAGAGTTGATCAGGTTGTCAATTGTGGCCTGTGGAATGTTGGTCCACTCCTCTTCAATGGCTGTGCGAAGTTGCTGGATATAGGCAGGAACTGGTACACGCTGTCGTATACGCCGGTCCAGAGCATCCCAAACATGCTCAATGGGTGACATGTCCGGTGAGTATGCCGACCATGCAAGAACTGGGACATTTTCAGCTTCCAAGAATTGTGTACAGATCCTTGCAACATGGGGCCGTGCATTATCCTGCTGCAACATGAGGTGATGTTCTTGGATGTATGGCACAACAATGGGCCTCAGGATCTCGTCACGGTATCTCTGTGCATTCAAAATGTCATCAATAAAATGCACCTGTGTTCTTCGTCCATAACAGACGCCTGCCCATACCATAACCCCACCGCCACCATGGGCCACTCGATCCACAGCAATGACATCAAAAAAACACTCACCCACACGACACCACACACGCTGTCTGCCATCTGCCAAAAGCATCTGCTTTGCTCAAAAAGTAAATGAGTCCACCCACCACTTTAATCATATCTTAGATCTTGTTCTGACTTATGGTATGGAAATAGAAGACTTAACAGTATTCCCTGAAAACTCCCTTCTGTCTGATCATTTTTTAATAACATTTACATTTACCCTGATGGACTACCCTGCAGTGGGGAATAAGTTTCATTACACTAGAAGTCTTTCAGAAAGCGCTGTAACTAGGTTTAAGGATATGATTCCTTCTTTATGTTCTCTAATGTCATATACCAACACAGAGCAGAGTAGCTACCTAAACTCTGTAAGGGAGTTAGAGTATCTCGTCAATAGTTTTACATCCTCTTTGAAGACAACTTTGGATGCTGTAGCTCCTCTGAAAAAGAGAGCTTTAAATCAGAAGTGTCTGACTCCGTGGTATAACTCACAAACTCGTAGCTTAAAGCAGATAACCCGTAAGTTGGAGAGGAAATGGCGTCTCACTAATTTAGAAGATCTTCACTTAGCCTGGAAAAAGAGTTTGTTGCTCTATAAAAAAGCCCTCCGTAAAGCTAGGACATCTTTCTACTCATCACTAATTGAAGAAAATAAGAATAACCTCAGGTTTCTTTTCAGCACTGTAGCCAGGCTGACAAAGAGTCAGAGCTCTATTGAGCTGAGTATTCCATTAACTTTAACTAGTAATGACTTCATGACTTTCTTTGCTAACAAAATTTGGACTATTAGAGAAAAAATTACTCATAACCATCCCAAAGATGTATCGTTATCTTTGGCTGCTTTCAGTGATGCCGGTATTTGGTTAGACTCTTTCTCTCCGATTGTTCTGTCTGAGTTATTTTCATTAGTTACTTCATCCAAACCATCAACATGTTTATTAGACCCCATTCCTGCCAGGCTGCTCAAGGAAGTCCTACCATTATTTAATGCTTCAATCTTAAATATGATCAATCTATCTTTGTTAGTTGGTTATGTACCACAGGCCTTTAAGGTGGCAGTAATTAAACCATTACTTAAAAAGCCATCACTTGACCCAGCTATCTTAGCTAATTATAGGCCAATCTCCAACCTTCCTTTTCTCTCAAAGATTCTTGAGAGGGTAGTTGTAAAACAGCTAACTGATCACCTGCAGAGGAATGGTCTATTTGAAGAGTTTCAGTCAGGTTTTAGAATTCATCATAGTACAGAAACAGCATTAGTGAAGGTTACAAATGATCTTCTTATGGCTTCGGACAGTGGACTTATCTCTGTGCTTGTTCTGTTGGACCTCAGTGCTGCTTTTGATACTGTTGACCATAAAATTTTATTACAGAGATTAGAGCATGTCATAGGTATTAAAGGCACTGCACTGCGGTGGTTTGAATCATATTTGTCTAATAGATTACAGTTTGTTCATGTAAATGGGGAATCTTCTTCACAGACTAAAGTTAATTATGGAGTTCCACAAGGTTCTGTGCTAGGACCAATTTTATTCACTTTATACATGCTTCCCTTAGGCAGTATTATTAGACGGTATTGCTTAAATTTTCATTGTTACGCAGATGATACCCAGCTTTATCTATCCATGAAGCCAGAGGATACACACCAATTAGCTAAACTGCAGGACTGTCTTACAGACATAAAGACATGGATGACCTCTAATTTCCTGCTTTTAAACTCAGATAAAACTGAAGTTATTGTACTTGGCCCCACAAATCTTAGAAGCATGGTGTCTAACCAGATCGTTACTCTGGATGGCATTTCCCTGATCTCTAGTAATACTGTGAGAAATCTTGGAGTCATTTTTGATCAGGATATGTCATTCAAAGCGCATATTAAACAAATATGTAGGACTGCCTTTTTGCATTTATGCAATATCTCTAAAATCAGAAAGGTCTTGTCTCAGAGTGATGCTGAAAAACTAATTCATGCATTTATTTCCTCTAGGCTGGACTATTGTAATTCATTATTATCAGGTTGTCCTAAAAGTTCCCTAAAAAGCCTTCAGTTGGTTCAGAATGCTGCAGCTAGAGTACTGACGGGGACTAGCAGGAGAGAGCATATCTCACCCGTGTTGGCCTCTCTTCATTGGCTTCCTGTTAATTCTAGAATAGAATTTAAAATTCTTCTTCTTACTTATAAGGTTTTGAATAATCAGGTCCCATCTTATCTTAGGGACCTCGTAGTACCATATTACCCCATTAGAGCGCTTCGCTCTCAGACTGCGGGCTTACTTGTAGTTCCTAGGGTTTGTAAGAGTAGAATGGGAGGCAGAGCCTTCAGCTTTCAGGCTCCTCTCCTGTGGAACCAGCTCCCAATTCAGATCAGGGAGACAGATACCCTCTCTACTTTTAAGATTAGGCTTAAAACTTTCCTTTTCGCTAAGGCTTATAGTTAGGGCTGGATCGGGTGACCCTGGACCATCCCTTGGTTATGCTGCTTTAGACGTAGATTGTGGGGGGGTTCCCATGATGCACTGTTTCTTTCTCTTTTTGCTCCGTATGCATCACTCTGCATTTAATCATTAGTGATCGATCTCTGCCCCCCTTCACGGCATGTCTTTTTCCTGGTTTTTTCCCTCAGCCCCAACCAGTCTCAGCAGAAGACTGCCCCTCCCTGAGCCTGGTTCTGCTGGAGGTTTCTTCCTGTTAAAAGGGAGTTTTTCCTTCCCACTGTGGCCAAGTGCTTGCTCATAGGGGGTCGTTTTGACCGTTGGGGTTTTTCATAATTATTGTATGGCCTTGCCTTACAATATGGAGCGCCTTGGGGCAACTGTTTGTTGTGATTTGGCGCTATATAAGAAAAAAGTTGATTGATTGATTGATCTGCCCTGGACAGTGTGAACCGGGATTCATCCGTGAAGAGAACACCTCTCCAGTGTGCCAAACTCCAGCGAATGTGAGCATTTGCCCACTCAAGTCGACGAACTGGAGTCAGGTCGAGACCCCGATGAGGACGACGAGCATGCAGATGAGCTTCCCTGAGACGGTTTCTGACAGTTTGTGCAGAAATTCTTTGGTTATGCAAACTGATTGTTTCAGCAGCTGTCCGAGTGGCTGGTCTCAGACGATCTTGGAGGTGAACATGCTTTGGCTTTGTTTCTTTTCTCTTGAATGTCACCCTTTGGTTGGTGCCCTGTACATTTGTACTGCTTTTTCAGATGTACAGTCTGTCTCTTTTTATAAATACATTTTGACTTATACTCCAGTTACTTTGTAGTTCCCTAACATAGAATCACGTGGCATTCCGAAATTGCATGAATAACTTTTCAGTCTTAACATATGGTTCTATCGATTGTCCTGCATTTAATTTCTAAAATCATATCCATACTTCAGGCATGTAGGTTTCATTTTTCTTTGGTGTGAACTTGTCTTTTTATTCTTCTGTAAAAGCAAACATGAGCATCCAATGTGCTACAACCTGCCGCTGTTAGCAGTAATGCCATCTTCCATTTCTCATCCAGACCAATGGTGAGACCATGAAGTCAAAACTTTGTGTGGATGCTTTGCCACTGTCATTGATGTTGACATTCAACTTCATCTCATCTAGCTGATGAACAGATTTCAGTTTTTAATTTGGTTTGAGATATTTTGTCCTGGTACCTTGTATTGATGGACAAGAAATCTTGTTAGAACCGTTTCCTTAGTAGAGCTGCTTCCTTGAACTAAAGCTGGTTAACAGGTCATGGCCTATCTATTACAATGCCCAGTAGTGGCGCCAACTGTGCACAATAACATGGCGATACAGTTTTAGGAAGGTATAATCTACAGTAGCAGTGTTGTGTGTTGGGGGGGTTTGGCTGGACATTTTGGTGTTCTTTTCTTTGCTCTCCAAACTGGTTTTTGTCTGTGGAGAAGGTGCTGGCAGAAGAGTCCTTCACCCTCATCAGTATGATTTGCAGCACCTGTGGATGATGCTCACGTGCAAACTTAAAGACTTTCAGCTGAAGCAGATAATGAGATGGCGTTCTCCATTTAAGCCATGAGTGATTCAAGCAGAATTGCTGGGAACTCGACCTTGTGACTTTCGTTTGTGAGACGCTGAGGACCGCGCCTGGGTTTGACACATCATGCCTGTGAAGGAGGACGGGTGAGGGACACATGCTGTCAGCACACATCAGAGGTGATTGATTGTCTGAATAAGTGTTAACAGTAATTTGGTATTTTGTTACGCAGTATATTTGAACATTGATGAGAATTGTGCAGCTCGCTTCTCACGGCCGTGACGTGCGGACTGATGATCCCCCACCTGTTGTGAGAAGCTGCTCATTTACATAAAGCTTAAATTCAGACCTGAATGTGTTGCTGATAGTGTGTGCCTTTGAAGGATATTAGTTGTAGCTGCTGACTTACCTCACCTTTTTTATCCTTCACAGAGTCGGTTTGTCGTGTCCACCTGGGGGGTGTTTGGCGGTGAACGTGAGTCCAGAAGTGCCGGGCTTTGATCCCTTTGGGCGCTGGAGAGCGCGCCGTCCTTCACTCCGCCAGATAAACGCACTTTTTGTTGTACACTGAGTATTGCACAAGAAGGGGAAAATAAAATTGTTTTGTTTTTTCTGGAACCGCTTTCTGGTTATTTAGCGCTGGGTTCAGTCAGACGCAGGTCCGCTCCTCAACCTGCGTCGGCACATAACAGTAGTTCCCGGCCATTCTAAAATGGACCCAGCGGCAGAAGCGGTTCCATTTGCCGAAGGAGTTCAAGAACACTTGGAGAAAATATGGGAGCAATTACAGCATCTCGCAAACCAAATTAAACAAACAGATGCCCGCGTTACGGAGCTTGCAGCACAAGCCGTTCTGCTTCCTGCTGCTCCAGCTGCGGCACCATCGATACCGGTGCAGATAACTCCGTCACCCAGAGATTCGGCTTCCGAACCGATTGTTTGTTATCCGGAGCCTTGTGCGGGAAACGTTGAAGCCTGTGCTCTGTTTTTGATGCAATGTTCTCTGGTTTTTGCTCATACCGTTGCCCAACGGTTGCTGAATCTCAGGCAGGGGAGGCGGAGTGCGGCGGATTATTCTGTGGATTTCCAAATTTTTTCTGCTCAGTCCGGTTGGAATGCTGCAGCTTTAAGAGGAGTGTTTGTGGATGGTTTAAATGAGTCATTAATAGACGAGCTAGCAGTCCGTGACGAACCAAAAGATTTAGATGAGCTAATATCTTTGGTTATTTGTCTAGATGATCGGATAAAGGAGCGTGGACACGAGAGAGGGCGGACATCAGAGCGGGTCTTTTCGTTTTGGGGCTTTCCCCGACACAGATCTGGGCTGCCTCTTCTTCGCCCCACTGAGACTCCTCCGACGGGACCTCTGGCTCCTCTTGCGGATGAGTCCATGCAGCTCGGACGAGCTGAAGCCGCCATATTGCCCCGTCACATAAGCGTGAAGAAAAACAGTGATGACGTATCTCCAGGTGTTCTGGGACAGGCAAAATAATGGACACAAAAAAAAAAAAAAATTATTTGGGCTGTTTTGTTTTTTTTTGTAAGGGGTTATAAATTGTTTGGGGATTTAGAGGCGGTTCTGGTAGCGTGAACGACTGGCGGTTCGGAGCTCGGCTGGACTCAGTCAATCGTTGGTTTTTATTGTTTGTATTTAGGTATTTTCTGTTTAGGATGGGGTCGTTTTGTTTTGTTGTTTTTTATTTCCCTGCTTCCCTAACCCCGACCTCACTCGCCCTAAGACCGTTCGTCTTATGGGTTGTGGGGTGGTGCAGGTTGGTCAGGCTGAGTGTTCTCAGAAGACCTCTGCACCTAGGGGGGGGTTGTCAGGGGCGTTTTTTTTGGGTTTGGTTAGGGCCCGGTTCCACTCCAGCCTCGGTGGGCCTTTGACCGTTCGTCATTGGTGTTGCCGGGGTGTGGTTGCAGCGGGAACATACCTCAGTCGGAGGGGTGGGCCGATCTGTTGCCGTTCGACATTTCGGTAGTTCCACCCCTCCCGATAGGCTGGGGGTATGATCGGGTTGGGGCACCGGACGTATTTCCGGTTTTCCGCTGCGCTTTGGGGTTGGGGCCGGGTTAGTTTTTCCTGTTCCCTTCCCCGGCTTAGTAATTTTGTGCCGTTCGCCAAAATTGAGCCGACGAAGGGCTCTGGGAGTGGTCTGGGGTCTTTCGGGGTGCTGGGGGAGGTAACAGGGTTTGTCGATTGTTTTATTTGCCCCCGGGATAGTTTAATGAAGTCCACCGGGGGTTGGATTTTTGTGTTTCTTATGTTTCCTTCCAGGTTCCACCTCCAGGGTTTGATGGGACGGTCCTCTGGGGGGGAATTGGCTTGTGGGGCCGACTAGCCAAGTGTGGCCAGGTCTGGGGTTCCTGGGTTGTGGGGAGGGTGCCTCCTGGGGTTGATGGTACGGTCCTCTGGGGGGCGCTGTTGCTCCATGTGTACCTGGGGACCTCTGTGGGATTCCGGCTTTGGCTGTTTCTCCTGGAACTGGCGGTAAAGGTCTTCTGGGGGGTGTTGGGCTCTGCAAGTCATTCTGGGGGGGTTGTTTGTTATTTTTCTTTGTGAATTTATGTTTGTATTGTGTTGTTGGGGCTGTGTTGGGTTTTTGCATTTGGGAGTTTTTCTTTTCTTCCCGGGGTTGGATGGGACGGCCCCCTGGGGAGGTTTTGGGTGGGTTTTGTGTTTTTCTTGTATGTTAGGTTGTACTTGGGTCTCTTTTGGGGTTTTTGTTGATGCCAGCCGGCCTTCCAGCTGCGGTGCCCTGTCCTGCTGTCTGCGGTGGACCTTGGGAGCGTTACGCCGTCTGCTTCCTGATGAGGACCCCGGAGGGAGGTGCTGTTCTCGGACCTGGTCTGTTCGGTCGCCGGGAGGCTTCCCGTTGAAGGGGGGGTACTGTCGTGTGTTGGGGGGTTTGGCTGGACATTTTGGTGTTCTTTTCTTTTCTTTGCTCTCCAGGTGGTTTTCAAACTGGTTTTTGTCTGTGGAGAAGGTGCTGGCAGAAGAGTCCTTCACCCTCATCAGTATGATTTGCAGCACCTGTGGATGATGCTCACGTGCAAACTTAAAGACTTTCAGCTGAAGCAGATAATGAGATGGCGTTCTCCATTTAAACCATGAGTGATTCAAGCAGAATTGCCGGGAACTCGACCTTGTGACGTTCGTTTGTGAGACGCTGAGGACCGCGCCTGGGTTTGACACATCGTGCCTGTGAAGGAGGACGGGTGAGGGACACATGCTGTCAGCACACATCAGAGGTGACTGATTGTCTGAATAAGTGTTAACAGTAATTTGGTATTTTGTTACGCAGTATATTTGAACATTGATGAGAATTGTGCAGCTCGCTTCTCACGGCCGTGGCGTGCGGACTGATGATCCTCCACCTGTTGTGAGAAGCTGCACATTTACATAAAGCTTAAATTCAGACCTGAATGTGTTGCTGATAGTGTGTGCCTTTGAAGGATATTAGTTGTAGCTGCTGACTTACCTCACCTTTTTTATCCTTCACAGAGTCGGTTTGTCGTGTCCACCTGGGGGGTGTTTGGCGGTGAACGTGAGTCCAGAAGTGCCGGGCTTCGATCCCTTTGGGCGCTGGAGAGGGCGCCGTCCTTCACTCCGCCAGATAAACGCACTTTTTGTTGTACACTGAGTATTGCACAAGAAGGGGAAAATAAAATTGTTTTGTTTTTTATGGAACCGCTTTCTGGTTATTTAGCGCTGGGTTCAGTCAGACGCAGGTCCGCTCCTCAACCCGCGTCGGCACATAACAAGCAGGTTTCATCACAATCCACAAAGTGCTTGCAATGCTATTGTGAACACTGGGTTTTAGAAACTCTGCCACCTGGTGGCCACAGTTAAAGCTGAAAAATGCCTTGTGTTGAACTTGTCTGAAGTCTTAGTGAGATAATCGTGATATATGAAGTCCTTGTCACAATATCACATACACAACATTTCAGAGGGCAGGAATCTCAATTTACCAGTCGATTAAAAAATGCAATTCCTCCATCAGGTATCTGGGTTTTCACTCCAGGACAGGTTGAGAAGCTGAAATATCCCAGAGGGATGCGGAGTAGATTTGCTGTTTCTTCACATCAAAAGGAGCCAGTTCAGGCGGTTAGAGCATATGTTAAGGATGCAACCTAGTTGTGTCCCTAGGGAGGTCTTCCAGGCATGTCCAACTGGGAGGAGACAGTCCGGGGAAGACCCAGGACACATTATATTTTATCAATGTGCTTTTATGCTTTTTAAATGCTCTGTGTTTTATATTTTAGGTCTGGGGAGGACAGCCCAGGACAGAGCTGGACTTCCTGACCAGCTTATTCAGTCTCTTTCTCTCCCGCTCTGTGCTGTCCGGGGCCCAACAGACGACAGCACAGAGGAGAGCAGAGGCTACAACAGAGTCATAGAAGGTCTTAAGCAGAGGCCTGCTCACTCCAAAGGATCTCAGTCTCCTCAGGAGGTGGAGGCGACTCTGGCCTTTTTTGTACAGGGCGTCAGTGTTGTGAGTCCAGTCCAGTTTGTTGTTGAGGTGAACACCCAGGTATCTGAAACTGTCCACAGTTTCTATGTCCTCCCCCTGGATCTTCACCTGTGGGTGAGGTGGTGGTTTCCTCCTGAAGTCGATCACCATCTCCTTCGTCTTGCTGGTGTTGAGACACAAGTGGTTGTGCTCACACCAGTCCACAAAGTCTGTGATGACCGACCGGTACTCCAGCTCGTTCCCCTCAGACACACGGCCCACAATGGCGGAGTCATCAGAGAACTTCTGGAGATGGCAGCTGTCTGTGTTATAGGTGAAGTCCGAGGTGTAAAGGTTTCCCGGAGGAAACCCACGCAAACACGGGGAGAACATGCAAACTCCACACAGAAAGGCCATGGGAATTGAACCCACGACCTTCTCGCTGTGAGGCAACAGTGCTAACCACTAAGCCACTGTGCTGCCCTATAATTATACATTTATTGTTATTTACAATAATTATTCAGATCCTATTGTCTTATGTACAGTTTGTACATGTTCAATCAAGCCCCTCTATTTTTTTGTCACATGATGATTTCACAAGGACCACAATGGAAATAAGCGTTTAGTGCTTTACTGTGTTATCCGTGTATCATTGAAACATTCACCTCTGTGTTTATATTGATGTTACAGAATAAACTCAATCAATGAATCATAAACAATATTTTATTTATGTTTTAACAGCATACATGAGCTTTTGGCAAGAGCAGAAATTAGCATACACGCTGACATCCACACAATGTCTTGTAAATCACTCCAGAGGTGTTATCGGGTTACAAAAACAGCCATTTGAATTTTTGAAGTGTTCATTTGTTGGTAGCTTTTACTTAATATATGAGAAAGATGTTATATTTACACACAAACAAAATGGAATTAACAGCTAGCTAGACCAGCAGTGGCGTCACCATGCTAACATCCGTGAAATGTTTTATAAATCACTCCAGAGGTGTTATCAGGTTCCAAAAACTGTGTTTTCAGTTTTAGAAGTGTTAATTACTCGCTACCGTTTACGTACTAAATGAGAAACATGTTATATTTACACATAAACAAAAAGGATTTGGAGCGCCAGAGAGAGAGAGAGAGAGAGAGAGAGAGAGAGAGAGAGACCAGCCAGTGACATCACAGTTCTGCTCTATTCAGATTGGCTGTCACCCCAGCTCCTCAAAAAAAGAAAAAAAAGGATTTACATGATTCATAGCATTAAAAATATGAAACAAAATGTGACATTTTAACCTCTTAAAATACCTCTTAACATAGGCCAAGGCTAGTCATCTTTGAACTTGTTCAAGTGTAGCGGGATGAAGGTCCGGGTCCTGATTGAAAAGATGTTCCCGCTAGCTTGGCTAATGGGGGAATTGTTATGTGCAGACGCAGGTTGAGGAGCAGACCAACGTCTGACCGAACCCAGCGCTAAATAACCAGAAGCGGTTCCACAAACAAAACAATTTTATTTCCCCTCAGTGCAATAATTAGTGTACAACATAAATATTTAGTTTGTCTGGCGGAGTGAAGGACGGCGCGCTCTCCAGAGCCCAAAAGGATCGAAGCCTCGGCGCTTCTGGACTCAGATTCACCGCCAAACACCCCCCAGGTGGACACGACAAACTAACTGTGAAGGATGGAAAAGGTGAGGTAAGTCAACAGAGCTACAGCAAATATCCTTCAGAGGCACACACTATCAGCAACACATTCAGGTCTGAATTTAAGCTTTATGTAAATGAGCAGCTTCTCACAACAGGTGGAGGATCATCAGTCCGTACGCCACGGCAGTGAGAAGCAAACTGCACAATTCTCATCAATGTTCAAATATACTGCATAACAGAATGCCAAATTACTATTAACGATCATTCAGACAATAATCACCTCTGATGTGTGCTGACAGCATGTGTCCCTCACCCGTCCTCCTTCACAGGCACGATGTGTCAAACCCTGGCGCGGTCCTCAGCGTCTCACAAATGAATGTCACAAGGTCGAGTTCCCGGCAATTCTGCTTGAATCACTCATGGCTTAAATGCAGAACGCCATCTCATTATCTGCTTCAGCTGAAAGTCTTTAAGTTTGCACGTGAGCATCATCCACAGGTGCTGCGAGTCATTAGGCCTGCACGTGAACATGCTCCACATGTGCAGCTAATAATGCTGATGAGGGTGAAGGACTCTTCTGCCAGCACCTTCTCCACAGACAAAAACCAGTTTGCATACCACCTGGAGAGCAAAGAAAAGAAAACAACACAAAAATATCCAGCTAAACCCCCCAACACCCAACAGGAATTCCCCTTTGGTTGACCTGGTAAAGGAATGGTTTTTAGTGCGAGCCGCCCAGGTTCGATCCCACCGCCATCCCGGGCACAAAGGTCCTACGGTCACAATCTGGCATCACAAACAGGATGTGGGTCGTCACAGAACATGCTTAAATGCACCTGTGACTTCGGGACAAAGTCAAAAATGGTGGGGAGATATGTAGCGGGATGAAGGTCCCGGGTCCTGATTGAAAAGATGTTCCCGCTAGCTTGGCTAACGGGAAGTGACCGTGTGACCGTAGGACTACAAAGGTCCTATGGTCACACAAGGTCTGTGTCCCAAGAATGTTCCCTGTGAATTTGAAGACCGACAGTAATAGGACTGAACTTGTGCTAAGCATGGACAGACGGATGGGCGGACGCAAAGCCTTCGCAATACTTGATGGCCATATTTGATGGCCTCGGTAAAAATGTATGTTCCCTTTTGAACGCTTCTATTCATAAGTCATGCATTAGACTTGCAATGCAGCTTTGATTTCATATGATTAAGGCAGTTTAACTGTTTGACAACACCTGCTATGTTTCATTTCTACAGTGCTTCAAATAATTGTGAACCGACATTTTTTTCCCTTCTTTTTTCAGGTCATCTGTGCTGATGTACAGATGACTCTTCTTGCAGCTGAACACAATTGCTATACGGTAAAATCACCAGTGTAAAATGAACACTAACAGTCACCAGTGTTAGTGTTAGTGCTAGTGTGTCGGTGTTCATTTTACACTGGTGATTTTACTGTGGTGAATTTAGTGAACACTTGAACATTAAGTCAAAATTCTGTTAGCATTGTACTTGTTTGTGTATTATGTTCTGAAAGAGATGTTATCTTCACTAAAGACGAAAGCATGTGCAACACATTGTTTGGACTGATTTATTTATAATGAATTGTTTGTTTCTTTCAGCACAACTTGTTGATGTGATGAAATACCAGCCATATTCATTTTTCGTTGATGGGTTAAATTATACCGGCTTGAAAAAGACCCCCATAGTTACGCTTTGCACTCTTGGCGTTCATGGCCACACATGGGTGTCCCACACTGGTAAATTCAAATGACAGGTTTGCTAAACATCCCCACAGCATGATGTTGCCACCCCCAAGCTTCCCTGTAGGAATGATGAGACAAAATCTAAAAAAAAAAAAAAAAAATAAATCCAGAAATCACAATGTATGATTTTTTAAATAATTTATTTGTATGTTATTGCTGCAAATAAGTATTTGAACACCTGTGAAAATCAATGTTAATATTTGGTACAGTAGCCTTTGTTTGCAATTACAGAGGTCAAATGTTTCCTGTAGTTTTTCACCAGGTTTGCACACACTGCAGCAGGGATTCTGGTCCACTCCTCCATACAGATCTTCTCCAAATCTTTCAGGTTTGTAGTTTCAGCTCCCTCCAAAGATTTTCTATTGAGTTCAGGTCTGGAGACTGGCAAGGCCACTCCAGGACCTTGAAATGCTTCTTACGGAGCCCCTCCTTAGTTGCCCTGGCTGTGTGTTTGGGGTCATTGTCATGCTGGAAGACCCAGCCATGACCCATCTTCAATGCTCTCACTGAGGGAAGGAGATTGTTTGCCAAAATCTCGCAATACATAACTTCATCCATCCTCCCTTCAATACGGTGCAGTTGTCCTGTCCTCTTTGCAGAAGAGCACCCCCAGAGTATGATGTTTCCACCCCCATGCTTCACTGTTGGGATGGTTTTCTTGGGGTTGTTCTCATCCTCTAAACATGGTAAGTGGAGTTGATTCCAAAAAGCTCTATTCTGGTCTCATCTGACCACATGACCTGCTCCCATGCCTCGTCTGGATCATCCAGAAGGTCACTGGTGAACTTCAAACGGGCCTGGACATGTGCTGGCTTGAGCAGTGGGACCTTGCTGCCCTTCAGGATTTTAAACCATGACAGCATCATGTGTTACTAATGTAATCTTTGTGACTGTGGTCCCAGCTCTCTTCAGGTCATTGACCAGGTCGTCCTGTGTAGTTCTGAGCTTTCTCAGAATCATCCTTACCCCACAAAGTGAGATCTTGTATGGAATCCCAGACCGAGGGAGATTGACAGTCATCTTGTGTTTCTTCCACTTTCTAATAAATAATCATAACAGTTGTTGTCTTCTACCAAGCTGCTTGCCTGTTGTCCTGTAGTCGACAGGTCAACAGTTTTGTCCCTGGTGTCCTTAGACAGCTCTTTGGTCTTGGCTATGGTGGACAGGTTGGAGTGTGATTGAGTGTGTGAACAGGTGTCTTTTATACAGGTAACAAGTTCAAACAGGTGCAATTAATACAGGTAAAGAGTGCAGAATAAGAGGGCTTCTTAAAGAAAAATTAATAGGTCTGTGTGAGTCAGAATTCTTGCTGGTTGGTAGGTGTTCAAATACTTATTTGCAGCAGTACATTGTGATTTCCGGATTTTTTTTTTTTTTTTTTTTAGATTATGTCTCTCACAGTGGACATGCACCTAAAATGAAAATTTCAGACCCCTCCATGATTTCTAAGTGGGAGAACTTGCAAAACCGCAGGGTGTTCAAATACTTATTTTCCTCACTGTATGTAGATAGGTGTTTGCCTTTCCAAATCATGTCCATCAACTGAATTTACTTAATTTTCATGGACCCCAATTAAGGTGTAGAAACATGATAAAGTGGATATGACACCTAAAAAATTAGGTAAAACTGATATAAATATCAAAAATATACATACAGTATAGTAAGTTGAAAGTGGTTTTAATCATTATCACTGAGAAATAAAGTTTGTACAGCTTCTCAAAAGTGTGTTTCTTGGAAAGTGCGCTGGCAGCGTTCCATCAGTGGTCACGTAATGCCGTGATGTCACAGTGTATAGAGTCCCGTCTTTGTCTGTTCGATTGACAACAAGAACAGATAGACCTCAGCATGGACAGTGACGAGATCGAGAACTTTTCTGACTCCTCTTCAAGTGTGGATTGTTTCTGTGAGGAAATCGAGACTGACTCGGATCCTGAGGATGTTGCAGCAGTGATTAGATGGTGGTTATGGCGGAGCCGAAGCAGAGGCAAGAGACGTGCCAATTCCGATGGATTTTGGAAGGCTGCAGAATACGGAATGGTAAGGGAGGCTTTGATTTTTGTTGCTGCTGTTTATAACACTATAATTATAGCATTTTCGATTCTAGCGTCTTGTTTACTGCCTTTGTTATTTTTCAGGACCCGCAATAGTGTAGGTACTACTTGCGGACCACCATCATTATCCTCGGGTTTTTGCCGTTTTCGAGTGCCTGGCATTGCATTCATCCATGTTTAGTTACGTTATTTTCACGAAAGAATAGGAAATAAAGGGCGAAAGTTTCGAAAAAGATCGCCGAAAACAACAGTGAACATGCCGCTGCCGTGTTTACTACGTATTGCACTGATATTTTTACAAGTTCCTTGACCATTTCAAGATTATTGTGAACATATTATTTGGGGTTGACATTTTATGTGTTCCTGTGAGCGGTGAGAACATGGAGAAGGTAGAGGAAAGTGTCTGCTGTCGGGAGCAAATGCGGGTGTGCGAGCGGAGGGAGCACCAGCCTGACATTTCATGCATCACACAACACTGCGGCTTTCGATCAATCTGCCTGGACTTGAAAAGTCTAAAACCTTTCGCCCTTGTGTTTGTGCAATATGTTGCGACACACTGGTCAGGCATATCGACAAACAATTCCCTGAGAGCTGTGTTTAATCAATGTTTCTGCCGCTAAAAAAAGTGTAAACAACAGCCGCCAAGCGCGCAAGCTGATACGGTCCACAGGCAGTGATGTATTTCAGGCTTGGTGCTCATCGGGAAGCTGGTCACGGGGCGTTCACATTTTTCAGTGGCGGTATGTTCAAATGTTGTATATAACGGGAGAACCGCGTCCATTTTCCCAAAACACTTAGGTTGACCGAATTATATAACCTTTGTTACATGTAATAAGACTGTTGTCTTTAAGTGTCATATCCACTTTAAGGATGAACAGTGGAAACAGGATGCACCTGAGCTCAATTTTGAGCTTCATGGCAAAGGCTGTGAATACATGTGATTGCTTGGTATCAGTATTGGATTGGTATTTTATTTTTATTACATTTACAAAAATTCTCCCAAAATCTTTTTTCACATTGTCATTATGGGGTATTGTGTGTAGAATTTTGAGGACAACAATGAATTTCATCCATTTTGGAATAAGGTTGTAACACAGCAAAATGTGGAAAAAGTGAAGTGCTGTGAAGACATAAAATAAAATTGAGGGTGCTCCCACAGAGCTACTGTACACCACAAAAAAGACTCCTTGTACACCAAAGAAAAAAATGGTTTAAATGTAAAATATGTATAGGCATGTGAATCTCATCACTGACAACAATTTGATACACACCTCAATACACAACCTGGTCTCACAACAAGTCGTGATTCAGCAGCACGAAATATACATTAATCTATTGGTTTGTGATATTGTGATGAAAGGCGCCTCATTTTCATCACAACAGTACAAATTCATTCTAATTCATTCCGTGATGGCTGCTCGAAATTGAAAGTCAAGCGGTGGGGTCGGGGTGGTTATGGTTAGGGTGGTGGGAAGGAGTTGGGTTAGTAATAGTATAGTGAGTTTAAAAAAAAAACCCTGTCACGAAAATTTGACTCATTTCGTGGCGGGTGCACAAAAAAAAAAGTCAGACTGGGCTGTGATACACTACCAGCGATACGATACATATAGCGATACAAGACGATACAAGACGATACTGACGATACGATGTGATACGATTCACCCCCTGTTCCCAATTCGATGTGATTTAATATGAATTTGATGGCGATTCAATTCCTCACAATGAGATTTGGTGCAATACAATTAGGGATGGATACTGATAAGATTTTATTGATATCAATGCAATTATCGATTCCGCTTATCAATCTGATCTTTATCGATTCCCTGATCAATACCTCTTGTGAATTTTCTGTGTACTAAAAGTAGGCTTTACCAGTTTTCTATGTCAACAACATTTTATTGAGTCAAAGTAAATAAATATGAAATTGGTCACTGGATCCTTGATCTCTGGACATAAATAAAAATCAATAAAATCTGTACATGGTCACTGGATCCTTGATGTACATAGTGGATCCTAGATCTCTGGACATACATATAAATGAACAAAATCTGTAGTTTTTGTCAAAAGCATTTCCTTTCAGATATTAATGACACAAATGTAACTCCATAGACTCTGAGCTGAGTTCTTCAGCCACCTGAGCTGCATTTCAGGATGTGTCCTGAGGACACGCAGGAAGTGTAGCCGCTTCTGAGCTTTCTTAACCAGAGCTCTGATGTTGGAGGTCCAGGTGTGGTCTGTGGAGATGTGGGTGCTGAGAAACCTGAAGGGGGTGACAGTTTCCACCTGCTCTCCATTTATTGTGTGTGTGTTGGGGGGGGGGGGGGGGGGGGGTCTTGTCTGTTCTTCCTTAAGTCCATGATGAGTTCTCTTGTCTTATGAACATTCAGGGTCAGGTTGTTCTCTGATCACCAGAGCGACAGTTCCTCCACCTGTACGCTGTCTCGTGGGGAATTTGAAGTAGACACTACAAGTGTAAATTTGTGGAAGAGGAAGATAAGAGCAGATGTTTGCATGGAATAGATTCTTGTTACTTTGTGGGATCCCCTTGAAACTAAGGGCTCCTTCACACAGAGAAGGAAGAGATGATGGTGAGGACGACGTTTGGGTTACATTTATTTTTATTTTGTCTCCGTGTGTTTTGCTGGAGTAAGTTGAAGAACTCTTCGGAGGTTTAAAACAGGACAAAACTCATCAAATCAATGACACGAAAGTTTCACGGGGATCCTTTTGGAGGCGCATGGAGGTGCGCACATCAGATCTTTCTCGTGGTTTAATGACAATTGCACATCCCGGTTGGAGGAGAGACGTTTGTCTGACTCGTTATAAACCGTGTCAGGCTTCATTCACACTGTAAGCGCGCACACGTCACGGAGGCTGCTGATCTGCGCTCTTTACTGCGGGGTGGAAAGGAGCGAATCCACCTCTGCCAGCTGCAGACTGACTCCTCTGGATCCACTTCAGCTGACGAGCTGCTCGGATTTATTCCCGAATGTTGCTCCTGATGTGGAAACGAGGATGAAAATTTAAGATAAAACGAATGAGTGATGTTTTTTGTTTGTTTTAGGGGGTCAAAGCTGTGATCTTTATTGGAACAGCAGACCAGTTATAATGGTAATAGGGGAGGCCGGGGCTGTTTGTAACAGTGTTCAAAGCTGCAGCCATGCTGGTATTTTGATTTCACTTTACACGTTATGAGGATCAGTTCACAGAATTTAAATATTACAACCCCTGGCAAAAATTATGGAATCACCGGCCTCGGAGGATGTTCATTCAGTTGTTTAATTTTGTAGAAAAAAAGCAGATCACAGACATGATACAAAACTAAAGTCATTTCAAATGGCAACTTTCTGGCTTTAACAAACACTATAAGAAATCAGTAAAAAAAATTGTGGCAGTCAGTAATGGTTACTTTTTTAGACCAAGCAGAGGGAAAAAAAATATGGAATCATTCAATTCTGAGGAAAAAATTATGGAATCATGAAAAACAAAAGAATGCTCCAACACATCACTAGTATTTTGTTGCACCACCTCTGGCTTTTATAACAGCTTGCAGTCTCTGAGGCATGGACTTAATGAGTGACAAACAGTAATCTTCATCAATCTGGCTCCAACTTTCTCTGATTGCTGTTGCCAGATCAGCTTTGCAGGTTGGAGCCTTGTCATGGACCATTTTCTTCAACTTCCACCAAAGATTTTCAATTGGATTAAGATCCGGACTATTTGCAGGCCATGACATTGACCCTGTGTGTCTTTTTGCAAGGAATGTTTTCACAGTTTTTGCTCTATGGCAAGATGTATTATCTTGAAAAATGATTTCATCATCCCCAAACATCCTTTCAATTGATGGGATAAGAAAAGTGTCCAAAATATCAACGTAAACTTGTGCATTTATTGATGATGTAATGACAGCCATCTCCCCAGTGCCTTTACCAGACATGCAGCCCCATATCATCAATGACTGTGGAAATTTACATGTTCTCTTCAGGCAGTCATCTTTATAAATCTCATTGGAACGGCACCAAACAAAAGTTCCAGCATCATCACCTTGCCCAATGCAGATTCGAGATTCATCACTGAATATGACTTTCATCCATTCATCCACAGTCCACGATTGCTTTTCCTTAGCCCATTGTAACCTTTTTTTTCTGTTTAGGTGTTAATGATGGCTTTCGTTTAGCTTTTCTGTGTTATGTGTCGGACGCAGCTCGGAGAACCGACCAGCGTTTGAAGGACCCAGTATGAAATAAGCAGAGCACGGTACAAAGGCTAACTGAATTTAATACATAACAGTGATAATACAAAAAGATGCGGCCTGGCGTGGTGCGCTCCCAGCAGCGCTAACGGTCCGGAGCCAGAAGCTGTTTCGGACCCAAGGACCCCGCCGACACCCCCCAGGTGGCCGCAACAACCGAGTCTGTGAAAGAAGGAACCATTATGTGAGTCCACACTCTACACACAGAACACTTAAAGGTGTACAAACAGCAAACACTTCCTGGCTTGATTACTGATCAGCTTCCAACCTGCAGGCATGGAACATCCAGTTCACAAAACTCCACCGCAGTGGAAGCTGATACATGACTAACAAACAGCTCAATACAATAAGGTGTGAGGGACACCACATTTACTGACTGTATAAATGTTAGTCACAAAATCCAACGTACCTCAGGAAGTGTGCTGACGAGCGTGAGACCTCACCCCCTCCTCTTTCACAGACCGTGCATCAAACCTGGACGTTTCTCAGCATCCGCTGCTGATGAGATGGCTCCCAAGACGACGATCTCACCCGTCTGGTCACAAGGTTGAGTCTCTGGCAAATACACACTGTGCACTCCAGTCTTAAATGCCAACATGCTCCAATCCATCCAGATGCACCTCAGCTGTGAGTCCTGACGAGTCGCAGGTGATCAGGGTGAGGTCCTGACAGCCTCAGCAACACAGCCACTCAGTCCCAAATGCACGCCACCTGGGAGGAAAACAAACAGACAAACAAACCGGCAGCCAGCCCCCCCCCCAGCCATATAACATTCTGTATGTAAATCCCATTTCCTTTAGGCGGTTTCTCACAGTTCGGTCACAGACATTGACTCCAGTTTCCTCCCATTCCTTCCTCATTTGTTTTGTTGTGCATTTTCGATTTTTGAGACATATTGCTTTACGTTTTCTGTCTTGACGCTTTGATGTCTTCCTTGGTCTACCAGTATGTTTGCCTTTAACAATCTTCCCATGTTGTTTGTATTTGGTCCAGAGTTTAGACACAGCTGACTGTGAACAACCAACATCTTTTGCAACATTGCGTGATGATTTACCCTCTTTTAAGAATTTGATAATCCTCTCCTTTGTTTCAATTGACATCTCTCGTGTTGGAGCCATGATTCATGTCAGTCCACTTGGTGCAACAGCTCTCCAAGGTGTGATCACTCCTTTTTAGATGCAGACTAATGAGCACATCTGATTTGATGCAGGTGTTAGTTTTGGGGATGTAAATTACAGGGTGATTCCATAATTTATTCCTCAGAATTGAGTGAGTCCATATTTTTTTCCCTCTGCTTGGTCTAAAAAAGTAACCGTTACTGACTGCCACAATTTTTTTTCCTGATTTCTTATAGTGTTTCTTAAAGCCAGAAAGTTGCCATTTGAAATAACTTTAGTTTTGTGTCATGTCTGTGATCTGCTTTTTTTCTACAAAATTAAACAACTGACTGAACATCCTCCAAGGCCGGTGATTCCATAATTTTTGCCAGGGGTTGTATTTGGAGTATTGCACACTCTAAAACAAATTATTTGCTCAGTTTAAAAACAAAACAAAACCCTAAAATAGCAATTTGCATGTTTTTTAAAGAAATTCTAACTCAGCCACTGAGTACACACAAGACATATAGTCAGACAAACCCAAGTTTAGCAACACATTTAATTAAGTGGTTTTGTATACTTAATTTGCTTTGTCCTCTACACTGTTAATTTTAACCAATTTAATTTAAAGGTTTTGGTGTTATTAGTTAGTCAAGTTATTTAAGTTTTTCAAGCTTCTTTAGTTTGCCTCCATTCCACTCAGTAATGTTCATGTAAAATAGTACCTTAATTTTCTCTCACTCTTCTCTCACACACACACACACACACACACACACACACACACACACACACACACACACACACACACACACACACACTCTCTCTCTCTCTCTCTCTCTCTCTCACACTCTCACTCTCACACACACACACTCTCTCTCTCTCACACTCTCTCACACACACACAAACATTTTCTCTCTCTCTCTCTCACTCTCTCTCACTCTCACACACACTCTCTCTCTCTCTCTCACACACACACACACACAAACATTTTCTCTCTCTCTCTCTCACTCTCTCTCACTCTCACACACACTCTCTCTCACACACACACACACAAACATTTTCTCTCTCTCTCTCTCTCTCTCTCTCTCTCTCTCTCTCTCCCTGTGAAGGTGGTGTGAACATTGTTGTATGTATATAATATTCTTTTGTCAATTGAAGAATTTTTCCATATTTTGAAAGACTGTAAATTTGCTGATATTTTCTATTTTGTTAAGGTCGGTGTCATTGTGAACCCCAGGATCTGTTTGTCTGAAGATAAAGGCAGTTCAGTACAGTTTGGTGTACTATGTGTGTCAAATGGTGTCAGATGGTGAAATGTTCTTTGCTCAACAACTTGAGTGTTGTATTTGATACTGTTCCTTTCCAAAGTAGAAATGGGGCCTAATATAGCTGTAAATGGTTAACTTTATCTGTAAAACTGCTGATTTTGAGAAGGACATGAAATGATTATTGTGGAATTGTAGTAATTTTCTGACTGTTCACTTGAATGCCTGTACTGGACAAGGCAAGGGAATCTATTGGCACAGCAGCCCCACCAAGACTGTTTTTCACCAGCCGCCACTGGTTGTTAGTTTCAAGGGTATCCCAAAAAGTAACAAGAATCTATTCCGAGAAAAACACTGCTCTTAATCCTGTTCCTCTTCCCCAAATTTACACTTGTATTGTCAGAGCCGGCCCAAGGCATACGCCAACTACGCGGTCGCTTAGGGCCTCCACGCCTCCAGGGGGCCCCGAGAGCACCGAGATGTTGTGATAAAAAAAAGTAAATATATACATGAAATTAAAATAATATTGAATAATTGAAATGAAACTGTATTACACCCGAAAAAAATAAATTCATTTTGACTAAATACTAATACTAGGTTAATTGATGCCTCCTGTTGGCTGCTGCCACCGTTGAGCAAATTTAGATGCACCGCTTGGGTCAGGAGGTCGATGACTAATCGTGAGGAATGAAGCAAGTCATGTCTCAGAAAAGAAATTATCCCTCTGGAGCGGAGAAAAGAAAAAAGAAGAAGTTGGAAGACGAGAAAAAAGAACAAGACAAAAGTAGGTTTGCATGTCCAATATTACAATTTTTGTTGTCATTATTTGCGAAATGCTCCGTTCGTTTAGTGTAAAGTGCTTTAGGTGTCTTAAAGTCAGAGGCGATTGCTCTAAGACTGCAAGTGAAGCTCAGCTTCCCCTAAAATGTCAAAAAATAAGTGATCAAATATATACATGTGTGTACATGTCATTGACTAAATATGCGCTACAACGCGCTCAACTTTTGTTCAGAATCAGCTTCTTATCACTGGTAACGACGCAGCTTTCCTCTCACTCAAACCCGCACAAAGCATGCAGCGAAACGAGCCGAGTCATTGGATAAATGCTGGGCTTTGTCCCGCCCATCGGACGCTCAGCGTGTCTGGGGGGTCTATGGGGCAGTGGGCTGGCCTCGGCTGGCCCGGACGCTCAGCTTCTGCATGATGATTGGATGATCTGTCTGAGGCTGAATCCCTTTTTGATTGACAGCAAAATGAGCGAATCAGCGATCTTTTGGTGTAAACATCCGTGGGAGCATTTTTTAATTTTCATTCTGTTCTGAGTTGAACCGGAGACTTTCCTAATCCTCAGCAGCATTTTCTTTGTTAAAAATGACTCGCGACAAATCGAGCTTCTATTTCTGGTGTTTTTTTGTTTTTTTTTTGTAGCTGCTTGTGTTTGGAGACTGACTTCTATCACTCTTTCTGACTTCTATCACAGTTTCTGTCCCTACCGAGCAGCGGGTGCTGCTGAGCTCCTCCACCGTCACAAAGCACTCACAGGCGGACACACTTCACACTAGCCTCACGCCAGTCCCAGCTAGCGAGTTAGCTAGGTAGCAAGCTGCACATAATGGCAGACAATTTGAATGTTGTGGACCGGATTTTGGCGAAGCCATTTGATAGTCTTCCTTACGAAGAAAAACTTAGACTTAAACAGCAGGGCAGATCAACTCCTCAGATTAATTTGGTGCAAAAGGTGTGGAAAGTAGCTCAGCTGTCAATGGTTTGCAGACCAAAGTTAAAGCAGTAGCCCCCAGTGCAATGTGTGTGCATTGCTATGCACACACATTGCTGTTATGTTGTGGATTTATATGTTCATTTTGGAGATTATTTAAGTATTGTATTTATTATTTAAGTATTTAATTTTGATTACAACTTTATTTTTCTGTAAGATACTGTAAATGTCATTTGATTCTATTTTGTATTTGGATATTGAACATTTTGCACACCATTGCACATCTGAAAGAAATTAAACTATTTAACGTGTTTACTATAAATGGAGTCTCCTGCCTGCTGATGTTACTTTCAAACAGTTAAATTAATGAGCCATACTTATACATCACTCTGTATGTAGAAGTTAATTAAAACATATTTATGAGTTTGTTACCCCTTTAAGGTTAAAAACAAGAATGACACCTGTATGATGTAAGATAATTACAAATAATGCTAATGATTGTGGGTACGTTACACACATAACAGTGTAGCCTATGGAATAATGAGGCGTCTGGTGCTGAGGTGATGGTAGGGGGGCCCCCAAATGAAATTCTGCTTAAGGCCCCATAAAGGCTTGGGCCGGCCCTGTGTATTGTCTAGTTCAAATGCCCCACAATTCTGCAAAGGGGTAAACGCATCACTAAAAGTTTCTTCTACTTGGAGGATTTTAGCTAATTTCTAATGTTGGTGCATTTCACATAGAAATAATAAAATAGGAACATTAAACCATTATTAACCAACAATAAAACCATTATTCCATTAAATACACTTAGATAAACTTAAATAAATAAACTTACTGAGCTCTGTCAACCAGGCACAAGCAGAGATAATCAAGAGCCACGATGCACTGGATTGTCCATCATAAAAAGTCCTCTAAGAAGAAACCTTTTTTTTTTTTTTTTTTTTTTGCCCATAGTACTTCTCCTGTGTTGTAGTTATTTGCAGCATATCTGTGTTTTTTATGTGTTGTGTGAATTTGCAGCAGACACATTATCAAATTAAATTGTAAGCTGTTTTGATTATTTGATTATGTTTGTTTGGAAGTATTTTTCTCAATCTGCAAGACATTTTTGATGCAATTACCTGTTGTATATTATTTATTTATTTTTGTATCCATTGGCACTTTCTAGAGCCCGACCGATATGGATTTTTTGAGGCCGATGCCGATAACGATATTTGGATGAAAAAAATGCTGATAATCGATAAATCGGCTGATTTGCCAATAGCCGATAAATCAGCTGATATTATTATTATTTTTTAAAAATTAATAAAATGGTCTTTTTTCGACCCTTAACAAAAAAGGTATGAGCTAAAAGCTGATGTTTTGTCCCCATATTGATTAACTTTGTAACAGAGAAGAATTTTCAAGTTCAAAAAATGCATTAAACCTTTGTGAAATTAGCAAATACATGTCCTTAAAAAGAGTTGTGAAATACATCTGATCTTGTACCTCTTATTGCTTCAACTTAGATATAGGTTCAGGATAAGGATATAGATCCTTACAAACTTACTTGTATGCTTTTGTCAGCCGATCAGTGCAGTGTGATAGCGAACTATGGGGGCCAGTGATGAACACATTTAAGCTGGGGTGTAAGCAGCTCTCAGTTGAATGGAGTCAGCGCTCCATCTACTGGACAAATGGTGCAAGGACATTTTACATTGCCGACACAAACATTATTTCAGTAACTGTTCTGTTTATGAGAAATTATCGGCATTTGTTAGTGTTGTCTTAATTGGGACATCCTGTTGCCTCTATCAGCCACCTTAGGATACATTAATCACGACTAATTGAAATTAAGTGAAATTTGATCTGAAATGTCACAGCAAAAAAACACAAGGGTGACCGTGAGTTTGGTGGGGGAAAGGGGCAGCATCAGCACCCTCTAGATACGCCCCTGTATCAAGTGAGAAAATGCATTTAAAAAAAATTACAGTAAAACTTTATATAATGTTAAGCTATAAAAAGCAACGAAGGGTAATTTATTGAAGCATTGTGAGTGCACACGCAAAAAAATGACCTGGATGTACACTAAAAATCTGCAGTGACTTTTTAAGCCAGCAAAGAGGAGAAATGAAAATACACACTGATGAAGACACAAATCTTGAGTGAAGTGAATCCTTACCTCAGCCACCACATGTATCCATATTCATAAGGGAAAAAACTGTTGGGATCGTCGCAGCAGTACTTGAGATCATTGAATCCGCAGCAGTAGACGGCAGCAGCAGCACTTCCAGGTTTGGGGCAGGAGAATCCGTCCATAAACGCACCCTCAGCGGTCGTGTAGCTGCTGCACTCCGCACTCATGCTGCACCGCACACGAACACGTGGGATCGTGGACTGGAGCTAAACAACCTGCTGCATGTCTCTCCTGCACTGAGCTCTTCGTCAGCCCTTTTGTGTCACTGAACGGACATGCGGGCGGGGAGTAGGTGGAGAACTTTGAATTCAAACCATCACACATTTATTTACTGTAAAAGATGTGTGTGTAACTGGTGGCCCAGGGGCAGCATACAGCCTGTGGCTTTCATCAACCATGGCTTCCCCATGGTTGATGAAAGTTCCCCAAGTTTCTAAATAGTTCTATTTTTTTTTGGGGGGGGGGGGGGGGGGGCACACTAATATCCATCAGAACGTGAACAATGACTTCTGATTCAGACAGACTTGGCACCTGCATCCACAGTATTATAGCGTCTTTCAGAGTCCCATCATCCCCTGCATGCCTGGAGTGGTTCCGGTTTGACCAAGCGGCAACACTCGAGCCAGGATATTGGCCCTAACTGGGAGGTGCAGTTTCTTAACTAGCCACTTGAGGCTGGCTCCACAACGGAGCACATTCCCATAGTACTCCATGTTAAAATGTCCAACTTTAGAGCAGAAATAAACATGTTTAATGCCTAGTACAGTGATTTTCAACCTTTTTTGAGTCGCGGCACCCTTTTTATATTTACAAAATCCTGCGGCACACCACCAACCAAAATAATATTATAATGCTATTACCTCTGGTTTTGCGCAAAACCCAATTATCGCAATAGAAAATCGATACAGAAAACACCGCATTTCGAAAATCCTCAAGCATTTTGCGTTCTGATCTCAAGTAGGGCTGTCACGATTAGGAATTTCTGGAGACGATTAATTGTCAGACAAATAATTGCGATTGACGAATATATTGTCTATTTTTTTTTCTTTTTTTCCCCTTCTTTATATTCTACTATTGTAGTATAATTACACAACTCTGGAAGAACGTTTGGCTTCTGTGAGTGGAGAAACTGGGAATGGTGCAACATTTTTATTTTTATCTTCATTTTACATACAGTCCCAACTTTTTCTGATTTGTGGTTGTTTCTGTTGCATTTCTGAAATTGTTTCTCCTCATCAGTCACGTTTTGTGCTTAAACACTGCATTAAGCTCAAGATTGAACAAATGAATACCTTTGGAAAATAACAGCTATTAAAGTTCGGAGTTCTCACCTGCTTTTTGTGATCTCTGCGTCTGAACATTGCTTTTTTTTTTGTGGCTCAGTTCATTCATATATTCTCATTTTTTAAATATGTTTTTAAAGATATTTGACCGTTTATTTCATCTCATGATCTCATAAATTCAGCATACGACGCGCACATGGTGTGAACAGGATGGTAACGGCAGAATCACACCTTTAAGAGAAAGTTCAGAGAGAAGTAAAGGCAGCTTCACGTTTTCGTTAACATGTTCACTCGGGTTAAAATCCTCTCTCTGCTCCGCGCTCGCTGCGCACTGAACGTGTCGCGCCTGCATTCAGGAATCTCCCTCACCCACCCCCCCTCCCTCGCAGTCTGCAGCCTGTTAACGCCGCGCGCGCGCACACACAGGCACAGACACACACACACACCGACAGCTTTGCATTTTAGATGGCTTTTGAAGAAGACGGCACTGTTTTAATCGGCCGTCAGCCTCCTTGTTATTGTCCCACCTTAAGACGAGAGCGAGGCTGCAGCACGTTTGACAGATTCTGAGTCGTTTTATGCTTTATGGATAAAATAAATAATTCACGGTAATCGCGAATATGAAAAATAATCGCGAATATGAAAAATACCCACGGCACCCCTGACGATCCATCACGGCACCCCGGTTGAGAATCACTGGCCTAGTACAACAAAAATGGGTTTGGTCTCTGTAGATAGTTTCCTCCTCCATGACAACTATGGGGAGGGGTGTGAATTTTTTTCTAACTTCTTATTTTAAGACATTTTAATCCATAAAGTTCTGTATAATTGTAGGTGTAGTCCAGGGGTGGGCAACGAGGGCCGAGACCCTGCAGGTTTCTGTTGGGAAAGTGTAGGTACACGGACCCACAACAGGGGGCGCAAATGAACGGACAATGGAGTAGGTCAAATAACAACACTTTACTGTTGTGAATGTGCACAACAAATACAACAGATTACAACAATAGACAAGAGTCAATTCACAAAGGTGTCGTGTGGGCAGGCTCGAAGATAGGAGACGCCTGTCCAAAGCAGAACCGGAACCACACGATTTCCTCCGCCACCAGACCCCGGGAATACTGGAGCCGCCAAGTCCCGAACTCCCAGGTGGCCACTGCCTCCGCGTGTCGGACCTGGTACTGCTGGCGAGGAACAAAAAGCAATTAAATGAGGGCGCATTTGCACTCAGGAATCCGTACGGCAGGAAAGCTACCTCCACCTCTCGTTGGAAAAGTAGTCCACAATACAACGCACAAAGTCACAAAAGAATACTGTCAAACAGTCAGCTGAGGTACGTTACCTTCCAGGTAGAACGATATCTCGGCAAAGAGGTGGAGATGACGTCTTGCTGATATACCGATGCTGATCCGATGAGTGGTGACAGCTGTCATAGGTGATGAGTGTCAGCTGTCACCCCGGCTGCTCCTGTGAGGCGGCAGCGCCCTCTGGTGCCTGGAGCCCGCACTCCAGGCAGGGTGCCCTCTGGTGGTGGTGGGCCAGCAGTACCTCCTCTTCAGCGGCCCACACAACAGTTTTCCTTGCAACCAATCACCTCAGCAGGTGGGTTGCAGATGAGCTTCTCCCCTGATCATAAACACCTAATCGTCAATTAAATCACCTGCTGAGGTGATTGGTAGCAAGGAAAACATGCAGTGTCTCGGCCCTTCATGGCACATGATTGCTCACCCCAAGGTGTAGTCACTTTGAGTGACAGCGGCTGATCTCAGCTGATCCTGCAGTGTCCATTTGATGTGGAACCACTCACTGTTGTGTTGTTGCAGTGTCTATTTGTTTGGAGTATTTTATTACAAACACTTAATACAGCTTGTTGTGTGGTGGTGACACGTCCTAATGGAACATCTAAGACGTCTTTGATTGGATTTAATGTTGAGTGCTAACAGTTTAGTAACTGTCGGTAGCTTCATCCATTAGGTCCACTTAATGCATGATTACTGACAAAATAAGCGGCTCATAAATTTTAATGTCCATATCAAAGGAAATTGTTTTAAGAAGCACCACACAGTCCCAAAAATATGATTTAATAAACTCCCAATGCTAGCCTGTTTGTGGATTTGAAGAAACAAATCCACAAACAATGAGCCGCCTACGCTCCGCCCCTTTATGCATTCATGAGTTCATTGAGAATCAGTGTGGGTGGAGCTCTCAACATGGCGACGCCCAGACAAGGTGGTCATTTTGGCTGTGCCAGGTCTTTATAGAAAACCAATGGATGATGTTATGCAGGTTTTGACCAGGGTATATGCAGTCTGTGGGTTTGACTACTCTGTTGTAAATAATGAAAATGGTATCACTGCTTGTCATGCACGGGGAAAACAAATGCAAACCAACATGAAATGCAGTCACCTGAAGGCATTCATATGTAAGTTAATGTGTAGAGGGATTTTTTTTTTTCTTTTTACTTATTTCAAATCCCAGGACGAATCACATCCAGAATACGTGCCATTGTTATTCCCTTTCCAGAAGTTCCTTCATTTTTGGATAACTGGAAGGAAACAACAAATCTCTGTGTGACGGCATGTTAGGACATGACCTGAACCACTCTACAAATGTAAAGGACCATGGAACTCTGAAGTTATCTATTGCAGGTGTCATAGCAAATAGCAATTACTATTCATTGTGATTTTCAATAATAACGTGTGCATTCTCTAACATTGCGTTATTGTTTGTCCATGCATATTACGTAAAAAAAATACATTCAGCACATCTGATTGTTGTCTTACTCAAGGGCAGTTGACCTTGCCTTACCGCTCTAAATGTTCCAGCTGTATGTACATACAAGTTTTCTGTTACATGAAATGTTTTAGCCTGCAAAATGTATCAAGCTAGAAAATACATTGTCTAACTGAGCGAAAAGCATCTTGTTGTCCAGGCTCAAGGCCTTTGACCCCTCCCAGTAGACAATTGTTTTGCATATAATGCTGTAAACACAATTATTCAACAGCTTTTTTTCTGTGCATCCTCTTTCCGTCTGTGCCATTTTTCTTGACAAACTGCATGTATCCTGATTAACCTGCTTTTGTTCAAAGCTACGAATAAATCTGAGACAAAGAAGACCATTCTGTCAGAACCTTTATTGTTTTTTCACTATGTTCAGAAAAAGTTGTATTTTTTCCACAACAATGGGTGAGATAAAAGAGGAAATACTGTCAAATAAGAAAACTGACTTCAAAAAAAGTATTTGTTTCAGTCTAACATGACAAATAAATTATGTTTTCTATTTACAAATACTATTGTTTAATTGTACAGAGAAATTCTGATATTCACTGTAATCCATATATTAATAACTTTTGTAAAGTTCTATGTGCAATCCAGTGGTGGGCACAGTTCAGTGAATCAAATTATCGAAGCTAATGTTTTTGCGAGTCTATTAGCTTTTCAGATAAGTTTTAAAATCGTCATCGGACCAATTACCTTCCAATAAATTTAGTTCCAATAACTTTCAGTCCGATAACATTTTTTTCTTTGCTGGTAAAGTGAGCAAAGTTTAATGGTCAAACATGTTTGTAATCCCAAAAGTCAAACATTTTAGTCTGTCTGTTGTGTATTTGTGGCAGACTGGCTGCCTGACGCTTGCTGATGATGTCATCATTAAGCGCAAGATGTGATTGGCCAGTCTACGCAGGGAGCATTGTGGGTAGTGTAGTTCAGGTTCAATTTGAACATTACACTGTTACGATCCGCTCGACACAAACAAAATGGACTCATTTTAACATTATTTTATTTTATTTCTTTGTGGCTGACGGGATAATTTAATTGCCAAGACTTGGTGGGGGAGAGGAGCCCTCATGGCACAGTTGTGTGTACAGAGGGACTTTTCTTCACCGTTGAGACACTGTTTTGGATTTAAAAAAGGATGCTTTATTTCTTCAGATGAATTCCACTGAAACTAACAGGTAAGAATTTATATTTAGTAACGTGTCTTTTACTCTGCCAATCAATGCATTAATGGACGTATTTCGGTTGTTTAACCCACAGGGTTCAAAACGTGTGAAAAAAAGCATCAGCTTTTTAGTTCATGTATCTAATACCGAGATAAACTGAGACTTCTAATACTGTCTTTTACTGCCTTTGAAAGATGATGACAGTGTTTGGGGTTTCATTTTTTATTCAATCATTTTTCATGCGTTCTTATGTGTTTGTTATCCTTGAATTTACCCAGCAGCAAAAAGCGAAAGTGAAACTGGTTTATCAGAAGCCAACAATGTAATCTGATGGGGCCAAATCCAAATCAATACTAAAAGTTATCAGTTATGGTTATCTGTAATAAAGATACATTTTTTAGCATCATAAAAGATAACTTTCAGTTATCGGATTAATGGTTATCGAAGCTAACTTTTTGGTTAGCCGTGCCCACCACTGGTGCAATCACATTTCAATAAAAAGTTGGGATAGTATGGAAAATCAAAATAAAAGAAATATATATATATAATATATATATATATAATATAAATATTCTGACATTGACTTGTATTTCATTGCAGACAAGATAAACCCAAGATGTTCCATGTTTGTTCTGGTCAACTTACGTCTCTTAAGGGCCCCTTCACACATAGTACAAATAAGTGCAAATCAGGGCGAATCACAGCAAAACAGCTAGTATGAGCGAACCACAAACACATTGATCTGATGTTGGGAGGGGCACGTGGGCGGGCAGGTATCCAAGCAGCTGGAGCATGTGTAACCACTTGGCGCAGATGCTGTGGCAAAAAGTACATGCCACACATGGGATTCGAATCTGCAATTTACAAAAGCTCTGATTACCAGCCAGAAACTTTACCACTGCGCTACCATTGCTGTCCTTATAAAGGTGTGTAAAATGCCTGAAATCAACAAGGAGATAAATGTGTTTAAAAAACACATACACACACACACACACACACACACACCATAAAAAACACTGCATGTTATTGAATCCCCGTTATCAAGCGGACAATACAACTATGAACCCTCTGTTCCTCTGTAGATGACCCATGGTCACGGACGTACAGTCATGAAATGACATGAATGGAGCAGGACACTCTTGTCATGTCCACATCTGCTGGTCTGGTGTGCCCAGCTGGCCCTATGTGCGTGTCCGGTCCAACACGTGTGTCCTATGGACGGTGTGTGGCAGGACAGACACTGCGTCATGAACAGAGCTCACGTGTCTGACATGACATTCAGATCGTTATGATCTGACCGTCCATTTCACCTGGGGCAGCCTGTCAATGTGCGTGGCGTGCACTCACTTGCTGCAGCTAGCCGCAACAGTGAAATATGTGAACAGTGATATTTTTCTTCTTACTTATAAGGTTTTGAATAATCAGGTCCCATCTTATCTTAGGGACCTCATAGTACCATATCACCCCAATAGAGCGCTTCGCTCTCAGACTGCAGGCTTACTTGTAGTTCCTAGGGTTTTTAAGAGTAGAATGGGAGGCAGAGCCTTTAGCTTTCAGGTTCCTCTCCTGTGGAACCAGCTCACAGTTTGGATCAGGGAGACAGACACCCTCTCTACTTTTAAGATTAGGCTTAAAACTTTCCTTTTTGCTTAAGCTAATAGGGCTGGATCAGGTGACCCTGAACCATCCCTTAGGTATGCTGCTATAGACTTAGACTGCTGGGGGGTTCCCATGATGCACTGAGTGTTTCTTTTTCTTTTTGCTCTGTATGCACCACACTGCATTTAATCATTAGTGATCGATCTCTGCTCTCTTCCACAGCATGTCTTTTTCCTGATTCTCTCCCCTCAGCCCCAATCAGTCCTAGCAGAAGACTGCCCCTCCCTGAGCCTGGTTCTGCTGGAGGATTCTTCCTGTTAAAAGGGAGTTTTTTCTTCCCACTGTCACCAAGTGCTTGCTCACAGGGGGTCGTTTTGACCGTTGGAGTTTTTCTGTAATTATTGTATGGCTTTTTCCTTACGATATAAAGCGCCTTGGGGCAACTGTTTGTTGTGATTTGGCGTATATAAATAAAATTGATTTGATTTGGTATATGTTTTTATGTATGTCCACATGAGGACAACAAGCAGACACGCACATCACAGTGGACAGTTGTTAGGTCATGTACGTGACAACAAAATACTTTATTATGACAATCAACATTTTTGCTTAAATAAATATCACTAAACACAACTTAAAACAAAATCTCCTGAGGTAGAGGGCTGACAAATCACAATACAACAAAATGAACACACCACAACAAATACTGTAAACAGTTTCATACTTATTCTGTTTTTCAAGTCAAATACAATAAAATAATAAAAAAATAAGGAATTTCTTCCCTTCAGTGCACTTCTCTACATTGTTTCTTAAATAAAGTGTAAAAAAATTGAACTTAAAGCAAATTAAAACAATCTTCTGAGGTTAGAGAGCTGACAAACCACAATAGAGAAAAACTAACACACCACAACAAATACTGTAAACAGTTTCAAACTTGTTCTTTTTTTCAAGTCGAACAATACAAGAAAATAATACAAAGAATAAGGAATTTCCTCCCTTCAGTGCACTTCTGGCTTTAAACAAAATAAAAACAAGTGAAAATTAAATAAAGAAAGTATAAATAAAGAAAGAATACGTTAAGGGCCCACAGTATAGCTGTTGACAACCCACACTGATCCCCCTGTTGAGAACAAAGGATTAGAGGTTTTTATTTAACAGTATCATGTTCACAGTGTCACGTGTTGACTCGAGGAGAGCGCTGAGTGGGCGGGCCAGGCTGAGGCTACCTGCATGGCTGTTGGCTGGCGCCACTGAGCCACGTGACGGAGCCACAACAAAAGACCAGAGGGGGGAGGGTGTGTTGATCCGTGTTGTGTGACACAGCGCAGTGCTGCTCTTACAGACAGAGAGTAGACTTTGATGAATCTGCGTGCGCAGCAGTCAGTGCGTGCGGGAGAGAAAAAAAGCTTGAGTATCGATCTTTTTACACGAGGATCGTTCAGTATCAATACCAGCGTTGGTATTGATATTAGGATCGATCCGCTCACCTCTACTGGTAGAACATTTTAACAAGAAAACTGTTATATGGCTGGGGGGGCCTGGCTGCCTTTTTGTTTCTGTCCTTTGCTTCTCCTTCCAGGTGGTTTGCATTTGGAACTGAGTGGCTGTGTTGCTGAGTTTATCAGGACCTCACCCTGATCACCTGAGGCTGATCACCTGCGGCTCATCAGGACTCACAGCTGTGGTGCATCTGCATGGATTGGAACATGGTGGCATTTAAGACTGGAGTGCACAGTGTGTATTTGCCAGAGACTCGACCTTGTGACCAGACGGGTGAGATCGTCGTCTCGGGAGCCATCTCATCATCAATGGATGCAGAGAACGTCCAGGTTTGATGCATGGTCTGTGAAAGAGGAGGGGGTGAGGTCTCACGCTCGTCAGCACACTTCCTGAGGTACGTTAGATTTTGTGACTAACATTTATACAGTCAGTAAATGTGGTGTCCCTCACACCTTTATTATATTGAGCTGTATGTTAGTCATGTATCGACTTCCACTGCAGTGGAGTTTTGTGAACTGGATGTTCCATGCCTGCAGGTTGGGAAGTTGATTAGTAATCAAGCCAGGAAGTGTTTGCTGTTTGTACACCTTTAAGTGTTCTCTCTGTGTGTAGAGTGTGGACTCACATAATGGTTCCTTCTTTCACAGACTCGGTTTGTTGCGGCCACCTGGGGGGTGTCGGCGGGGTCCTTGAGTCCGAACAGCTTCTGGCTCCGGACCGTTAGCGCTGCTGGGAGCGCACCACGCCAGACCGCACTTTGTTTTTTATGTATCACTGTTATGTATTAAATTCAGTTAGCCTTTGTACCGTGCTCTGCTTATTTCATACTGGGTCTTTCAAACGCTGGTCGGTTCTCCGAGCTGCGTCCGACACGTAACAAAAACATGGACCCTGATATAATGTGAGGAAACTATCATATTTGTAACAGTAAAATAAGATTCTTTTCACAAGACCCTGTCGTATGTTTGTGCAATTTTCAAGAGCAGTAACAAAGAAATGTCTAGAAAAAAAAAAATCTGTGCAAAGTTGCATTGATCTCTAAAGAAAAGATAAATAACATTACAAAAAAAAAAACAAACTCTACAAAAGTTATTAAACAAATATTGAAACATTCGCCCTTCATTCTTGGTCCCTTTGGGTGCAAATCAAACAGACGATAGGACTGGCAGGATATTTTTTATTATGTAAACATAAGTTAACTTTTTCACAAGCCCCCTTTAGTTTCAGGTACTCTTAATATTGCCACCTTAACAGAGGTAGGTTGTAGTATAGGAAGCACAGTTTCTCTGCATTTTCTCCTTTGAGGGAGCTGCGTCTCTCCTCATAAATGTTGCCAATGACACTGAACACCCTCTCACTTGGCACAGAAGAAGGTGGACAGCAGAGATACTTCCTGGCCAAGGCTGACATTGTAGTGACATGGTAACTCTTACTTTTCCAACACTCCAGGGGGTTCCCTTTTTTTCTTTCTATCATTGGCTCCCTCAAGTACCGCTCAAGCTCTTCAAGGATCCCCTCAGGTTCTTGTTCTTCATTTGTTGAAGCAAGCATGGTGTCATAAAGGCTGTCCAGTACACTGAGATTTTGACCATCCTCCAGCCATGTTTTTTTATGGGCTCTCCCTTGCCATCATCATCATCACTAGCAGTTTCTGCTGGGATTGTGACTGCTTGTGTTTCTGCGGGTATACTTTTGACCTCTTCCTTGAGCCAGGCTTTAGCTTCGGCCAGTGTCTCTGGTGAGAAGGGCCACTCCTTGTAACATGGATCAAAGAGACATGCCAGCACCACCTCTTTTGTGTCTTGCAGATGAGAGAATCTTTTCTCCAAACTCTCCAGCGTGGTCTTCCTGTTTTGATTCCTTTGCTGCTAGGTCCTTCTGACTCAAGCATACGCCGGAGCACTGCTACACATGGTATGATGCAGGAGGCCGAGGAATCTTCTTTACTCATTTCACACATTATTTCTTCTAGTGGTGTCAGTGTGTCAACCAGGTTGGCTGCCACGTCCCACTCTTCAGCAGTTGGACATAGAAAATGGCCATGGTCACAAGAGTAGGCTGTGACAGCTCTCTTTTGCTCCAACATCCTGGCAAGCATGTGGAGGGTTGAATTCCACCTGGTAGGAACCACCTGGAGAATTGAATGTTTAGGAACACCAACCTCCTCCTGAATGACCAACAGTCGCTGCTGTGCTACAACAGAGTGGTTAAAGTGTGTGGCTATTCTCTTCAATTTGGCCAGTATGTCACCCACTATCCTCTGGGAAGCGAGGCCATCATTGATAACCAATTAAAGGGTATGCGCAGTACAACTCAGGCCAGGCATCTCTGCAAGTTTTAATCCTTTGACCATGTTTGCACCACTGTCCCTCTGCACCAAATTAACATGCTGTGCATCAATGTCCCATTCTTTTAGTAAAGTCAAGAAAGTCTCGCTGATGTATTGCCCTGTGTGGGACCCAAACATGGCTTTTACATTCAACACAATGTGGACTCTCTCCCAGTGTTTGTCAATGAAGTGGGCAGTTAAGCTCATGAGAGACTCAGTTGATCCAGACCAACAGTCTGTGGTAAAGGCAATGCTATTTCCTGCATTTTCCACAGAGAGAAGTTCCTTTACTCTTCTCCATCTTCTGAGTGCATTGCCTGCATCAGCGGCACTTTGTGATTTTATCTTGAAAGGTGCTAAACAAATAAACTTTACTTAATTAATTTGTGTATAATTTGCCCAAAAACCTATTGAAAATGCCATGGTTGGTCCCCCGGAAGTAAAGAAATTACCTCATATGCGTCATATTTTACCCCTTTAGTGCCTGCTCTCAAAAACGATACTGTGGTCTCCAATTCCTCTATGACAATTAATGATGACAACATACACAACGCAATGCAACTTACTACACTTTAACTAAAGTGACATGAAATATACAATGACGTGGCTAAAATTAATCTCTGTTACCCGTGTGTAGAACGGGTAACTCATCTACTGGTTGTCATCTACTGTTTTTTTTCCTCATAAAGGAGGAAAAAAATAAAATGTAAAGCTCAGTGCAGGTGTGCTGTTGTCACCGTGCTTTAAGAGGTGAGGACGAGTTGTAGCTGCTGCAATAAACCGCGGATGAAAAGCTCACAGCTCGCTTAAAGTGGGCAGTTCAGTCGAATCCCGACCTCCTGCCCACGGACCAAGTTTAATGCTGCTATCGACCCACAATGCAAAAATAATAGTAACGCACAGTGACTTGGAGAAGTAACTTTAATCTGATTACTGATTTGGAAAGATTAACACGTTAGATTACTCGTTACTAAAAAAAGTGGTCAGATTAGAGTAACGCGTTACTTAGTAACGCGTTACTTAGTAACGCGTTACCGGCATCACTGGTCATCACATGTTGCAATATTAGGAAAAGCTCAGCATTGCATTGGCGCAGCAGTCACACACACAGAGCAGCAGTTGACACACACAACACAATAGCATCATCAAACCAACATATGGATAGCAGCGGATATGTTGAAAAACAATACTTGAACATTGCCTGAATCAACGGCCACATGAAGCACATATGAAACAGGCAACAGTCCTCAGATACGACGGAGTCTGAAAATGCAGACGTTTAACTTAAATATGTTTAAGACTTTCCCAATTACTCTTAATGTTCTACAACACTTCTTTTACCACAGATTACACCTGTTTTCAGGCCCGACTGGGTATCCAATTATTTAATTATTTTCTTAAATTAATTAATTAAGTGAACCTTTTTGTGCTAAAATAAAAAAAAAACAATTGGGTGTCAAATATCAATGGGAGGTCAGCTTACAGTTTTTCTTGATTGCTTCACAGCCTTTGTCAACTTTGAAATTACTTTTTCAAAACAGTTTAGCACTGAGACACTCAAGCCAAAACTGCACATTTTGATGCCAAAAAGCTCTAACCCCTTCAAGACATTTAGAGTTTTTTCCATCTGCTTACACCCAAAAAGTGAATGCTTAGACTAAAACTTAAAATCCAAAACTTCTTGTAACAGTAGCTAAAACACAATGTGACAATACCTTAAACACATTTTCTGCTTTGCACTTTGCTTGCAATTCTTCAACACAGTTGTTGCAGAACATTACACAGTTTCCTACAGCAGACACTGAACTCAAAAATAAAATATCTTGTTATCACTGGGAAAACACTGATATTGGGAAAAACTTTGGGAAAACCACACATCTGAAAACACTCACACAGAAAACTCACCACCAATCAGTTTGACATTTGGCACTAGAAATAGAGCTCAGGTAAGACATTTTGTCAAATCTGCGATCATGGAGGTGATAAGACCCAGAGAAAGAGGCGGAGGAAGATGACAAGGAAGACAAGGACGAATATATGGACAAGGATAAAGACAAAGAAGAGCAAGAAGGAGAAATGTTTCACATGAAATTTGAGCAACTTGTTATGTGTCGGACGCAGCCCGGAGAACCGACAAGGCGTTTGAAGGACCCAGTATGAAATAAGCAGAGCACGGTACAAAGGATAACTAAATTTAATGACATAACAGTGATGTGAAAAAATACAAACAAATAAGTGCGCGGTCTGGCGTGGTGGATTTGCGGTGCGCTCCTAGCAGCACAAACGGTCCGGAGCCAGAACCAGTTCGGACCCAAGGACCCCGCCAACACCCCCCAGGTGGCCGCGACAAACCGAGTCTGTGAAGGAAGAAATCATCATGTGAGTCCACACTCCACACACAGAGAGACCGCTCAAAGGTGTTCACAAACAGCAAACACTTCCTGGCTTAATTGCTAATCAGCTTCCCACCCTGCAGGCATGGAACACCCTGTTCACAAACTCCAACTGCAGTGGAAGCTGATTAAACGACTAACATAACAGCTCAATATAATAAGGTGTGAGGGACACCACATTTACTGACTGTATAAATGTTAGTCACAAAACCTAACGTACCTCAGGAAGTGTGCTGACGAGCGTGAGACCTCACCCCCTCCTCTTTCACAGACCATGCATCAAACCTGGACGTTCTCTGCATCCACTGATGATGAGATGGCTCTCGAGACGACGATCTCACCCGTCTGGTCACAAGGTCGAGTCTCTGGCAAATACACACTGTGTACTCCAGACTTAAATGCCACCATGTTCCAATCCGTGTAGATGCACCACAGCTGTGAGTCCTGACGAGCCGCACCTGATCAGCCTCAGGTGATCAGGGTGAGGTCCTGGTAACTCAGCCACACAGCCACTCAGTCCCAAATGCGCACCACCTGGAAGGAAAACCAAAAGACAGAAACAAAAGACAAACAAAAGCCAGCCAGGCACGCCAGCCACAACACAACTTTGATGGACCATGTGATCAACCACAGCCTCACAGTGAGGGAAGCTGGACAAAGGGTCCACCCAAACCTCAACCGCCACACAGTGGATACTGTCAAGTGCAATATCATTCTGATGTTACCATACCATGTATGTAAACTACAGTACTGCAAACAATTTTGATTTTGAACTGTACAATAGTCTTTCTTTAAGTATTTGTAAGAAATTTCTATTTCTTTGTAAAAAAAAAAAAAAAAAAAAAAAAGGGAAAATACACTTTTGTTGCTAAATACTGTAACTTTCAGCTCTTGTTTGAGGAGCTCGGAGTCGAGCCGCTGCTCCTCCACATCTTCTGTTACATGCCTGTGTGCATGTGCAAAATTACGGTAAAACCAAAATAATGGATACTTTGAAATGCACTAAGATGAACAATTTATTGAAGTCATTATTTTCAAATACTTTGGCAGTAAACAGAAATATTCTCTATACTCAATACAGAAAACAAATGCTACTATACTACAAGGAATGCTAAGCTACAGTAGAGTACTGTAACAAAAACGTTCAAATACATACAGCAGGTAGTCAATACTCAGTCCATTCTGTCCTGACAAATATGACACACATTTTCATCCACATCACACTGAATATTTTCTCTTGCAATGTACCGGGGTAAAAACCTCTTTTTAATGTCTTATCCACCCTTGACAGTCTTCAGCACTGATGTCCTGGGCAGCGGCTCTCATCGCGTCCAACAAAGGCACCCCGTCATAAGGATGAATATCATACACTCTCCTTCTCCAATCCTCAAATGGATTGAGAAGAGGTGAATAGGCTGGGAGGAATTGTACAATCATCTCACGATGTGCTGTGAACCATTCAGTGATTAGGTGTGAGTGGTGAAACACCACATTGTCCCATATGATGACATACACGCCAGGCCTCTGCTGCTGTTCTTGACTGGGCAGGATTAGCCTCCCATACAATTCATTCATAAATCCGACAAGGCACTCTGTGTTGTATGGGCCAACCAGAGGTAGGTTGCACAGGACACTTTTGGTAGAGATTGCAGCACACATTGACATGTTTGCGCCCCTCTGGCCTGGCACTGTAATGAGCGCCCTTTGACTGATCACATTTCTCCTGAATTTTAGGAGGTTGAAACTTGCCTCATCAATGAAGATGAACTTTTGTCCACCCTCAGCTTCAATCTCCATGATTCTTTAAATACATACGGAGAAACAAATTACAGCATACAGAAAAAAATACTCAAATTTATTGTAAAGGCTTCAAAAGACAGTAAAGTACAGTAGTGTTACAAAAAAATCCTTACTAGCACATACTGATATCTAGCCTTCTTCACATCATCAGCACTCCTTTTGAAAGGTGCAGTGTAGAGTTGTTTCATGGCCATATGTTTTCTTTTGAGTACCCCGTGTATTGTTGCTAAACTGACATTACTGACATTTTGAAATGTGGCCTTGTCCACTATAACTGCTGCTTGTATTTTGTACAGTCTTATGGCATTGTTGGGCCACAGCCATCTTTACACCCTCCATTTGAGCTTGGAAGATTCATCCTCTGCCACCATTAGAGTTAGGGTTAGCCTTTGAATTCCGTACAGCATTACACTATAACAACGAGAAAACACTACAGTACTGTAAAAATACTGTATACTGATGATACCAACAGAGCTATATGTGTTGGTTCACAGCACTGCAACACTGACCTATGTACCCGTTTTCTTTCTGAAAAGTTGTGATAATGGAGGCAACTCAAAATTAGTTGGACTCTTTGACCAGTCTCTCTGAATGACAAGCCATGGTTGATGACATGGTCAGCTATAGTTGCCTGGATTTCATCTGACACATGTACTCTTCCTACGCCCCCCTTCCCCGCATACATACACACACCTCCTCCTCTAAAAGCCCCTCGACGTCTTATCCTCATCTGCATGTGACCTTTTGCTTGCTCTTGATCCATGTGTTATTTTTATCCCGGTTCTTTTTGTAATTTACTGCCCCTTTTCAAGAACCAAACCAATATATTTCTCATTTTGAGTTTATTAAAGGTCACATTAGAAACCAGGCCTGGGACCCTCACAGACAGTGTCCATCTTGTGAAAGGACCCTAAAATGAGTCATACAACCTTTTTTATACCTTGTGGGTTTCACAGTGGGTGTGGTTTAGTCTCTCATCAACAGGCCCTCACCAACAGGGGAAGGTCTCCCGGTTTCTGACACTTGCACATATGACGGAAGTGAAACTTAATTCATATTTCTCAGAAACTTCCAAACAAATAACACAGACAAACACTTGATAACTAACATAGAATAAGGAATTAGCACAGATGATATCGAACACGTTTGCAAAGAACAATGCAAACATGGCACCTTTGTGGTTGATGAGGACAACGTACATTCCAGTTTCATTAAGTATGAAAAAGCAATCGAGAAAAACAATGGAGGGGCGGCAGACCTTGGAGAATTGTACACTGCTGGTGATGGAGACATTCATTCTCTATATTTGCTTACTCCAAACAAGGGTCAAAAACAAGAAGTGGGGTACGCCCTGGACAAGATGCCAGCCTATTACAGAGACAGGCAAACACATTCGCACTTGCACTCACACCTACAGTCAATTTAAAGTCACCAGTTCATCTAATCTGCATGTCTTTGGAAGTGGGAGGAACTAGGGTACCCAGAGGGAACCTACTCAAACACGGGGAGAACATGCAAACTCTAAATAGAAAGAACCAGGTGTGAAATGTAGTACTGCACATGTTGTAGCAGGAAAACTCAGGTTTATTTTTCCTTCACATTTGCTAATTAATAACACCTGCATATCTAATCAGAAGCATCTGGTCACAACTTTGTCAACAACAGCAAACAAGACGAAACGTCAAAGCCAGTTAAAGATGTCAAATCTGACTCACTTCTTGGCTGTTTGCAGACGCTGTCTGAGACTTTGCCTCTTTCACCTTGTTGCCTCCTGTTTTGTTCCTGTTGTGCGTCCATGCTCCGTCAGGTCCCTTTGGTCCCAGTTGGTCGTGGCCTCACCTTTACCTCCTCCTCTCATTACCTTTGCTTGGTTCCTGTATACACCCTGGTCCCTGTCTGGCACTGGGGTATAGGCTCTGCCCCTGCCTTCTTCCGATGGCAATATTCGAGTTCAAGGTACCCCAATGCCATCAGGAATACAGACTAGCTTTTATTTGTAATATTTAATGGAATGAATGTTCGAGTCTCTGCTCTCCCTGTCACCCCTGTCTGAGGTCAAAAGTGCTCCAGAGAAGGTTTTCATCCAGGATGTCTATGCACATTGCTGCATTCATATTTCCCTCAATTCTGACAAGTCTCCGAGTTCGTTCCAAGAAAAAACATCCCCACAACATGATGCTGCCACCACTATGCTTCACTGCAGAGATGGTGCCTGGTTTCTTCCAAACATGATGCCTGACATTCACACCAAAGAGTTCAATCTTTGTCTCATTAGACCAGAGAATTTTGTTTCTCATGGTCTGAGAGTCCTTCAGGTGCCTTTTGGGGAAACTTCAGCTGGGCTGTCATGTGCCTTTTACTAAGGAGTGGCTTCTGTCTGGCCACTCTACCATAAAGGTCTGATTAGTGGATTGCCACAAAAATGGTTGTCCTTCTGGAAGGTTCTCTTCTCTCCACAGAGAAATGCTGGAGCTCTGACAGAGTGCACATTGGGTGGTCACTTCCCTGACTAAGGCCCTTGTCTCCCAGTTGCTAAGTTTAGAGAGGCAGCCAGCTCTCGGAAGAGTCCTGTGGGACCTTACATGTAGACAGGTGTGTACAAATCATGTCTAATCAATTTACCCCAGGTGGACTCCAATTAAGCTGTAGAAACATCTCAAGGATGATCAGTGTCAACAGGATGCACCTGAGGTCAATTTTGAGCTTCCTTGCAAAGGCTGTGAATACTTATGTACATGTGATTTGTTAGTGGTTTATATATATATATATATATATATATATATATATATATATATATATATATAATTTTGCATTAAAAAAAACTTTTCACATTGTCATTATGAGGTGTTATGTGTACAACTTTGAGGGGAAAAAAATGAATTTAATCCACTTTTTACTACCTATTTTTCTTTCTTCCTCTACTTTCTTTACTTAATAGTTTTTAATAATGTATTGGCCAGTGAATACATGCTGGTTCACTTGTTATCTTTTGGTTTCCTGGCATTTGGAGTGTTTTTCCCATGTGACATCCCGGCCATGGTGGAACAGCACCAGGTGTCCTTTGTCTGCACGAGGGATCAGCTGATGGAACGCCGACGCAGTAGTCCGAATGGAGAAAGACAATATCCCTAAAGAACTGTGGAGGAAATACTGAGGCTGTAGAGCCGGGAGGAAATGATGCTAAAGGAAGAGGAGATATCGGCCTTGTCTTCCTTCCATTGTGATGGGGAACATAAGATCATTGTCAAAAATAAAATAGATGAATTAACATCACTTATGAGCTCAGTCTTGCGCTTCATGGAGACATGGCTGCATGACAGCATACTGGACTCTGTAGTGAGTTTACCCGGCTTTTAGTTGGTGCAAGGGGACCAAAGCTACACCGACAGTGGCAAAAAGAAAGGTGGGGGAGTCGCTTTCTAAATGAACAACAAATGGTGTAATCCTGGACACGTTACAGTCAAGGAGCGTGTGTGTAACACTGATATTGAGCTGTTGGCAATGAGTCTTCATCCTTATTATTTGCAGGGGGAGTTTTCACATTCCACTGTCCTGTTTACATTCCACCGGCGGCAGATGCATTGCAGTCCAGTGATGTCATCACCTCCGCGACGGCGAGGTACAGACGCTGCACCAGTGTTTTCATTGCCATCTCTGGGGAATTTAACTATGTTACCCTTTCATCCTCCCTTCCCACTTTCAAGCAGTTTGTTGATTGTAAAACTAGAGACAGTAAGACAATAGACCTGCTGTATGCTAATGTCAAGGAAGCATACAGTGCCACAGCCCTCCCACTGCTCGGCAAATCGGACCATAACCTGGTCTATTTAAAATGACTTTACATCCGTGCAATTTGGCGGGAACTTGTGATCACCAGAGTGGTGCTGAGGTGGACTGCCATCACAGAAGGCAGTCTTCTGGGATGTTTTTGGGTGAAGGACTGGGGTGTGCTCTGTGATGCACAGGGGGAGGACAGCAAAAGCATTACGGACTGCATAACGGATTATATAAACTTCTGTAAGACAATATCATCCGACCATTATGCCAATAACAAACCGTGGGTGATCAAGGACATCAAAGATGACACTGGACAGGAAGAAGGCTCCATTCAGGAGTGGAGACAGGGAGGAACTGAAGAAGAAGACTGCATAGGGGAAGAACAGTTACAGGAGGAAGCTGGAGCATCAGCTCCAGCAGAAGGACATGAGGAAGGTGTGGAAGGGGATTAGAACCATCACTGGTCTTTGCAAGAAGGTGGACTAGATGATAGAAGGAGACCTACATGAAAGCCAATGTGCAGCACTTCTTCAACAGGTTTGACAACATGGTCTCTGCCCACCTTTCTCCCAGTTCCTCTCATTGCTCCCTCTCCCCTGGGCACTCACTGCACACCCCAATTAGCACCACCCCTCATCCCATCAAGCTGCCCACACTCTCCTCCCTCCATTACTCCTTCATTCTCCTCAATGCCTCCCATCACCATCACTGCAGAGGAGGTGAGAAGAGAATTTAGTTGCCTGTGTCCAGGAAAGGCTGCGGGTCCTGACCCAGAGTCCTGAAGGGATGTGCTATCCAACTGTGTGGGACTTTCCAACACATCTTCAACTTCAACCTGAGCCAGGTGGTTGTTCCTGAGCGGTGGAAAACCCCGTCTGGTCCCTGTGCCCAAGAAGAAGAACCCAAATGCACTTAAAGACAACAGACCTGTGGCCCTAACATCACATGTTATGAAGTCACTTGAGAGGCTCATCCTGAGGCACCTCCGCACAGTCGTCAAATTATCGCTGGACCCCCTGCAGTTTACATACCACACCAACAGGGGAGTGGAGGATGTCATTATCTTCATGCTGCACAGATCTTACTCACACCTGGAGGAGGCAGGCAGCACTGTGAGAGTCATGTTCCTCGACTTCTCCAGTGCATTCAACACCATCTGGCCTGACCTGCTCAGCGATGAGCTACGTGACATGAAGGTGGAGGCTCCACTGGTGTCCTGAATTACAAACTACCTCACAGGCCGCCCACAGTATGTGAGACTATCTGACACTATCAAGAGCAGCATGGGTGCACCTCAGGGGATGGTCCTGTCTCCATTCCTGGTCACACTCTACACCTCAGACAGTCCTGCCACCTGCAGACGTTTTCTGATTACTCTGCCATTGTGGGCTGTATCGGCAGTGACCAGGAGGCTGAGTACAGGAGTGTGGTGGACAGTTTTGTGGAGTGGTGTGGACTCAACCACCTGCAGCTCAACGTATCTAAGATGAAGGAGCTGGTGGTGGACTTCAGAAGACGGAAGACCTGTCTGAACCCAGTTACCATCAATGGAACTGAGGTGGACATTGTGGACTACGACAAGTACCTAGGTGTCCACACAGACAAACTGGACTGGACTGTAAACACAGATACTGTGTATAAGAAAGTTCAGAACTGACTGTACTTCCTCATGAGGCTCAGATCTTTCAATGTCTGCAGAAACATGTCGGTAACACAACAAAATGTGAAAAATATGAAGCGCTGTGAATGCTTTCTGGATGCACTGTAGGTCACAAGACCAGCTAAAACCACCTCAGTATGACATTAAAAATACCCTAATCCAGGTTGCTTCACCTTTTCTTTGTGCCGTCTCACAGCACTGCAGGCAACGAGTGTGTCCGGCCTCACACATCACAGATCACACTATGGAACTGAAAAAATATCATGCACTGCAGGAATGTGTTTCATTTCTCTGTTACAACGCATCATAAATGTGCTACTGGCGTTAGAAACCATCTTTTATTTAACCTTTAGCGCTTCTTTCCCTGAGCATGAAAGTCTGAAAAGGCTTTGAACTGGCCACCTGCTTTCTGACATTGATTTCAGCTGAAGGTTAGTTAGACTTACAATCACATGTACTGAGTGTTGTCTTGTTTAGAAGAAAGTCACTCACTCATTCACTCATCTTCCAACGCTTACTCCAATTAAGGGTCATGGGGGGGCTGGAGCCTATCCCAGGAGTCACAGGGCATGAGACATGGTACACCCTGGGCAGGATACCAGTCTATCACAGTTTAGAAGAAATTATTTAGCAAAAAAAAAAAAACAGATCGTGGCATAACCCTGTTCTGAAATTTCCATGAAAAGAACATTATCAAACCACTGATCTGAGGAGGCTGAGCCAAAAAATATTTGAATTACGAAGAGCTGTGCTCTCAATCATACTGTAGTCCTGAGTGACTCACTCTGTACATCTGTCAGAGTGAGTCACATTTGCTCAATGCAAGGTTAATTTACTTGATGAGGTGTGTGTGGAAGTAAATCTGTGCCATCAGAGTTTGAATTAGAATTTGTAACCCCTTCTAAGCCTGTATATCCCATCAATGGGAAATTTCACATTTTATTTGTCAGATACTGACAAGCCAAAATGAGGCGGGTAGTAGGGGTTGAATTTTTTTTTAGCATCAAAATCAAAGTTTCAACTTGAATAAAGAAAAATCAACCTAAAAAAATTCAACCTCAAAAATAGAAAAGCAGGGACGGACCCAGCACCACGAGGGGGCATTTGGGTGCGACGCCCCCTCACATCATCAACCTCGCCCCCGCGGATGTGAGAGTTATCAAAAATAAAAAGAAAAAAGAAAGAAAAAGAAATACTGGAAAATATAGTAAAATATTAGTTATTCAATAATATCATGTATTTAACAAATAAACCAAATTAATTAACGAAAGTAATTAATTTTAAAACAAACGGATATGGCATGTGTCTGTGTTCCAGCGATTTGATAGGCTGAGGGTTGCGCTTGTCAGTGCGGCAGAGGGCAAGGATCCTGAGTCCAGCAATTATGGCAAGGTGGACGAACTAAAGCATGCTCGATTTATTCAAGCAGTGTCAGAGCTGGAGTTCCTGGGATTCGTCAAGTCCACTGTAGGGGAAAAGCCACAGGATGAATATAATAATGTTTTGGAATATTGAAAATTATCACTTGTGGATAATTTTACACCGGGGGCACCACCTAGTTCAAAGGATAGGTCCTTCTGAGTTTAAACATTCATTAATTGATTAGCATCGGTTTAATTAATCAGTCTCAGTTTCTAAAGGATAAGCTCCACAGGTCAGATCCGACACCCTCTGTAAAACCATACAAAAATCACAGACAACTTCACACGTTTAAGATATTTATTTAACCCTGGCAGGAGTTAAATAACGACATATCATGGTGATCAATTTAATTATGACAACCTTCGATGAGCAATGATTATGTGATGTTCAGATAATTTGGTTTCGTAGCGGGTGTTTCAGGAGTAAGATTCGTCCTAATTTAACAGGTAATTTACTTTGGTATTGTTAACCTGAGAGAAGATTAATGATTTTGAATAGAGTTAAATAAAGCCACTCTGTTTATCTAACAACATAGCCCGGTTGTTGTGAAAGTGTTGTGACACGGACCCACAACAGGGGGCGGTAATGAACGGACAATGGATAAGCCAAAAAGTAACAATTTAATGTTGTGAATCACACAACGAAGTACAGACAATAACAATATGGTGGAATGTCAATTATACACAAGGTGACGTGTGGACAGGCTCGAAGATAGAAGACGTCTGGCGAGAGAAGAGCCGGATCCCACACAGCTTCCATCACCAACGGATCTGAAGAACACCGGAGCCGCCAAGCCCTGCGCCCCAGGTGGCCACTGTCTTCAGCAGTCAGACCCGGTACTGCTGGCAGAGAACAGAAACAGTATTGATGAGTGCGAGTTCGCACACTCAGTAATCCCACAGTCTGTGTTTAGTTAGGAGGGAGCACCTCCACCTCCAATCACACACTCGTGCAGCTCCTGTCTAACCACTTATCTGGTTGGGGTGTGAAGCGAAGCCGTCGCTGATCACACCAAACGCCAATCCCACAGATAAGGCAAACACCACAGGAAAATGGCTGCAAAAGAGTTCAGACTATTATTCAGTTTTAAGTCAGCAGAGAAGTTACCTGAATGGTAGCTGATTTCTCGGCGGGGAGGTGGAGTTGCAGGCCGGCCTTTATGGTGGTGGTGATGTGAATGAGTGACAGCTGGTGCTGATTACGAGTGACAGCTGTCACTCACGGTTGCTATGACGCCCTCTCATGCTTGAAGCCCGCACTTCAAGCAGGGCGCCATCTGGTGGTGGTGGGCCAGCAGTACCTCCTCTTCAGCGGCCCACACAACACTGGTTTTACTTGCGCAGTGCAGCGAGTCTCCGTGAGGTCCGATGCTGGAATCGTCTGGTTCAGTCGATGTGCTGTCCGCCACACAGCTTTGTCAGGGACCTTAACAAAGAGGCTCTGCCGGTCCGACCCGCTCGGTCTCGTCAGTGGCGGGGATGATTTCAGTTATTGCTGTGATTTCGTGGCGGCAGTTCAAGTCGCTGTGGATGTCTCAGCTGACCTTGGATGTTTTTCCTCTGCAGCGCTCTGGAGTATGGCTCGTCAGAATAAAGGTTTGAGCATGTATATTCTCTATCAAAATTCAAAAATACGTCTTTCGTCGTCATCTTTTTGGAAGCTTAGTTGAATCAGAATTCAATGCAAAATTAGCTGACTTTAGAAGAAAAATGTTCGTGAAAGGAATTTGGAGATTGAAAAAGAAAAGGTTTTAATTTGAAAATTCGAAAAAGGAAAAATGCGCCGGCGCGTTTAACTTGACAAAGGTTGCAAAGGTTGTCACTCTTTTCTATGCATGCATAGAAAAGAGTGACATGTTTCCTTTTCTCTTTTTTTTTTTTTTTTTTTTTTTGTTCTTTTGCTACAGCAATACAATGAAACTCCCTTTTTAAAATGAGGTTAGCAGTTTGAGTCTTGCAGGAAATCAATTAACCTGTCCTTCCCAAGTCGTTCCACAGGGGTCACTCTTGTTCCATGGTTAGATTTTTATTTATCTAGCAGAGCTGTGAAAGGGGGTGTTGAGTGGCATCTGGTTTTGGGCCACTGATAAGAATTCCCAGCTATATGGAGAAGGCACTTTGGGGAAGTTCTAAATCCTGAATATAGTGGGGTTTGTTGATAGATCCAAGCCGTGTATGGTTTAAAATGTCTCCTCTTTGACACCAGGAGATATACCAGGCCTTGCTGTATGGGGTTTATCTTTTCTTTGAAGGAGCCCAATGGCCCCATCTTAATGCAACCTTAAGATGTTGGCTGTTTTATCACAGCTTTCTGCTACACCACCAAGCAAAAGGCAGATCATGTAGCATGACTCACTTGGGGAGGGTGTTAAGATTTTGCACACGAGTGGAAAAAGCCTAGTGATCACAGACGCAGCATGCTGCATGAACGAAAGGTAAACTTAATAAGGCTGGCATTTGAGAATGACCTAACCAGGAAATTCATTAGAGAGTGGCGAGATGTCCTTCTCAGAAGATTCAATGCGGCATCCAACCGAAGGCTTCAACTCTTCTGAGGTAGGCGAGCATCCAGTTTCCACACAGAATTTTATGTTAAGATGTGGACTTTTATGGTAAGATAAAAGTTATGTATTGTTGTAAATACAGTGGTCCCTCGCTATAACGCGGTTCACCTTTCGCGGCCTCGCAGTTTTGCAGATTTTTTTAGTCAAATCAAATCAAATGAATTTTATTTATATAGCGCCAAATCACAACAACAGTTGCCCCAAGGCGCTTTATATTGCAAGGCAAAAGCCATACAATAATCACAGAAAAACCCCAACGGTCAAAATGACCCCCTATGAGCAAGCACTTGGCAACAGTGGGAAGGAAAAACTCACTTTTAACAGGAATAAAAAACCTCCAGCAGAACCAAGTTCAGGGAGGGGCAGTCTTCTGCTGGGACTGGTCGGGGCTGAGGGGAGAGAATCAGGAAAAAGACATGCTGTGGAAGACAGCAGAGATCAATCACTAATGATTAAATACAGAGTGGTGCATACAGAGCAAAAAGAGAAAGAAACACTCAGCATCATGGGAAACCCCCCAGCAGTCTTAGTCTATAGCAGCATAACTAAGGGATGGTTCAGGGTCACCTGATCCAGCCCTAACTATAAGCTTTAGCAAAAAGGAAAGTTTTAAGCCTAATCTTAAAAGTAGAGAGGGTGTCTGTCTCCCTGATCCGAATTGGGAGCTGGTTCCACAGGAGAGGAGCCTGAAAGCTGAAGGCTCTGCCTCCCATTCTACTCTTACAAACCCTAGGAACTACAAGTAAGCCTGCAGTCTGAGAGCGAAGCGCTCTATTGGGGTGATATGGTACTACGAGGTCCCTAAGATAAGATGGGACCTGATTATTCAAAACCTTATAAGTAAGAAGAAGAATTTTAAATTCTGTTCTAGAATTAACAGGAAGCCAATGAAGAGAGGCCAATATGGGTGAGATATGCTCTCTCCTTCTAGTCCCCGTCAGTACTCTAGCTGCAGCATTTTGAATTAACTGAAGACTTTTCAGGGAACTTTTAGGACAACCTGATAATAATGAATTACAATAGTCCAGCCTAGAGGAAATAAATGCATGCGACCCCGCCCCCTGTGATAAACTCATTGCCCCCTTCATACTTTTTTTTCTGGCACCGGGCCTGAGCGGGGAGAAGCAATCGATCCCTGTGCCATCAGAGTTTGAATTTGAATTTTTAAGGTTGAATTTTTTTTGCATTAAAATCAGAGTTTGAATTTGAATTTCTAAGGTTGAATTTTTTTGCATCAAAATCAGTGTTGGGAAAGTGTAGGAACATGGACCCACAACAGGGGGCGCAAATGAACGGACAATGGAGTAAGTCAAAATAACAAGCTTTACTGTTGTGAATGTGCACAACGAATACAACCAATCACAGCAATGGACAACAGTCAATTCACAAAAGTGTCGTGTGGGCAGGCTCGAAGATAGGAGACGCCTCTCCAAGGTAAGACCGGAACCACACGGCTTCCTCCGCCACAGGACCCCGGGAATACTGGAGCCGCCAAGTCCCGAACTCCCAGGTGGCCACTGCCTCCGCGTGTCGGACCTGGTACTGCTGGCGAGGAACAAAGGACAGTTAGATGGGGGCGCGTTTGCACCCAGGACTCCGAACAGCAGGGAAGTTACCTCCACCTCTCGTTGGAACAGTAATCCACAAACTAAGCACAAATCCAAAAAGATACACTCCGTAGCTTTGATACGTTACCTCTCTGGTAGAAATGATATCTCGGCGATGAGGTGGAGATGCCGTCCTGCTGATATACCCCAGTGATAATTGCCGTCAGCTGTCTCAGGTGATGGGTGACAGCTGTTACCGAGGCTGCTCCTGTGGGGCGGTGGCGCCCTCTGGTGCCTGGAGCCCGCACTCCAGGCAGGGCGCCCTCTGGTGGTGGTGGGCCAGCAGTACCTCCTCTTCAGCGGCCCACACAACACAGAGTTTGAATTTGAATTTCTAAGGTTGAATTTGTTTAGCATCAAAACATTTAGCCTCAAAAAAATTAAACCTAAAAAACTTCAACCTAAACTCAACCTCAAAAAATAGAAAAGCGGGGAGAAGCAATTGATTCCTGTCTCAATCATCCAACATTCAGCAATGTATCACATCGTCGTCTTTGTTTTTTGATTTGGTCTCGGTGTCACGTGACCAGTGGAGCAAAACGTGATTGGCTGGGGGTATCACATCTTCTCCTTCTTCTTTCCATTTGGTCTCGGTGTCACATGACCACTGGAGTAAAACGTGATTGGCTGGGGGTATCACGTCTTCTTCTTTCGATTTGGTCTCAGTGTCACGTGATCAATGGAGCAAAACGTGATTGGTTGAACGTTGGATGATTGAGACAGGGATCGATTGCTTCTCCCTTCTTTTCTATTTTTTGAGGTCGAATTTTTTTTAGGTTAAAGTTTTTTTTAGGTTTAATTGTTTTGATGCTAAACAAATTCAACCTTAGAAAATCTAATTCAAACTCTGATTTTGATGCAAAAAAATTCAACCTTAAAAGTTCAAATTCAAACTCTGATGGTACAGATTTACTTCCATATAACTCTAAAATCCTGTTGCTGTATTTGAGTGATTTCCACCTAAAAGATTTAATTTGGCTGCTCCCATGGTTTTCCCTCAGTTTTACTCCGGGTGTCTATCCTGATGAAACTGTGGATATGTAGTTATGGTCAGAAGTTTGCTTACACTCAGCATGGACATGAATGTCATGGTAATTTTAAGCTTTTGATGATGCCTTTGAACCGGTCAGTGTGCACAGTTCACAGCTGTTTATGACAAGTTTACTCCTTAGTATGTGTGTGTGTGTGTGTGTGTATACAGTGAGGAAAATAAGTATTTGAGCACCCTGCGATTTTGCAAGTTCTCCCACTTAGAAATCATGGAGGGGTCTGAAATTTTCATCTTAGGTGCATGTCTACTGTGAGAGACATAATCTAAAAAAAAAAAAGAATCCAGAAATCACAATGTATGATTTTTTAATAATTTATTTGTATGTTACTGCTGTAAATAAGTATTTGAACCCCTACCAACCAGCAATAATTCTGACTCACACAGACCTGTTAATTTTTCTTTAAGAAGCCCTCTTATTCTGCACTCTTTACCTGTATTAATTGCACCTGTTTGAACTTGTTACCTGTATAAAAGACACCTGTTCACACGCTCAGTCAATCACACTCCAACCTGTCCACCATAGCCAAGACCAAAGAGCTGTCTAAGGACACCAGGGACAAAACTGTAGACCTGCACAAGGCTGGGATGGACTACAGGACAACAGGCAAGTAGTTTGGTAGAAGACAACAACTGTTGTGATTATTTATTAGAAAGTGGAAGAAACACAAGATGATTGTCAGTATCCCTCAGTCTGGGATTCCATGCAAGATCTCACTTTGTGGGGTAAGGATGATTCTGAGAAAGCTCAGAACTACACAGGAGGACCTGGTCAATGACCTGAAGAGAGCTGGGACCACAGTCACAAAGATGACATTACGTAGTAACACATGATGCTGTCATGGTTTAAAATCCTGCAGGGCAGCAAGGTCCCTCTGCTCAAGCCAGCACATGTCCAGGCCTGTTCGAAGTTCACCAGTGACTATCTGAATGATCCAGAGGAGGCATGGGAGAAGGTCATGTGGTCAGATGAGACCAAAATAGAGCTTTTTGGAATCAACTCCACTTACCATGTTTAGAGGATGAGAACAACCCCAAGAAAACCATCCCAACCATGAAGCATGGGGGTGGAAACATCATACTCTGGGGGTTAGGGTTAGGGTTGGGGTCATTTATTGCGAGATTTTGGCAGCCAACCTCCTTTCCTCAGTAAGAGCATTGAAGATGGGTCATGGCTGGGTCTTCCAGCATGACAATGATCCCAAACACACAGCCAGGGCAACTAAGGAGGGGCTCCGTAAGAAGCATTTCAAGGTCCTGGAGTGGCCTGGCCAGTCTCCAGACCTGAATTCAATAGAAAATCTTTGGAGGGAGCTGAAACTCCAAACCTCAAAGATCTAAAGAAGATCTGTATGAAGGAGTGTATCAAAATCCCTGCTGCAGTGTGTGCAAACCTGGTGAAAAACTACAGCAAACGTTTAACCTCTGTAATTGCAAACAAAGGCTACTGTACCAAATATTAACATTGATTTTCACAGGTGTTCAAATACTTATTTGCAGCAGTAACATACAAATAAATATTTTTTAAAAAATCATACATTGTGATTTCTGGATTTTTTTTTTTTTTTTTTAGATTATTTCTCTCACAGTGGACATGCACCTAAGATGAAAATTTCAGACCCCTCCATGATTTCTAAGTGGGAGAACTTGAAAAATTGCAGGGTGTTCAAATACTTATTTTCCTCACTGTATATATATATATATATATATATATATATATATATATAAATATTCTATTTCTACCTCATTTCTTATGTCTTGTACTGTTACAAGTATTATTATTATTGCTTATCCTTGCACACGCTGTTTGATGAACATTTTCCTCTACTTGCACCCACCTTGTGTGTTTTTTAAGAGCTGACATAACATGAATTTCTCCTCTGTGAGATCAATAAAGTTTATCTTTATCTTTTATCTTTATTTGTATTAGATCTCTGTATTAGATCAGACCATGCTGCATGGATCGATCAAATTATTACAAAATTGACGTTTTACATGAGTTGGTGTATGATTTCTTGCATGGGATGGTTGTTGAATAAAGACACTGCCTACAATCACTTTTAATCTGTGATGCTTTATGACTTTCTGTAATTTATGCAAAATTTAAACTCAGTTAAAATTGACAAAATGTTGAAGGAGGTCTGGCTGGCTTGACTAAGCAAAAAAAAGTGATGCAGAGTAAATGCATCCAACACTATTGACAAGAGATGTAATCCAGAGGTGTCATCAGGTCACAAAAACACCGTTTACCGTTTAAGAAGTGTTTGGTTCTCGCTAGCGTTTACATAATATATGACACAGAGGTTATATTTACACACAAACAAAACAGAGTTGTACAGCTAGCTACCAGCCTATGATGGCACCATGCTAATGTCCACAAAATGTCTTATAAATAAGTTCAGAGGTGTTATTAGGTTCCAAAAACAGTGTTTTCAGTTTTAGAAGTGTTTATTTCTCATAGCTTTTACATAATATATGAGACACATGTATAAACCACACAAAAATAAGTGATTTTAGAGAGACCAGCAGCCACTGATGTCATGGTGCAACTCTACTCTGATTCGCTGTTATGCCCGCCACTCAAAAACAAAACTGAACACGTTGAAACAAAATGTGACTTTTTATTCTCTTAAAATAGGTCAAGGTTAGCCATCTTTGAACTTGTCTAAGGTCTGTGTCTTAAGGATGATCCCTTTATATTTGAAGACTCTGGAAGTAATATGACTGGACATATCCTGACCACAGACCACAAAGCCTTCACAATACCCGATGAGCATATCTGATGGCCATCAGGTAGAAAAACAGAGAGAAGGAAGAAGAAATAACTATTTTATATATATAATTGGTGTAATTCACACAAAGCCACCAATTATGAAAGCATTTGTCACTGAATGAATCGATGTAATGATGCTCACATAATCCGGAGGAGAATGATTTTGGCAGTGGAGAGCAGTGAGGACATTTTAGTTTAGAGAGAAGGAGATGGATGAGATCATTACTGCCACTTATCTCAAACACACCAAAATCAAGACTGTAGTTCACAGTAATTTGATGAAGGTGCTGAACAGATCATTCCTGGTTCTCAGTTTAGTGAGCAGAGACATCTGTCCTGTGAGGAATATGCTAGAACTCACAGTAGGTGACCTGCTTGCTGAACATGTCTGTTGGGTTAAAATGAATGAACACACCAGGCCTGACTGCTGTAATCCCAGATTATCTCTGCTGGTCCAATCCAGGAACGGGGGGAAAAAAATCGACAAAAGAAAGGGGATTATTGGACAGCGGTGGGGATTTCAGGAGGACACGGGAACAAGAACACATACCTACTTGCTTTTAACCATCCATCACATGCACACTCAGTAAACTAAACTGCAAACACTAATGTATTTGAGTCAAATATGTGAAGATGCGCAGCTTCACGTGCTTTCACGCTGTGATCTGATGAGACTGACGAGAGATGGAACAGATCAAACATGACCGCTGCAGTCACGGACACCCCGCCCATCTCTGAACAATTTTGTATTCTCTACTATCTCACCATCCACCTCTCATCTCAGTCAAAAGAAAATTTTATTTTATATTCTAAACCTCACTGAGATATGCAGCATGACTGTATACTATACAGGACAAAGCAAACAGGCTAACCTCAATGTTTAACACCCTTTTATGTGTGTGCACTGGGTGGGGGTTTTCTGTAGAGTAACAGAGGAGACAACCTCATCCAGGTCCCAATATCTGCTAATTTGTGGTCACGATGCAAATATACAAATTCAATTAAATTCAGTAGCTAGCTGCCTCTGCTGATGGATCCCAGCAATGAGCTCACCAGCACACAGTACCAAACATGCAAAGTAAATGGACTGCATTTATACTGCACTTTTCCATCTGCATCAGACACTCAAAGTTTACAATAGTTTACAAACTTTACAAACTTTACAATAATGCCTCACATTCACCCCGATGTCAAGGTGCTGCCATACAAGGCGCGCACTACACACCGGGAGCAACTAGGGGATTAAGGACCTTGCCCAGGGGCCCTGAGTGATTTTCCAGTCAGGCTGGGATTTGAACCGAGGATCTTCTGGTCTCAAGCCCAATGCTTTAACCACTAGACCACCAAAGTCTTAAAATATCTTAAATTGATGGGTTATAATGATAATAATAACCATCACCCGCAGTTGTCATGAACAAAAACTAGCTATAGTGACCAAAACCGTTTTTATACCAAGCTGGAAACATGTTTATTTCTGCTGTAAATTTGTGCATTTTAACATGGGTGTGTATGGGGAGTCCCTCATTTTTGGAACGAGTCTCAAGCTGCCATTCATGATTTGGCACTTCCATATTGGCTGCATTTCTCAGCACTGGAGGTTGATGCTTTTGCAAGACTGGTTCTGACATAACTAAGAGAGACATGAGGCAACAAGCCCTTTGACCATAAGGTCCATACAGTGGGATTTACCCCACCTCCGCTGGAAAAGTGCCTACAAACACTTGATCTGAGGAGTTTTACCATTTTCAGTGGAGAAAAAAGTGCTTCTAGGGGGGATCTGTTTCTATGACAACAATAAATAGCTCACAAGTAAGATTACAAAGTAAGTCGGCCCTCAACAAAGACACGAGCATCTGTATTTGTATTATTCATCATAGCTTTTGGGTGGCAAAGCAAAAATAAACCTCTCTTCCCATTTGCCTGAAAAGGTGCTGCAGTGGCATCACAGCATCTTTCTGAAAAGTTCAGTGATTTTCATTTTAAAAGCACTCAGAGATGGCTCACACACAAAAAAAGAGGGTCCACTCTAGAAACGGCTGCAAGCAGTCAAATGCACTCTGTACTTATTTAGAACAAAAGGAAAAAAAAAAACACTGGCACAGACAATGAAAAAAAAAACTGCTATATGGACACTGGACCTAAGATCTCTGATTGATTCATTTCTCAAATGAAGCAGAAAACTGTTTGTGAGTCATTTTACTTCAAGGCTCTTTGTTTTACAAAAAACTGAGTCTCTTTTTATCGTCAACATTTTTTCCCTGACACTGTTTCTTTGTTAATTTTTTGTGAATCTTGTTTTCAGAAGGTTTTATAATCACTATTTCTCAACAAAATGGAGGCCACCATGTTGTCCATCACCCTGCTCAGAGTGACGTTCTCATTGGACTGACATCTCTGCTATTATGGAATTGTGGGATAGCTCGCGCCCACAGATTGAGCTCGCCGGACTACTTTCGCCACCCTGCTCAGTGTGCCACTCTCGTTGGAGTGACAACACACAGAATGTGTCTCTTCCCAGATAGATCTCTTTCAGTGCAGCTTCTTGTTCTGACTTTAACTGTTGTGTGGGCCGCCAGAAGAGGAGGTACTGCTGGCCCACCACCAGAGGGCGCCCTGCCTGAAGTGTGGGCTTCAGGCACGAGAGGGCGCTGCCGCCTTAGGAACAAGCCGTGGTGACAGCTGTCACCCATCATCCGTGACAGCTGTCACTGATCATCCAATCCACACCTGGAATAAAAGCAGGAAGACACCTCCACCACATTGCAGAGATATCATCTTCTACCAGAGGTAATATCCTCAGCCTTTTGTAGTATTTTCTAAATCTGTTTATTGTGAGTGTTTGCAGGAGTACCGGTCCTTAGTTTGTGGAGGCTGTGCAAGACGGCACTCTTTTTCCTCTGAGGGATCGCTGCAACATATTGAGTGAGAGGTGGAGGTGGAATTCCCACCAGGATTGTTACTGGGTGTTCACACACCCACCCTTGACTGTCTTTGCTTTCTGCCAGCAGTACCAGATCCGACACGCCGTGACGGTGGCCACCTGGGGACTTCGGGACTTGGCGTGGAGGCTCTCTCCGCGCAAGTGGCGGCGAGCGCTCAGGGCGCTGCTGCAGCTCCATCTCCTGCCGACCCTGTGCAGAATATAAATGTTCCAGTGGTGGTTCAACAACCCCTCCCACCATCCCCTGAAGCATACATAAGCCCTCCTGAGCCGTACGGAGGTTGTGTGGAGACGTGCGCGGACTTTCTTATGCAGTGTTCGCTCGTCTTCGCACAACGTCCCGTCATGTACGCGTCAGACGCAAGCAAAATAGCTTATGTGATCACTCTGCTTCGGGGAGAGGCACGCGCTTGGGCTACGGCGCTTTGGGAGCAAAATTCACGGCTCCTTCACACGTACACTGGGTTTGTGAGGGAGTTCAGAACTGTGTTTGATCACCCTAACGGGAGAGACCGCTTCAACTGTGCTGCTGTCAATGAGACAGGGACGCCGAAGCGAAGCTGCTTATGCAGTCGACTTCCGCATCGCGGCTGCGAGGTCCGGCTGGAATAACGCTGCGCTCCGCGCCGCCTTCGTAAACGGACTGTCGTCAGTCCTAAAGGAGCACCTAGTGGCCAAGGATGAACCGCGGGAATTAGATGGGCTTATTGATCTCGTTATACGGTTAGACAATCGGTTGGAGGAACGCCGTCGGGAACGAGACGAAGGACGTGGCCAGGCACGCGCCGTCCCTCTTCCTTCTGGGTCCGAGAAAGGTCCACCCTTCCCACGCTCCCTGGCCTCTACGTCCCGTGGGGCGACAGCTCCCCCTGCTGACGAAGCTATGGACACGAGCAGGGCCACATTTAGACCACCTAATAGACAGAGGAGGCTTCCCCGCAGGGAGTGTTTTGTTTGTGGCTCAATGGAGCATCAATTGAGCAATTGCCCCGAACGGTTAAACACCAACGCCCGCCCCTAGAAACTGGGCTTAGGGTGGGCCAAGAAATTCACGTGGGACACACACATATTGCCACACGGCTCCCAGTTACAATCCTTAGTGAGGATTTAAACCTTCAGGCCCCAGCACTGGTAGACACAGGGTCAGAAGGGAATCTGCTAGACAGCAGATGGGCCAGGGAGGTAGGGCTCCCTCTGGTGGCGCTACCTACACCATTGCAGGTGCAAGCACTAGATGGCACCCTACTCCCTTTAATCACACACAAGACACCACCAGTAACTCTGGTAGTGTCAGGGAATCATAGGGAGGAGATTGAGTTTTTTGTGACTCCTTCTACCTCCCGTGTGATTCTGGGGTTCCCCTGGATGTTGAAACACAATCCCCGGATTGATTGGCCGTCCGGGGTGGTGGTACAGTGGAGCGAGACCTGCCATCGGATGTGTTTGGGATCCTCGGTTCCTCCCGGTTCCCAGGCTAAGGAGCAGGTCAAAGTTCCCCCCAATCTGTCGGCGGTGCCGGTTGAGTACCACGATCTTGCTGACGTTTTTAGCAAGGATCGGGCACTCACTCTTCCGGGGGCTGAACGAGATCACGGTTCGCAACCGATACCCGTTGCCTTTGTTGGATTCGGTGTTCACCCCCCTGCATGGAGCCAAAATCTTCACAAAGTTGGATCTTAGGAACGCATAACACCTAGTTCGGATCCGGAAGGGAGACGAATGGAAGACGGCATTCAACACCCCGTTAGGTCACTTTGAGTACCTGGTCATGCCGTTCGGCCTCAGTAACGCCCCCGCCACGTTCCAAGCTTTGGTTAATGACGTCTTGCGGGACTTCCTGCACCGATTCGTCTTCGTATACCTGGATGATATACTCATCTTTTCTCCGGACCCTGAGACCCATGTACGGCATGTACGTCAGGTCCTGCAGCGGTTGTTGGAGAACCGGCTGTTTGTGAAGGGCGAGAAGTGTGAGTTTCACCGCACTTCTTTGTCCTTCCTGGGGTTTATCATCTCCTCCAACTCCGTCGCCCCGGATCCGGCCAAGGTCGCAGCGGTGAGAGACTGGCCCCAACCTACTAGCCGTAGGAAGCTGCAACAGTTCCTCAGCTTCGCAAATTTTTACAGGAGGTTCATTAAGGGGTATAGTCAGGTAGTTAGCCCCCTGACAGCCCTGACCTCACCAAAAGTTCCCTTCACCTGGTCGGATCGGTGCGAAGCCGCGTTTAGGGAGTTGAAACGCCGGTTCTCGACTGCACCGGTCTTGGTGCAGCCCGATCCTAGTCGCCAGTTTGTGGTTGAAGTGGACGCCTCTGACTCAGGGATAGGAGCCGTGCTATCCCAGAGCAGCGAAACCGATAAGGTTCTTCACCCGTGTGCCTATTTTTCCCGCAGGTTGACCCCAGCAGAGCGGAACTATGACGTGGGCAATCGAAAGCTCCTTGCGGTGAAAGAGGCTCTTGAGGAGTGGAGACACCTGCTGGAGGGAGCGTCAGTGCCTTTCACGGTTTTCACTGACCACCGGAACCTGGAGTATATCAGGACCGCCAAGCGACTGAACCCCAGGCAAGCCCGCTGATCACTGTTTTTCGGCCGTTTTGACTTCCAGATCACCTACCGCCCCGGGACCAAGAACCAAAGATCGGATGCCCTGCAGAACCAGGCTCAGGGAGGGGCAGTCTTCTGCTGAGACTGGTTGGGGCTGAGGGAAAAAACCAGGAAAAAGACATGCCGTGAAGGGGGGCAGAGATCGATCACTAATGATTAAAAGCAGAGTGATGCATACGGAGCAAAAAGAGAAAGAAACAGTGCATCATGGGAACCCCCCCACAATCTACGTCTAAAGCAGCATAACCAAGGGATGGTCCAGGGTCACCTGATCCAGCCCTAACTATAAGCCTTAGCGAAAAGGAAAGTTTTAAGCCTAATCTTAAAAGTAGAGAGGGTATCTGTCTCCCTGATCTGAATTGGGAGCTGGTTCCACAGGAGAGGAGCCTGAAAGCTGAAGGCTCTGCCTCCCATTCTACTCTTACAAATCCTAGGAACTACAAGTAAGCCCGCAGTCTGAGAGCTAAGCGCTCTAATGGGGTAATATGGTACTACGAGGTCCCTAAGATAAGATGGGACCTGATTATTCAAAACCTTATAAGTAAGAAGAAGAATTTTAAATTCTATTCTAGAATTAACAGGAAGCCAATGAAGAGAGGCCAACACGGGTGAGATATGCTCTCTCCTGCTAGTCCCCGTCAGTACTCTAGCTGCAGCATTCTGAACCAACTGAAGGCTTTTTAGGGAACTTTTAGGACAACCTGATAATAATGAATTACAATAGTCCAGCCTAGAGGAAATAAATGCATGAATTAGTTTTTCAGCATCACTCTGAGACAAGACCTTTCTGATTTTAGAGATATTGCGTAAATGCAAAAAGGCAGTCCTACATATTTGTTTAATATGCGCTTTGAATGACATATCCTGATCAAAAATGACTCCAAGATTTCTCACAGTATTACTAGAGATCAGGGAAATGCCATCCAGAGTAACGATCTGGTTAGACACCATGCTTCTAAGATTTGTGGGGCCAAGTACAATAACTTCAGTTTTATCTGAGTTTAAAAGCAGGAAATTAGAGGTCATCCATGTCTTTATGTCTGTAAGACAATCCTGCAGTTTAGCTAATTGGTGTGTATCCTCTGGCTTCATGGATAGATAAAGCTGGGTATCATCTGCGTAACAATGAAAATTTAAGCAATACCGTCTAATAATACTGCCTAAGGGAAGCATGTATAAAGTGAATAAAATTGGTCCTAGCACAGAACCTTGTGGAACTCCATAATTAACTTTAGTCTGTGAAGAAGATTCCCCATTTACATGAACAAACTGTAATCTATTAGACAAATATGATTCAAACCACCGCAGCGCAGTGCCTTTAATACATATGACATGCTCTAATCTCTGTAATAAAATTTTATGGTCAACAGTATCAAAAGCAGCACTGAGGTCCAACAGAACAAGCACAGAGATAAGTCCACTGTCCGAAGCCATAAGAAGATCATTTGTAACCTTCACTAATGCTGTTTCTGTACTATGATGAATTCTAAAACCTGACTGAAACTCTTCAAATAGACCATTCCTCTGCAGGTGATCAGTTAGCTGTTTTACAACTACCCTCTCAAGAATCTTTGAGAGAAAAGGAAGGTTGGAGATTGGCCTATAATTAGCTAAGATAGCTGGGTCAAGTGATGGCTTTTTAAGTAATGGTTTAATTACTGCCACCTTAAAGGCCTGTGGTACATAACCAACTAACAAAGATAGATTGATCATATTTAAGATTGAAGCATTAAATAATGGTAGGACTTCCTTGAGCAGCCTGGCAGGAATGGGGTCTAATAAACATGTTGATGGTTTGGATGAAGTAACTAATGAAAATAACTCTTTAATAAAATCTCCTTTAACAGTGGAATGTCCGGATAAACTGCTGATCCCGACCTCTTCTGAAAGTTCTCTGTTCTGTCACGACGTCCTGGGTCAACAGAGGCTTAAATTTGGAAGCTTTCAACTCGAAACAGGCAGACAGCGGCGGCTCAGGGTGCGTCACGACGTCCCGCTCCATGGGCAGTCCTTAAAGCGACAGCAACAGTCCATAATCTCTCATCAGCCGTTAAAATTTTCACAGAAAACCAGCTGAATTTCTCGACTGGTGTCCACTTCGATGTGCCTCACAGTTTTTGAAAAAATTTTGATTAAGCAAAGCGGCAGTCTCTCAGGAAGTTGTCAGACAAAGAGATTCCGACGGGAGGGGTGGACCACTCCTCACTCAAAGCCAGCCCACAGACGAATGACATAACCGACAGGCGTGAAAAAACTCACGCATGCGCACGAGGGTTCAAGGTTGTCTGATGTAATCGCACGTGATTCAAATCCATATAGGTTTTGAAAAAAATAAAAAGGTATGTTAGTTTTATCACAGACCTCGTATATATATATATATATATATATATATATATATATATATATATATATATATATATATATATATATATATATATATGTACGCACACACACACACATTATCTTTATTATTGTTATATTTCTCATTAATTATTTATTATATTTAGGGGAGGTGATGGTCTAGTGGTTAAGCATTGGGCTTGGGAAGGAGCACGCTGCTCAAGGATCACAGGTCCAACCTGTGGGGGGAAATTAAGCTCGTAGGGAGGAGTCAATATTGGTTTTGGCTTTTCCATTTTTTTTAATTTTATGTAGGTTTTTGTTCTTATGCCCTCTCCGATCCTTGGAGAGTGGTTTGGTTCATGGCAACAGCGGTTGTGGGGTGGGTAGGATCTCTCTCAGTACTTTATTATACTTTTTGGTCTGTCAGCTGCACTGTAGGTTGATTCTTTATTCTGCAATTTGCATGTATCACAACACCAGCCTTTATTAGTTATTATGAATAGTATGCATGTAATTAGTTGGAATGTAAATGGGCTGAATTGTCAAATTAAGCGTACAGCCTGCTTAGATCTTTTACGCAAACAAGATGTTGATGTTGCCAACATACAGGAATCTCACTTATGGACAACTGATGTCCACCGATTTTCAAACAAACACTAATATGTGGCCACTTTGGCATCACCGGACACCAAAATTAGGGGATCACTAGTGGTGCTGAGACAGAGCCTCGCAATAACAATTCTTGGAAAATTTGGTAGTGAGTATGGTAGGATTTCTTATATAAGGCTATTACATAGCCACCTTGGTGCAGACATGAATTGTGTTGTAAACATGACGCTGGATAAATCTGTTCAGTGCTCCACGGCCTCACAGCTACAAGCAGCAAAAGATTTTTAGAATTTTCTGTCAGCAATGATAAATCCCACATCTAAACAATACACTATTTATTCAGCAAGGCAACAGAGTTTTTCTAGAATAGATTATATATCAACCTCAACTACTTCCCTTTCTGAAATACATGATGTTGTTATCAAGCCTTTTTCTTTATCAGATCATAGTATTGTTGCAGCACAGTTTACACTTCTAGGTACTCCCCCTGGAGCTCCATGTTGGCGAATCAATGTTTCATAAAAATGAGGATTTCTCTATTTTTCTCAAAGAAAAGTTAAAAACCTTTGTAGTGAATATTGGCACGTTATAAACCTTGATCGACTCACACCGGGGCACCAATAAAATGTAGTGAATATGGGTTAAACCTCACACGGAGGCACCAGAAGAATGTAGCAGTTTTAATAATAAAGCCTCCACACGGGACACAAATAAATATGTAGCATTTTTATTTTATTGATTTGGGTTGAGACACTTTGCTTTACATATATCCAGGCCTCCCTACGTGGACCAATTATATGTAGCATTTAGTTGTAGTGAATAAGTAATTAAACTCCCAAATTGAATTAGACTGGATTAGGCCCCAAAATAACGGGTCACCAAAATAATTAATTTAGGGTTTAATACTTATTATTTAAGCATTAATGGGGCACCACTTATTCTTATTTTATATAGCATAAGTACTATAATTTAAACATTAATTTATCAGTCTCAAATGAATTAATTAGTCTCGATTTAATTTCATCAATCTCTGATCTGAAAGTCATGACTTTTCACAATACGGTTGATCAAGAGTTTCCTTCTGTACACAAAACAAACCACAGCAGAAAATATTTACAATTTATTTACAATTTATACAAGAAATGAACATTTGACTGGCATTTTATAGACAGTGATGAAAAATACGTTCATTAAGGAAACAATTTTCTTACTCGCTCATGAGACGTTGGAAGAAAGAGGTGAAGCTTAAAACTTTAAGTAAATAAATCTGATTGGAATTTAGTGATGAATTTTGAAGCAAAATTATGAAGAAAAATATTACATGAATGTTTTAAAGAAAAGGGATGAGAGCCACCTGTTTCCATTGACAACAAACCTCCTTCATGGAGGCTGGACTGGGTCGATTAGCTGCTGTGGAGGGCTGGTTCCATCTGTCTGTCATAGACATCGGCAGCGTGAGCTCACCTGGGTCCGAGGGGTTCACTCAGAGGTGTCCCCGGGTGATCCCAGGGCTGGTGTCAGCTGGTTTTACCAGCTTTAGCGGCTGCAGTCAGGTTTGGAATCAGCTCCGTGTCAGCAGGCAGTGACCCAGAGGTGGAAGGTGTTTGTTGAAAAAGGGTTCTTAGTAGCTTTCAAAAAGTTTGTTTGGACCAGATTAAAAATCTTTGTGAATTACAAAAAAAAAAAAAAAAAATTTAAGAGCATTAGAAAAATTTATCATGAAAAAGGGAAAGTCGCCTTTCTGTAAATTCGCTCTTAATTTGAAAAGTTCAGCTCAGAAGTTCTCTTAAAAATTCAAAAGCTTGACGCCTTTAAAGCATCAGGTTAAACTTTTGAGTTTGTCCCAGAAGTAAAGAATGAATGAATGCCACGTGGTATCTTACCTTAGCTTAGCAATGGCTCTTGGCCCAAAATAAAATTAAGCGTTAAGCAAAAGAGAGAGGAAAACATTGCAGAAGAGGCGGCCGAAGAGGTGCTGGGGGAGAAGAAGAGAAGAACAGAGCGCAAAAAGACTCTGTTCTAACTTTTAAAGGGGGACTTATGTCACCAAACTTCACCCATTTAGGGTGGGTGTAATCTCACAGAAACTTCATGTGTTCCAAAGAGGGCAGACCAAAATGAGTCACTATTTAAACACATTAATTAATTTGCGGCTTATCTATTTGTTCTAAGACACTCAAATGGACGCATTATTACTAGACATTTAAACACATCCTTTGGGTAAACAGAGTACTTCAACGTCAGCCTTTTAGATACTGCAGAAAGGTCACACACACACACATCAGTTAACATGAGCACATCAATAAATGGAATGACTACATGCAAAGCATTTCATTTTGGATAATAAATGCATACAACATTATAAGTCTTTAGATATCAATGAAAGAAATACTGATCTCTGGAGACAGAGACTGCACTCCCATCTGGTTGTGGGGGAATGTTTCGCAGTCTGAAGAGGTTCCTGCTTTAGTTTGCTCATACTTTAGGTGTCCTCCTGTCCTGGAGAAGCTCAGATTCTGACGTTAAGCCGTTATAATGTCATGTAATTCATGAATTACAACCTTGTTTTTCTCTGGAAAGCAGTGTTGGACCATCGGGTGATGTCTCCAAAACTTATCTGAAGATCTCCAGATGACTTAGGAATTTCTCAACTGGGATGGAAATGCAGTCTCTGTCTCCAGTGGGTTTTTGGTGGTTGAGAGAGGATTAATATATTTTATTTAATCAGGTCTAATCAAGGCCTACACCTTTATAGATATTAATGCAGGCTCAGTACATGATTCTAGATTTTTATGGGATGCTATAAAGGGTTGTATTAGAGACTCCTCAGTCTCATTTTCATCCTACTTCATTAAAAGTACGAGGTCTGTTAGAAAAGTATCAGACCTTATTTTATTTTATTTTTTCAAAAACCTGATGGATTTGAATCATGTGTGCTTGCATGAGCCAACCTTGAACCTTCGTGTGCATGCGTGATTTTTTTCACGCCTGTCGTTGCGTCATTTGCCTGTGAGCAGGCTTTGTGTGAGCACTGGTCCTCCCCCCTCGTTGAATTTTCATTGCGAGGAAAGGATCAAATTTTTCCAGAAACTGTGAGAGACAGCCAGGTGGAAACCATTGGGAAGATTCAGATGGCTTTCGGTGACAATCCTATGGGCATCACACAGATTAAGGAGTGTTACAACCAGTTTAAAGATGGCGCACAATGGCGGAGGCCATCGACAGGCTGATACGACCAGATCATTTCCAAAGTGAACGCTGTGTTGATCCGGGACGTCGTCTGACTACCAGAGAAATTGCAGAAGAGGTGGACATCAGCACTTTTTCGGCACATTCCACTGTGAAAGAAGCTTTTGTAACGAAAGACATGCGGAGGGTTTGCGCGTCGGGATGGAGCCACTAATGGCGCAGAACAAAAAGCACCTCCGTGTTAGAAGTCTCACAGGACATGTTGTGACATGTCCAGCTCTTACACAATTTCTCGGATACTCACTCGAATGAAAAGCCACCGAAAGCCGTCTGAATCTTCCGAATGGTTTCCACCTGGCTGTCTCTCACAGTTTCTGGAAAAATTTGATTCAGCGCTGCTCAAATCCTCGCAATGAAAATCAGACGAGGGGGGAGGACCAGTGCTCACTCAAAGCCTGCTCACAGACGAATGACGCAACCGACAGGCGTGAAAAAAATCACGCATGCGCACGAAGGTTCAAGGTTGGCTCATGCAAGCACACGTGATTCAAATCCATCAGGTTTTTGAAAAAAAAAATAAGATCTGATACTTTTCTAACAGACCTCGTAGATTAAACAAGATTACCAAATTGAAGAACACCCAACTAGAGGCACAACAACAAGAGACATATTCTGAGGCATTACAAAGAAGAATTTCTGTGACAAGGACTGAGTTGAATTCTTTGTTAAGATATAGGGTGGAGTTTTTAATGCATAGGACCAGAAGAACATATTGTTTTAATGGTGCCAGACCAAGTCATCTTTTATCTTTAAGACTGAAACACCAAGAAAAATATTCAAATATTACAGTCATTAAAACACCTCTTCACACCCTGTGCAGCCCACTCAACATTAATACTGAATTTAAATATTTCTACTCATCTCTTTATAATTCTGAAATTACACTTGACATGGATGCATGCACAGAGTTCTTTCAAGGTCTCAATTTTTCTTTTCTGTCTGACACTGAATCAGAATCACTCAATACCCCCATCTCTTTAGAAGAGTTGAAAAGGGCTCTTGTAAATATGAAAAAGGGCAAGTCCCCAGGATGAGATGAATTCCACCTGAGCTATATCTTACCTTCTGGGATGTATTGGGTAAACCACTAATGGATATGATTAATGCAGCCATTGATGAGGGGGCATTTACTTCCAGTATTAATACAGCCATAATTACAGTCCTCCCTAAACCTAATAAAGATCCAAAGTGTGGTAACTATAGACCTCTCTCTCTCCTAAATGGGGATGTCAAGCTCTATGCAAAAGTACTTGCAACCCAGTTGGGGGGCTAATGTGCATAGGCTGTTACATGTTATTCATGCAGCTAGTAGTATTGATCCCCCTTGCTCTGTTTTGTCGCTTGATGCAGAAAAAGCATTTGACTGGTTGGAATTGGAATATCTCTGGACTACGTTGGCCAAATCTGGGCTAGGTATGCACTTTATTAATATGATTAAGGTTTTATATGCAGATCCCTCAGCAATGGACTGTACAGGCCACATCTGCTCTGCCCAGTTTCCAATATTAAGGGGTACCCACAAGGGCTGCCCTCTTTCAACTTTACTCTTTGCTCTTTCCCTTGAGCCATTAGCGCAGAAAATAAGACAACATCCTTTAATACATCCCACTGTTTTTGTAACGCTGAACATTGTATATCCCTGTATGCTGATGACATCCTTCTTTATGTAGGCAGTCCTGGATCCTCAATACCACATCTGCTTTCTTCTTTTGATACATTCAGCTCTCTCTGAATACAAATTATTTGGACAAAGTCAGTGCAGATGCATGCAAATTCAGCTACACTTCAAGTTCCTTTACTCTCTCATATATCAGTAGTTAAAAGTTTTAAATATCTTGGAGTTGAAATTTTTCTCTCTACATCATCAACTGCAATTAAAAATTTCCAAGGTATATACAATCAAACAGAGAAGGATTTTGAGCGTTGGACGAATCTTCCAAATTCACTTCAAACCCAAATAGCAATAATTAAAATGGATGTACTCCCTTGTGTTAATTTCTACTCTTCTACGATCCCTCTGGGATAAACTTCAATCATTAGTTCCTAAATTTATATGGAAAGGAAAAAGACCACACCTAGCAATTTGCAACTCTCCAGTGAGACAAGACACTAGGGGGGCTAGCTCTTCCAGATTTCAAAATTTACTTCTGGCCTTATGTGCTTCGCCCTCTGTCTACATGGTTCCATCCTAGTTCCTCTGTTTCTTGGAGACCTATTGAGGAGAATCTTGTACTTCCTCATAGACTGCAAGATCTGGTGTATGCTAATATACCTTTGAAAAAAAGCAAGATTACATTTAGGCCCCATTATTTCATTTCTACTTACATCTTACCGTGTTGTAATAAAGCATGTTGGCACAGGTTATAAATGGCACGATCACACACCAATTTTCAATAATTTTTCACTTCTTATTGATAATGTGCCCTTTTAATTTCTGCATTGAAAAAACAGGGTAGTAAATGTTCTAAAAATCTATATAGTGTCCATGGTTTACGAGCTTTTAATGATTTGCAAGCTGAGTTTGACCTTCAAGGTTCATCCTTTTTCTTCTATCAGATCAGCTATACGAGCATAAGGTGTCCCGTGAGGAGTCGTTCTCCCCACACACCCTTTACGCAAATTACTTGCTTCAGTGGGGCTGACACGGGGGAGGGTATCTAAACTTTACAAGTTAATTTTTGGATCCCATAAATCTTTACTAATAGAGGGTATCTAGAATAGAGATATAAATGTGGTAAATGATAGAGAGATTTGCTGGGACACAGTGTGGAAGAATTTCAATGGTACATCCAAAAAACCCCAACCATCAATTAATACACTATAAGTATGTTATTCTATGAAAATCATGACATCTCCAAATTGCGATCTCTGCCCACTTAATGCCCAAGGGTCATTTTTGCATGTTTGCTGGGACTGCCCTGGCGTGGCTAGATTCTGGAAGGAAACATCTCGGACTCTAAGTGACATTCTTAAGATCAGGATTCCAGTCTCCCCGATTTTACTTATACTCAATGATGATTCTTCTTTAAATTCCATTCCCTGGCTTAGCAGCAGTGGACCAATGCATGTCTTGAAATTGTCCTGATAGAGTGGTCTGTCACCCGTATGCATGAAGCCAAACTCGTGAATCTGCAGGCTTGGGAGGCAGCACACAGTTTAGTTAAAGAAAGGGTGCAGCATGGCCGACCTTGATCTTTCGGTTATACTGTTATTGGGGACGAGATCCTGGGGGGGTTCATGGGGAGTCGCCTTAGGCAGGGTGTCAGAGTTGAACCTGCTGAAAGGAGTCAACCCAAACACAAAACATCTTGGAGTCCCACAGTCTGCTCTCATATAGATATGACATTATTATTCTAAAACAGAGACAAAACTGTTGTGAACAGGGTGCACCGTTCCTGCTCAAGGCTGATCTGCTAATTAAAATGTACTACTATGCTCAGTAAACAAGATTTACGTTCTCACACATTCCAAGGCAGCAAAAAGTCATTTTACCATGTGAAAGGTTCACTGGTTAATTTGGAAAGTAAAAGCAAGCAGAATCACACAGACACTATACACACACACACATATATATATATATATATATATATATATATATATATATATATATATATATATATATATATATATATATATATATATATATGAAAAAGAGAATAAAGACATTATAAATTAATAACTATATTCATAATTTTTTAACGTTTCCCTCCTGTTTATCAATGTTAATGTCTATACCTGCTGGGAAAGTGTAGGAACACGGACCCACAACAGGGGGCGCAAATGAACGGACAATGGAATAGGTCAAATAACAACACTTTACTGTTGCGAACGTGCACAACAAACACAACAAATTACAACAATGGACAAAGTTCAATTCACGAAGGTGTCGTGTGGGCAGGCTCGAAGATAGGAGACGCCTCTCCAAAGTAGAACCGGAACCACACGGTTTCCTCTGCCACAGGACCCCGGGAATACTGGAGCCGCCAAGTTCCGAACTCCCAGGTGGCCACTGCCTCCGCGTGTCGGACCTGGTACTGCTGGCGAGGAACAAGAACACAATTAACGTGGGCGCGTTTGCACCTAGCAACCTGTACGGCAGGGAAGCTACCTCCACCTCTCGTTGGGGAAAAAAGTCTGCAATCACTCACAAAAATCACAAAGGTTACTGTCAAGCAGTCAGCTGAGATTATTACCTTCCAGGTAGAACAATATCTCGGCGATGAGGTGGAGATGCCGTCCTGCTGATATACCCCAGTGATAATTGCCGTCAGCTGTCTCAGGTGATGGGTGACAGCTGTTACCGAGGCTGCTCCTGTGGGGCGGCGGCGCCCTCTGGTGGTGGTGGGCCAGCAGTACCTCCTCTTCAGCGGCCCACACAACAATATCTTCACTATCACAAAGCTACCACTTCCTCCCAGGATTTTCAGTGGTCCGATCATGTTTACAGAAGCATCAAAATCTTACACTTGGAGGAAGAAATGTTCTCAACCATCATGTTTCCCCACCATTGCACACACACCACCCAAGGCCGCAGTTAATTGATCCAAAACCATTCGATCTTGCATTTCCATGATCCTCAGAGCTGTCAACTCCGCCCTTAAGCCTCTAAGAGCCTCAACAGTGGAGTTCACAAGAAAACTAAATCGATCATTTAGAGTCTCCACACGTAGCATCACTTTTTCCACGCCCAACCAGGGGAAAAGTGACAGCAGGACTTTCTGGTCTGTGGACCACAGCTTCGCATCCTGAGGTACATCCATTCCCCATACAGAGTCGTGGGGAGCCAAGTCACGCTTAAAGCGATGAATGGTCAAGTGGTGAGCTGCTACGATGTAGGAGTGCTGAGCCGTGGTTATCGGGGCACATCTGCCTGTCCATCCCACTGGGAGGGCTATGAAGGTCTTATGGCCACACAGCCATTACATGCTCACCCGAGTGTAGGTTCCCATCGGGTCTGGTGCTTGGAAGTAATCTATGCATTTACCTCCATAGGGAGCCTGGTATTATTAAGGCTTCCATCCGACAAGCGAGTACATGGTCCTAAAATGATCTCACACAGCCGCTTAGCTATCTTTCCCAAATTGGTAATTGGACCAGACCACAAAGGCTGGTAGTTTGCATAACAGGTGAGTCGAACTCTGCGATCAAGGAAAAGATTAATGTGTACAGGTGTATCAAGTGATCCTTCCACAGGTAAAAAAATTTTAAATGATATGTTTGTCGGTGCCTAACGGTTATATAGGAGCCCGTATGTTGATGAACTGATTGATTAAGTACCATGGGATTAATTGCCGATGCTAACATATGTGGAAACAGAAGACTAACATTTAGAAGTAGCAGCGGTTTTATGCGTGGGTGTGCCACAGAAACAGGCATCAGAGAACACACATAACAATAGGTCAAGTTCCCCTCATCAGCCAAAACTTAGCATATCTATACCACATGTTCTTCTGATATGGGTTATGTGGAGTATCAAACATCCACTCCAAACTCGATCATGGGCTTACTTGCTTCTGGTCTGGGTTATCACCTTGCTTAAAGATTTTCTCATACAACCAAAAGGTGGATGTCACAATAATAACAATAAACATCAGTATTGGCAGCAGGGTGTGAACCTTACACCCCGCTCTGGCAGCAAATCTTTCCATAGCTGGAACAGTTTAAGTTTTATATATATATATATATATATATATATATATATATATATATATATATATATATATATATATATATATATACATATATATATATATATATATATATATATATATATATATATATATATATATATATACATATATATATATATATATATATATATATATATATATATATATATATATATATATATATATATATATATATATATACTTTTTTCTTTACAGTTCTATGCTTGGAGAGTAGATGTCTTCTTTCTTTGGTGATAGTTCAGAATTTCAGTTCAGCAGTTCTGGGCTTGGGGACTGAAGGAATCAGGAACTCTTTTTATGTTGTTTTTCCTTCAGATGTGATACATGAATCTGTACTATATCAGTATGTGTCAAGCATGCTGCAGTTGGAAGTACAATAATATGTTATCTGGCTTGTCCTGTGTCCTGTTCTTAATGTTTCACACACACAGGTATACAGGAATGGAACAGAATTTCCTTGTGTTCTGTTCACAAGGAATTAGATGCATCTGCTTCTCTTCCTGGTCTGGTCTCGTCTACTTCTTTTGCTCTATTTTCAAGCTTGTAGTCCGTCTACTTCTGGCTTGTGTTGATAGGATTCTCCTCAGTTTTAGCTGGTTTCTCCTCTGCTTCAGGACCCTGGATGGGCTTGGGTTTCTTGTCTGGTTCAACTTTATCTTTGTCTTTGTTCTCTGATCACACTCTGGTCACCCTCTCTTGGGCTGTTGCCTTGACTCTATGAAGGGACAGACGTGCTTCCAGCCATTGCTGGACCTATACAGGCCGTCAGTCGACACCTTGACATGCTGTCTCCTTCATCCAGTTCAATGTCTTTCAGATATCTTTGCCTTTAGCAGTGGGATAGATGTACCCAAGATGACCTCTCCACAATTTTTACTGCAGTGGGGGTGGTTAGCAGCACTTGGAGTGGACCTTCCCACTTTGGAGATGACCAGTTCTTTCTCTTAATGGCCTTTATCAGCACCCAATCACCAATCTGGATCAGATTCTCAGTGTCCTACACAGAAACAGAAGAATCTGGGCTCTTGTTAGTGTGTATAACATTCTTGTGGGACAACACTCATCTCATATAATCAACTAATCCCTCACTTTCACTATCAGGCCCCATTATTTCCTGCAAGTCTGGTAACCTATAGGGCCTGCAGTACAGAATTTCAAGTCCAATTTCTAAGTTGGGTGTTATATGCATGTATAATTTCACCAAATCTAAACAATAAACCCAAGTTTTCCCTGTTTCTTCCATGCACTTTTTGAGCCTATTCTTAATTTTACCATTTGTTCTTTCCACTAAACCTGCACTTTGAGGGTGGTAAGCACAGTGTGTTTTTGAATTTATTCTCAAGCGATCGGTTAAATGCTGAATGATTTTATTTACAAAATGTGAGCCGTTATCACTGTACAATGTTTCAGGTATCCCATGTCTTGGGGTTATATCTCTACAGAGAATCTTTGCTACTGTCAGAGCATCTGCATGTTTAACAGGGACTATCTCCACCCATTTGCTATAATTCGTCAATCAGCACTAAACACTATTTTTTTCCCCTCACATTGGTTCAATTCAATAAAGTCCATGTGAATTGTTTGGAATGGGTATTTAGGTGTTTGGAATGTCCTTCATTTTGGCCTCTCATTTCCCTGTGGGTTGTGTTTTGCACAAATTAAGCATGCTCTGCAGTAGTTTTTTGCATATGCCTGAAACCCAAACGTTAAGAAATGATTATTAACCAGTCCAACCATCCCTCTTGTTGAGACATGGCACGGCCCATGACTCAAAACAGCAGCCCACTTAAAAAGGCTGCGGGGCAGGACTGGTTTGCTCGAGGATCAGGCATAAATGCCATCTTTATTTTGTGCACATTGTGACACTCCCAAAGAGCCTTTTCTGATGCCAAAGCATTATTCTGCATGTCTTTAAGAATTTGCAAATCTATGCTGTCAGTTGTAGAGAACAGGACCGTCAGCACCCACTGGGCTGTGGATTTAGCAGTCTCATCTGCAACGCGATTCCCACAGACTGGTAGTATGTGCAGCGCACTTACAGATGGCAATGGCTGCGGGGAGATGGACTGCTTGCAATAGGGACAGCAATAGATCTTTGTGTAGTACTGGTTTTCCTGATGATGACATCATCCCTCTATTTTTCCAATATTGAGCAAAAACATGAACTGTGGAGAAGGCATACTGACTATCAGTGTATATAGTCACTCTTTTGCCTTTCATTAGCCTGCAGGCCTCAGTCAAGGCTATAAGCTCTGCAGCCTGCGCTGACAGATGGTTTGGTAAAGATTGAGCAATAAGGATTTTATCAGCAGAGACTACAGCATTGCCGGAAGCATTAGTATCATCAGGATTTTTCTTACAGGACCCATTAATGAAAATAACTTCAGCATCAGGAAGTGGCGTATTTCTTAAATCAGAACGGGGTTTATGAATCTCCTCAGAGTCAGTGAGACAGTCATGTGGTTGTCCCTCACCCTCAACTGGGAGAAGTGTGGCTGGATTTGAAACAAAATGTCTTTCCACAGTAAGATGTGGTTGGGACAACAAGGTAGTCATACATGACAGATGTCTGGCTGGGGAGAGGAAGGTCATATTTGTTTGTAACAAAGGTGCAGACACAGCATGTGTCACTTTCAGTGTCAGTGAATGAAACAAAACTACTCCGGCAGAGGCTTGCACAGCCAGAGAAGCAGCGACCACCGCACGGACACACGGTGGTAGAACTCTTGCCACAGGATCCAATCTGGTGGAGTAAAAGGCCACCGGTCGTAGTTTACTGCCATGTTGCTGTGTGAGCACTGATGTCATAAAGTCACCTTTGCAATCAACCATCTGAACAAAAGGTTTGCTATAGTCTGGTAAGGCCAGCGTTGTGGTAGAGGTTAAGGCCTTTTTAACATCACAAAAAGCTTGTTCAGTCTGTTCCGTCCAGGTCAGAGCATCTGACATGGGAAGATCTTCCCCATAAATCATGTTTGAAAGGGGCACTGTTATTTCTGCAAAATTTGGTATCCACTGTCTATAATAGTCAGGCCCAAGAAGGACATCATCGTTTCTTTGTGAGTGGTTTAGGAGCTTGCAAAATTGCTGTTTTTCTATCTTCAAGAATAGTGCGGCCACCTGCACTGAGATTATGTCACAAATATTTTACTTGTGACTGACAATACTGGAGTTTATTCTTACTGGCTGTATGACCGTTCTGAGCCAAAAAAGTCAGTAGAGCTAAAGTGTCTTGAGCGCAGGCTTCCTTTTGTCTCTGATGCCACTAAAATGTCATCAACATACAGCAATATTTGGCTTCTATTAGGTGGAATGAATTTTGCCAAATTGCTAGACATAGCTTGTGAAAAAATAGTAGGGCTTTCAGCAAAACCCAGAGGTAGTCTGGTATATGTGTATCTCTTCCCCTCAAATGTGAAAGCAAACCAAAATTGACTATCTTTGTGAATTGGAATAAATGCATTGCTTATATCTACTACTGAAAACCATTTGGCTTGGGGATTCAAAGAGTTCAGCAACGTGTGTGGATCTGGAACACATGGAGCTCTTTGGACAACAGCAGCATTGACAGCTTGAAGGTCCTGTACCATTCTCCATCCCACAGAGGGAGGTGCTTTTTTCACAGGAAATAAGGGTGTATTACAAGGTGAGTCTGGACATTCAATTAACACTCCCGTGGACAACAAGGCCTCAATTACAGGCCTTATACCTTCAACAGCATCAGGTTTTAAGGGATACTGTTGCATACAAGGTCTGTATTAAGATTTAGGTCGTATTTGAATTGGTTGTGTTCCTTTTATTAGCTCTACGGCTGCAGGTCCCTGAGACCATAGGCATTCGGGAACAGTGGTGAAGTCATTATTATTCTGCATACTCCATTCACCAGCAGAGTCACTACAGGTCTGTCAGTATTATCACAAAGTAGAATGTCGCTCAAGGCACACAAATCATCTGTAGTACAGCCCCGATTATCCACCTCAACGACTTTCTCATGTCCCTCTTCGTCATACTGAAACTGTTCATTATTGTCTCTTTCGGGCCTGGTGGTCAGTCATGCCTTCCCAGTAGGAGGGGGTCAAATGACCTGGTCTATGGCATCGCCAGCATACTTCATCCTTACTGAATCCCTCAAAGTCACCACATCTACGCCCTCCTCGACCCTCTGCTCCTTCCACGAAAATTCCCTCGTCCTTGTCCAGCAAAAACTACTTCTCCTGGTTGTGGCCAGTCAGCGTATATGAAGGGTCAAAGTGATCAAAATTAATTGAAATACTGAATGTGGTAAATATGAATGCAGTAAAACATAGACTGTGGTAAAAATGAAAGCAGTAAAACTTTGAATCTGGTGAAAATGAAAGCAGTAAAACAATTAATGTGGTTAAAAGTGAAAGCAGTAAATATTGAATGTGGTTAAAAAATCAAAAGTGTAAAACTGGACTTGATAAAAATGGAAGGTGTGAAGTACTAAACATGAAAACAGTGACATAAAAAACAACATCTGATTAATGTTGCCCCTTTGAAAATTAGAATTGTTAAATTTGGATGCCATTAAAATCACATTATGGTAAATATTAATGTTATAAATATTATGTCTTAAAAATATAACATTGGCTAATTTAATTCACTGCCTCGATTTTAGTACCTCTACTTCATCCACTTCAATTGTATCATTTGCTGTACTCGATTTAATGTTGAATGTTTTCATTCACTGCCTCAATTTTAGCAGGTCTGCTTTACCCACTTCAGTTTTATCATTCATCGCATCAACTGTGCAATTTTGCTCACTTCCGCTGGATCGGAATACGGCAGCAGCCACTGTTGCGACAGCAGAAATTTGTAGTCCAGAGCCACTGCGCATGTCACTGACCGCGGGGTGGCGCCATTAGGAGTCGCAGGTGAAGAGCGCCCAAATGATGTCGTTTTATACGCGACACAAACATAAACAATGGCGGACTCCGTGTGTTTGCTGCTCTGTGAGTTTTTAAGAGAAAAGTTGCTGGCGATGAAACAAAAACACGCTTGAAAAGTACAGAAGACTTTGGGAATTCATACAATAATATGAAGACGAGAAGATACGAGACAAAGCATGACGGTAAGCTAATCGTTAGCTCATAAATAAGTAATAACTGCAGGCTTTCGCTATTAAGTATTAAAATTGTGGTTGTCAAAATGAAGCGTTAATTTAGATTAATTAATTACAGCACCTGTCACATTTTGCTTTATTTTGTTTAGACGTCAGTGACTTGGTCTGTAAATGAAGACACGTTTCTGAGAGCAATACGTGTTAGATGTCAATACTTTTTATACTGAAGTAACTTGCTTTGATAATTATATCAAACGTGGGAGTTTGTGCATTTACTGACGTTCATGCACAAAATGTTAATTTGGTTTTAATGATCGTTAATTAACGTCGTCACTGAACTCGAACAGGTTAAAACGCATTAAAAACTTTTGATTTGTTTTTCATCCAGATTTTAATGTTTAATGGACAAATTTAAATACGAAATCTCATAAAATAATTATTAAAGGCATCATATTGCGCAGAAAGAATCAGCTTCCAAACTCCCACAATTCTGTTTTTATAGGCATTCTTTATAATACAGCCTTTTATTGTCATTGTACACATAAATACAATGAAATTTGTCTGCATTTAACCCATCCAAATTACAGTTAGACACTTCTCCCAATTTAAGATCAATTTACAGCTTAATACCTGCTTGATGTGTAACAGAAATAATCCACACCCTGTTTACCAGATTATTAAATGCCCCAAACACACACAAATTTTTTTTAAATATACCTGCAATTACATGATTCATTTAGATTAACTAATCACAAACCCTGTAATCAATTATTTATTTAATAACCTGACAGCACTAATTAAAATATGTATGCTGTATGTGTGTGTTTCAGATGGTTTTCTCAGACACTGCTGAAAAGGTTCATGCCACGGAATGGGATACCCTTGTCATCATTTGCCTACACGTCATACACCAGTTATGTTTCACTGTGAATTTTGAATAAACTTTTGTACTTTTTGCTAAAATTTCTCCACTTTTGTGTAACATCAATTTGATTTGTAAAAGTTACCAAGGTTTACTGATTTAAATTAAATGCTAACAGTTTGAAAAGCCGTTTAAGCAAAATCCTGTTGTGTGGGCCGCCCGAAGAGGAGGTACTGCTGGCCCACCACCAGAGGGCGCCCTGCCTGAATGGCGGGCTTCAGGCACCAGAGGGCGCAGCCACCTCCCAGGAGCAGCCTGGAGCTGACAGCTGTCATCAATCATCCATCATCACCATCTCCCATAAAAGCCTGGCAGTGACATCACATCCCTGCCGAGAAATCAGCTTACCCAACAGGTAAGCAGCCGTTATTGTGCCGTTCGCACATTTCTTGTTCCTAAGTTTGGCAGTCGTAACCTTGTATACTCGCAGCTTGGAGCTGGGTGGTGGAAGTTGGAAGGAGTTGGCGTTTCCCACTCCTCACTTATCACTTAAGTATACTATTGGTACTGCACATACTTAGCGTTCCTGTTTCCTGGGAGTGGTGGATTATTCCCTCAGGAGGGGACTGTGACTTTTGCTGACTGTTTGCTGGGTGTGCATACACCCACTTGATCTGTTTGTTCTTCCTGCCAGCAGTACCCGATCTGACAGCTGGAGGCAGTGGCCACCTGGGGACTCAGGACTTGGCGGCTTCGGTGTGTTGCAGGTCTCCGCTGGCAGTGGAAATCGTGTGGGGCCGACTCTTCTCTGGACGGGCATCTCCTATCCTCGAGCCTGCCCACACGTCACCTATTGTTTAATTGACTGTTACCTAAAGTCGTATCTGTATTCCGTTGTGCAAATTTCACAACATTAAATTGTTATCTTTGGCATTTTCATTGTCCGTTCATTTACGCCCCCTGTTGTGGGTCCGTGTCACTACACTTTCCCAACAGGATTTCTCCGCCAATCGTCATGGATCCCGAGGGGCATCAACCATCGAGTGAACCACCAATGGAAACGCAAGGTGCACAGGCGCCAGCAGGAGGTGTATTAGCTGCAGCAAATCTTAACCGCCTTCACTGCTCGGTTGGACTTGGTAACCGAGCAGAACGTTATACTCAGTCGGAGGATGGAGGCTCTCACCGCTCAGGTGGAAGCGCACGCGCAGGGCGCTGCTGCAGCACCTCCTCCTGCTGACCGAGTGCCGAATACAGACATTCAAGTGGTCGTTCAACGAACACCCCCCCCCACCCCCCCCACCCCCATCCCCTGAAGCATACATATGCCCTACGGAGCCGTATGGAGGTTGTGTCGAGACGTGCGCAGACTTCCTGATGCAGTGTTCGCTCGTCTTTGCACAGCGTCCCGTCATGTACGCGTCTGATGCCAGCCGGGTGGCTTATGTTATAAACTTGCTTCGAGGAGAGGCACGCCCCTGGGCTATGGCGCTATGGGAGCAGAATTCACGGCTCCTAACAACATATACTGGGTTTGTGCGGGAGTTCAAACAAGTGTTTGATCACCCCAATAGAGGCAAGACTGCTTCGAACGTGCTGCTGTCAATGAGACAAGGGCGTCGGAGTGCAGCCGAGTATGCAGTCAACTTCCACATCGCGGCAGCGAGGTCCGGCTGGAATACTGTTGCGCTCCGCGCCGCCTTCATAAACGGACTGTCTCCGGTCTTGAAGGAGCATCTGCTGGCTAAGGACGAGCCGCGGGATTTTGACGGGCTTATCGACCTGGTTATACGGTTAGACAACCGACTAGAAGAACATCGTCGGGAGTGGGGCGAAGGGCGTGGCTGGGCACGAGCCGTCCCTCTTCCAATCTGGGTCCAAAAGGGTGCCACCGTCCCCACGCTCCACAGCCAGAGAGCTCCTTGTGGCAACAGCTCCCCCTGCTGACGAAGCTATGGACACGAGCAGGGCCAAAGTGAAATCAAATAACAGACAACGGAGGCTGGCGCGCGGGGAGTGTTTTTTCTGTGGCTCGAGTGAGCACATACAGAGGAACTGCCCCAAGCAGTTAAACTACAACGCCCCGCCCTTAGAGACTGGGCTAAGGGTGGGCCATAATACTCATGCGGGGAAACCCCGTAAATCCACACGCATCCCAGTCACGATCCTGAGTGGGGATCTAACCCTTCACGCCCCAGCACTGGTGGACACGGGGTCGGAAGGGAATCTGCTGGACAGCAGATGGGCAAAGGAAGTTGGGCTCCCTCTAGTGGCCCTACCTTCACCACTGACGGTACGGGCACTAGATGGCACCCTTCTCCCATTAATCACACACCAGACACAGCCTGTGACATTGGTTGTGTCTGGGAATCACAGGGATGAGATTGTGTTTTATGTAACACCTTCTACCTCCTGAGTGATTTTGGGTTTTCCATGGATGATAAAGCACAATCCCCGGATAGATTGGCCGTCTGAGGTTGTGACGCAGTGGAGCGAAACCTGCCACCGGGAGTGCTTAGGAGCCTCGGTTCCACCTGGTGTGACAGCTAAAGAGGAGGTTCTAGTCCCCCCCAATCTGGCGGCGGTGCTAGCCGAGTACCACAACCTTGCTGACGTCTTCAGCAAGGATCTGGCACTCACGCTGCCCCCGCACCGTCCGTACGATTGTGCCATTGATTTGATCCCGGGCGTCAAGTACCCATCCAGCAGGCTGTACAACCTCTCACGTTCGGAGCGCGAATCAATGGAGACCTACATCCGGGACTCTTCAGCTGCCGGGTTGATCCGGAACTCCACCTCCCCGATGGGTGCTGGTTTCTTTTTTGTGGGCAAGAAAGACGGCGGACTCCATCCATGCATTGATTACAGGGGGCTGAACGAGATCACAGTTCGCAACCGATACCCGTTACCTCTGTTGGATTCAGTGTTCACGCCCTTGCATGGAGCCCAAATTTTCACAAAACTGGATCTTAGGAATGCATATCACCTGGTTCGGATCCGGGAGGGAGACGAGGGGAAGACGGCATTTAACACCCCGTTAGGTCACTTTGAGTACCTGGTCATGCCGTTCAGCCTCACCAATGCGCCCGCGATGTTCCAAGCTTTGGTTAATGACGTCTTGCGGGACTTCCTGCATCGGTTCGTCTTTGTATACCTTGACGATATTCTCATCTTCTTCCCGGATCCTGAGACTCATGTGCAGCATGTACGTCAGGTCCTGCAGCGGTTGTTGGAGAACCGGTTGTTTGTGAAGGGCGAGAAGTCATCCAGCAGAATTATACACCACAGTACAATAGTTTGTGGTAAAATGTTACATCACATCAAACCTTAAACCTCGTATAGCCAGAATTCCTTGATGTAATGGTGCTATAACTGAAGTGACTAAACCTTTTCATGTTAAATACCATTTGCTAAAATCTCAGTTTAGACATGATTATTCCAGCATCTTTGTAAAGATTTAGCCAGGTGTAATGTGCAGTGTCTTCTGGAGTAGCAAATCCCAAATTAAAATTCTTAGAAATGAACCATCATCGTACCAAAACGTCAATGACAAAATGTTTTTTACTGTTGACTCAGCTAGAAATGACAAATTATGATACAATCACTTAAGTCACTGAACCCAGCTCAGCTTCAACCTCAACATCGCTGGATGGACAGATTCTCCTGCTGGAACAGGCTCCTTTTACTCTTGCCTGGACAATAATGAAAGTAGAAATGGAAAGTGATTAACAAAAGCAAGTTTTAAAAAATTATATATATACACTCAACAAAAATATAAATGCAACACTTTTGGTTTTGCTCCCATTTTGTAAGAGATGAACTCAAAGATCTAAAACTTTTTCCACATACACAATATCACCATTTCCCTCAAATATTGTTCACAAACCAGTCTAAATCTGTGATAGTGAGCACTTCTCCTTTGCTGAGATAATTATATATATATATATATGCATACATACATACATACATACACACTGTATTTGGGAAATACATTTTGGAGCTAAAAGCTACGTGATGTGAGACATTATTCTTGCCAGTGATGACATGTTACTGTGTGGTGCTGGACGTTGATGGTCGAACCCTCCTCGCTTATGGAACTGGATTCTTCAACAAAAACACAAAATCACGACATGTTAAAAAAAAATAAGTAATGGCACTAAATTAGATGTAAACGTTTGTTGTCATGCTGACTTGAGGTGTTTTTCTGTCAGAAGTTAATAGTTCCTTAAAGCTGAGCACAGAGCTAGCTAGCTTGCTAGTTAGCAGTCAGCTAGCTCACTGTGTCTGCATACACGAGACAACGATGTTACTTTAACACAAGTTTAGACTCAAAATCGTCGTTAAAGTGTGCTTCCCACCAATGGGATAAGTAACGTTAAATGGTGCTTTCAAGCAGACTACAGACAAAGTCACAAAAACACTTACTATCCGTCGCTTCCAACAAAGTCGTGGCCGAGTCGCGGTCATCCTGCCTCCGGGTGCTCGTCGGTCGGTGTCCGTAAACAGCGTTCCTTCGGTCGAACCATTTCCAGCTCTTACAGTCTGACCTACTCCAGTCGTTGTGGTCCTGTAATCAATGTTAAGCTTTTTCAGCTGTTCTCTGCGTTGCTGTAATGTCCCGTTCGCCGGGTGCTGCCAAAGACTGGGAGATTTTCTCATTTTGGGTCGCTTCATCCACCTCTCTGTATTCTCTCCTCCGCCACCAAACACAAACGTCCGCAACTCATCCACGGACCAGTGCGAGTTAAAAAAAAAAAACCCTCACCGTGAAACGAAAGAAAAACCTGGTTTCTATAACACCGCTGTGACTATTTAAAAATGGCAGGTTTGATTCACCTCTCGGACGGCGCGCTCGTGACTCGTCCAGTGACAACATTCTCTGACCAATCAGTGGCCGGCAGCCTGTTGACGTCACATTTTAGTATCGGCTTGGCTCGCTTGGAACCGCTCCTGAGCAGGTACTAAAAAAAGCACTCGGTACCAGGTACTAACCCTATTGGAAAAGCAAAAAAAAAATGAATAGAGACGAGCCAAGTAGTGCTACTTTTGTGAAGTAGAAAAGCACTTTTAGATTTGGGCGCTCTTCGCCTGCGACTCCCAATGGTGCCACCCCGCGGTCAGTGACATGTGCAGTGGCTCTGGACTACAAATTTCTGCTGTCGCAACAGTGGCTGCTGCCGTATTCCGATCCAGCGGAAGTGAGCAAAATTGCACAGTTGACGGGTGAATGATAAAACTGAAGTGGGTAAAGCGGACCTGCTAAAATTGAGGCAGTGAATGAAAACATTCAACATTAAAGCGAGTACAGCAAATGATACAATTGAAGTGGATGAAGTAGAGGTACTAAAATTGAGGCAATGTTATATTTTTAAGACATAATATTTATAAAAATTAATATTTACCATAATATGATTTTAATGGGATCCAAATTTAACAATTCTAATTTTCAAAGGGGCAATATTAATCAGATGTTTTTCATGTTTAGTACTTCACACCTTCCATTTTTATCAAGTCCAGTTTTACCCTTTTGATTTTTTAACCACATTCAGTATTTACTGCTTTCATTTTCACCACATTCAAAGTTTTACTGCTTTCATTTTTACCACAATCTATGTTTTACTGCGTTCATATTTACCACATTCAATATTTCAATTAATTTTGATCACTTTGACCCTTCATAAACGTAATGTCCCCAGAAGTCTTTATCATCCTTTTGTTTGTGTCACTTTGTCAGCATGCGTAGCATGGGTAACGTAATAAGCCAATGTTCCACTAGTGAATCCAATATAATACTTCTTCACCCACTAATGTATGGGTGTGCTGAAATTTGCATGCAGTGCATTTTGCAATTGTTGTCTATATGGTCTGTCGTCATCATGATTTGCTTGCAACCCACCGTGTGTTTCGAACACCTTAGTAAGTCTTATAACAAAGTCCTCAAATGGCTCACCATCTTTTTGTCTTACCTTCCCTATAAGTTGCTGTTTTCTCAAATTTGGTTCTAATTTGTTCACATACAGCTGTCATGCGAGTGTCCAGAGCTCCACTGTCAGGTGCCAGAACTTTTAGTGGCATCGTTTACATCCAGAGATGACCAATCTCCCCTTACTGTTACCCAGTGTTTTTGTAGGGCCCTCACCGTCTGTATACATACAACCCCTGGCAAAAATTATGGAATCACCGGCCTCAGAGGATGTTCATTCAGTTGTTTAATTTTGTAGAAAAAAAGCAGATCACAGACATGACACAAAACTAAAGTCATTTCGAATGGCAACTTTCTGGCTTTAAGAAACACTATAAGAAATCAAGAAAAAAAGATTGTGGCAGTCAGTAACGGTTACTTTTTTAGACCAAGCAGAGGAAAAAAATATGGAATCACTCAATTCTGAGGAAAAAATTATGGAATCACCCTGTAAATTTTCATCCCCCAAATTAACACCTGCATCAAATCAGATCTGCTCATTGACATTGAACCTATGCCATGACATTGACCCTATGTATCTTTTTGCAAGGAATGTTTTTGCAGTTTTTGCTCTATGGCAAGATGCATTATCATCTTGAAAAATGATTTCATCATCCACAAACATCCTTTCAATTGTCCAAAATATCAACATAAACTTGTGCATTTATTGATGATGTAATGACAGCCATCTCCCCAGTGCCTTTACCTGACATGCAGCTCCATATCATCAATGACTGTGGAAATTTACATGTTCTCTTCAGGCAGTCATCTTTATAAATCTCATTGGAAAGGCACCAAACAAAAGTTCCAGCATCATCACCTTGCCCAATGCAGATTCGAGATTCATCACTGAATATGACTTTCATCCAGTCATCCACAGTCCACAATTGCTTTTCCTTAGCCCATTGTAACCTTGTTTTTTTCTGTTTAGGTGTTAATGATGCCTTTCGTTTAGCTTTTCTGTATGTAAATCCCATTTCCTTTAGGCGGTTTCTTACAGTTCGGTCACAGACGTTGACTCCAGTTTCCTCCCATTCGTTCCTCATTTGTTTTGTTGTACATTTTTCAATTTTTGAGACATATTGCTTTAAGTTTTCTGTCTTGACGCTTTGTCTTCCTTGGTCTACCAGTATGTTTGCCTTTAACAACCTTCCCATGTTGTTTGTATTTGGTCCAGAGTTTAGACACAGCTGACTGTGAACAACCAACATCTTTTGCAACATTGCGTGATGATTTACTCTCTTTTAAGAGTTTGATAATCCTCTCCTTTGTTTCAATTGACATCTCTCGTGTTGGAGCCATGATTCATGTCAGTCCACTTGGTGCAACAGCTCTCCAAGGTGTGTTCACTCCTTTTTAGATGCAGACTAACGAGCAGATCTGATATGATGCAGGTGTTAGTTTTGGGGATGAAAATTTACAGGGTGATTCCATAATTTTTTCCTCAGAATTGAGTGATACCATATTTTTTCCTCTGCTTGGTCTAAAAAAGTAATCGTTACTGACTGCCACAATCTTTTTTTCTTGATTTCTTATAGTGTTTCTTTAAGCCAGAAAGTTGCCATTTGAAATGACTTTAGTTTTGTGTCATGTCTGTGATCTGCTTTTTTTCTACAAAATTAAACAACTGAACGAACATCCTCCAAGGCCGGTAATTCCATAATTTTTGCCAGGGGTTGTATCATGTACGGGAAACATCACACATAGTGGCACCTTGCCATCCTGTCAAAGGAAACCCATCAGAGGTGAGGGTCCAAAAACATTCTTATACTTTTCATTTGGCTCATTGTTCTCCTCGCTCACTCGAGAGGTTAACCACACTGTGTTCCCAAATAAATAAACCTTTAAACCTAATAAACCTTTGTTATTAAGGACTTTATCCTGTCTCATGGACTGGATTTACTCTGCGTAACTGAGACCTGGGTTGGTGTTGGTGAGTCGAGCGCCTTTTCTGAACTTTTGCCTGCTGGCTTTACTTATTTTTCTACGCCGAGTGCTCTGGGTCACGGAGGTGGTGTAGCAAGTGTTTACAGAGAACGTTTTAAGTGTAAACAGTTTGCTTCAACATTTACAGCATCAAGCTTTGAGCTAAACACATTTGTTTTGACTGCTGATCCTCCCGTGTTGTGTGCTGTTGTTTACAGGCCACCTAAATACAACAGAGACTTCTTAAATGACTTTTCTAATTTCTTGGCCGAAATCATGCCTCAGTTTCACTGTATATTGATTGTGGGTGATTTTAATGTTCATGTATGTTGTGCTGATAATCCTATGGCCAAAGACTTTTTGGAGCTTATTGACTCTTTTAACTTTGTGTAGTGTGTTTCTGGACCTACACAAGTACACGGACATACACTGGACCTTGTTTTAACTTATGGTATTTCCATGTGTAATTTAGAAGTCTGTGATGCTGTGTATTCTGATCATGCACCAATTCTTTTTGATGTGCCATATTTATGCAACACTGTCAAACCGTGTGCTCCTGCGCGCCACTGTCATGTAATTAAATTCAACCACTGCTGCCCAGTTCTCTGTGGCTTTTAACGATTCCCAGTTGGTTAGGGACCATTCTTATTTTGATTGTGATGTTGAACAGTTTTTCATACGGTTTGACTCTACCTGTGAGTCTATTCTCGATCATGTGGCTCCATTTAAAATGAGATACCCCAGACCCAGATCTGAGCCTTGGCTAAATGAATCTACTCGTGCTGCAAGACGTGAGTGCAGGAGAGCTGAGCGAAAATGGAAAAAGGATAAGCTGCAAAGTTCCTTTCACATGTTAAAGGACTGTTGGTCCAGCTATCAGAAATGTGTAAAATCTGCTAAGGCTCTGTATTTTGCTGATATGGTCACAGCTAATAGACACAACCCTCGTGTTCTTTTTAACATGGTGAATATGGCTCTTGATGTTCCCCAGCCCGAGAGCATTGAAGCCTCACCTGTGGCGTGTGAAAACTTCTTAAATTTTTTCATCAACAAGGTTGTGTCAACTAGGGCCCTTATTAGCCCTCCATCTGTTGATGTGTTTGATTGTCACTTGTAAAGCCATGTTGTATCAGTTTGAGCCTGTGACACTCTGCTGTTTAGAAAAAGTGGTGTGTCAGATGAAGCCTGCTGGCTCACCCAATGATCCTATACCTCCGCGTCTGTTCAAAGAAGTGTTTCCTACAATGGCTTCCTCTGTCCTACACTGTGTCAATGGAAGCTTGATAAATGGGGTAGTGCCTGCTTGCCTGAAGCATGCAGTTGTTCAACTGTTAATAAAGAAGGCTGGTCTTGATCCTAGTGATCTAGCTAACTTTCGCCCTATTTCTAAATTACCATTTTTGTCAAAAGTGTTTGAGAAAATTGTTTTTAATCACTTGAAAGCTTTTTTAGATGAGCATGAGATCCCTGAGGTCTTTCAATCAGGTTTTAAGAAGTTTCATAGTACTGAGTCAGCTTTGATGAGGGTTTTTAATGACATGTTGGTGTCCACTGATTCTGGTCACACTGTTGTTTTGGTGTTGTTGGATCTGACCGCTGCGTTCGACACAGTGGATCATGAGATCCTCCTGGATCGCCTTAAGAATGTGGTCGGCATTCAGGGCTATGCTCTAGAATGGTTCAGATCCTACTTAACGGATAGGAGTTTTTGTGTAAGACTTGGAGATTTTGTTTCCTCCACAGCTCCTCTGTCATGTGGTGTCCTACAAGGGTCCATTCTTGGTCCACTTCTTTTTTAATTATATTTGCTTCCGCTGGGATCAGTTTTTTGTAGATTTGGGGTGTCATTTCACCTTTATGCTGATGACAGTCAAATCTTTGTGCCCCTAAAGCGTGAGAATGCTTTTGGTGCCAGTCAACTTCTATAGTGCATTGAGAACATTAAATACTGGATGTAAACTTCCTACTCTTTAATGAAAAGAAAACTGGTCAGGCCAAGTAAAGCAGGTAGTTGTGGTTCAATAAACCTTGGACCATTGACACAATGTATTAAATCTACTGTTTGCAACCTTGGTGTGAGAATGGATGAAGATTTTAGGCTTGATAAACAAATCAGTGCTGTTGTGAAGGCAAGTTTCTTTCATTTGAGGCAGCTAGCTAAGATTAAGACCTCACTTTCAAGGCATCACTTGGAGATTTTAATCCATGCTTTTGTTATGACTCGCTGGATTATTGGAATGCACTGTACGCTGGTATTAGCCAGGCCTCACTTGCATGGCTGCAGCTGGTTTAGAATGCTGTAGCCCGTCTTTTGACTGGATCCCGGAGGTGTGACCATGTTTCACCCGTTCTTTTTTCTCTTCACTGGCTGCCTGTTCGCTATCGTATTGATTTTAAAATTTTATTGTTTGTTTTTAAATGTCTTAATGATCTTGCTCCACGGTATCTGTCTGACCTGCTCGTGTCTTATTCCCCATCACATTCTCTTAGGTCACGAGATCAAGCTCTGCTTGTAGTTCCTAAGACAAAGCTCAAACTTCGAGGTGATAGAGCTTTTTCTGTTGTTGGTCCCAGATTGTGGAATGACCTGCCTCTCTGTATCAGGCAGGCAGAGTCACCTCTAGTTTTTAAATATCATCTTAAAACATACTTGTTTTCTTTGGCTTTTGACTTGAGGGTTGATGATTTTACTGTTTTAAAGAACTTTTATTGTTGCCACTGTTATTTATCGTGTGATTATTGATTGATTGATTGATTGATTGATTTTATGTCTTTGTACAGTGCTTTGGTCAACTTTGTTGTTTTTAAATGTGCTGTATAAATAAACTGGATTGGATTGGATGTTCTTCACCATTTCCCATGTTGTTGAGTTGAAAAATAAAGCAGCACCTCCTTCTGGCAGAGTGCAGAAGGAGCTCCAAGTGTCTCATTCTTCCACACCGTTTGCCACATTGGTATCAGAAGTGGGGATACCACCTTTGGATGAATGACGAGAGAAACTGAGGAGCTCAAACAATCCAGCAACTAGAGCATGACATTTCTGCAGAACCTGGAGGCTGACAGAGCCATGCAAGGATGCCACGCTCTCGTCGCCCCCTCTTGATGGGGAGGGGTACTGCTGTCGACGCAAGCAGTGCAGCAAATGTCGTGCTGCCTGCTGAGGGTTTTAGCACGCGACGGTCTCATCACCCCCTGTCGACGAGGATGTGTACTGCTGTTGACGCAAGCAGTGCAGCAAATGTCATGCTGCCTGCTGAGGGCTCCAGCACACCACACTCTCATCGCCCCCTGTCGACGGGGAGGGGTACTGCTGTGGAATGGAACAACGCGGCTGGGCCATACCTTTCTCAAGTCCAGCTAGCAGCACTGCACAATGGCTGGAGCAATGAGGAGACTGCCACTCATCTGGCCCTAGCATTGGAAGGTAAGGCAGTCTAGGTGCTCCCTGACCTCTATCCAGCAGCGACATCTCCACAACCTGACCATAGCTCTGCAGAGGCCGACTGGGCAGCGACGCTCCACAGCAGAGAGCAGCTGGCCATTTGACACAGGCAGGAAGGGGAAAGTCTGGGCACCTTCGCCACTGATGTGCAGCTCTATGCCCAACAAGGTTACTCCCACTTCAATGCAGCTGCCCAAGAAAAGCTGGCTCTCCATGCTTTCCTACGGGGGCTTGCACATGAGAAGTTGCAGCAGCATGTCCACCTGGGTATGCCTCAGTCCCTCATCGAGGTGGTGCTCGCCACATGACCTACACAGACCACAAGGGCACCTGCTCCATGACCACTTGTCAGAATGGCAGACTGCGATGAAGAAGTCCACCAGGTCATGCCACCACCACTACAGTCCCAGAGGAGACCTCCACGCTCCCCGCGGCAGGCCAACTCAGCGGATCGCTGCTACCGGTGTGACGAGCCTGGTCACATTGCACAAAACTGCCCAGCACCTGCCCCAAAAGCCAAGGTGGTGGGAAACTACTGCAGAGTGGCCCAGTGAGGGGACTGCCACTCCAGCCTCCATCATCCCTCCAAGGCAGATGCACGCTGGTGGGCCATTGTGGCCACGATAAAGGACTGTACCTGAACTGCCAAGTGGAGGGCCAAACCTGCCAGGCCCTGATAGACACGGGGTCCACCATCTCCTTGGTGAGACCGGGCACCCTCCCTGACACCTCCAACCTGCCTTCCATGTCTTGGGCCCCTACCAACACCCAGCTGATGACGGCAACTGGAGAAAAAAATTAGCATGGGAGGAAGGAGGCTGCTGACAGTCAAAGCTGGAGACCAGGAGGTGTTGCACGAGTTGTGGCTCACCAATATCCAGGACCCATGTATCATTGGCCTGGACCTGCTGAACCGCTGGGAAATCTGTGTTGATGTGCTGGGGAGGACTGTCACCCTGGGTGTTGAGACTTGGAAGCTTCAGTCTGGGCAGAGGGTGGAGAACTGGCCAAACAGATACTGTCAGTCAGCCACAGCCCAGCAGTTACCAAGACCACATGCCCCAACACTCGACACCAGCAACATGACACAGCCAATAGTCACTGCATCTGCTGAGACAACCGAGGCCATACACCAGCTATGGCAATGCAGCATCAATTGCCTTGATCCGGGGCAGCGCCACCAGCTGAGATGTCTCCTCGATTACTACGGGGACATTTTCTCTGCCAGAGATGAGGACTGCAAGCAGACTGGACTGGTCCAGCACACCATTGACACTGGTAATGCCCAACCCATCTGTCTGCGCCCCCATCATCTGGCTCTTTCCAGACGACAGGTAGAGGAAGAAAAGAGCCGCGAGATGCTCACTGCTGGGGTGATTGAGCCTTCAGACAGCCCATGGGCAGCCCCAGTTGTACTGGTGAGAAAGAAGAACAGCACCTGGTGGTTTTGTGTGGACTACTGTTGCCTCAGTGCAGTCACCAAGAAGGACTCCTATCCATTCTCTCGGATCGATGACACCCTTGACTACATTGCTCGGTCCAGCTATTTCAGCTCCCTGGATCTCCGCAGTGGCTACTGGCAGGTAGATGGCCCCAGAGGCAAGGCCCAAGAATGCCTTCACCCTCGGACAAGGGCTGTGGCAGTTCCGGGTCATGCCGTTTGGGCTCTGCAATGCACCGGCTACATTTGAGTGACTGATGGAGAGGGTGCTGGCCAACGTGCCCCAGAGTCATTGTGTAGTGTACGTCGATGACCTCCTGGTGCATGCCACTGACTTTGACAGAACTCTGTTGAACCTAGAAGAGGTCTTCGCTGCGATCCACCAGGCCGGGTTGCGGCTGAAACCAGCAAAGTGTCGCCTGATGTCCAGGAAAATGGAGTTCTTGGGCCATGTTGTCAGCACTCAAGGTGTTGCTACAAACCCAGCGAAGGTGGTTGCGGTCCGAGATTGGCCGACACCTGGAAATGTCAGTGAGTCGCGGAGCTTCCTGGGACTGGCTTCGTACTTCTGGCAGTTTGTTCGGTCCACTACACCACCTCACTGAACACTGGGATGACAACTGTGCAACAATCTACACCCGACTAAAAACAGCCTTCACTGAAGCTCCGGTCATGACATACCCCAGTGCTCAGCAGCTGTTCATTGTGGACACGGATGCCAGCAACGTGGGCATTAAAGCTGTCCTCTACCAGCAGGGGGAAGGTGGGGAACATGTGGTGGCCTACTTCAGTCGAGCACTAAGCAGGTATGAAAAGAACTACTGTGTCACCTGCCGTGTGCTACTCCTGGCACTGCAGCAGTTTCGGCCATATCTGCACGGGAGCCACTTCCTCCTCCGCACCGACCGCCTCACTCACCTGGCTCCTGACCTTCAAGAACCCCGAAGGCCAGGTGCCCGCTGGCTGAAAGCCCTCCAGGGTTATGACTTTGAGATCCAGCATTGGGCTGGGCGGCTCCATGATAACACTGATGCTCTCTCACGCCGTCCATGTGTGGCCATGGAATGTCGGTACTGCTGCTGGCAGGAAGAACAGAGCCAGCTGGCGCAGAGGGTGGCAACCGCCCCATCAATGATCTCCCATCAATGACGGGGAGGAATGGCTCACACTGACCACTGAGCAGCTAAAGGAACAGCAGGATGCTGTTGTGACCCTAGCACTGGTGAGGGGCTGGTTGGAGGCAGGGCAGTGCCCTGAGTGGGCAGAGGTGTCAGCCCTGACACCTGAAGTAAAAGTTTATCACTCCCAGTGGGGCACCTTTGAAGTCTATAATGGAGTGATGTATCGGAGGTGGCAGGCACCTGGGAGAGGAAATGAGCTCCTGCAGCTGTTGGTCCCCCAGGCCTTGTGTCCCCAACTTCTTCAAGTTGTCCATGGCTCGGTGGGGACGGGATACTATGGGAATGCCAAAATGCTTCACCACCTTCGGGGTGGTTTTATTGGACTGGTTGTCAACGAGACGTGGAGTTGCACGTACACTGCTGTGATGCCTGCACTGCCCAGAAGGGGCCTATCCAGCGATCCCATGCCCCATTGCAAAGGTACTTGGTGAGGGCCCCGATGGAGAGGGTAGGAGTGCACATTCTTGGGCCCTTTCCGGTCACTGACTCTGGCAACCGTTATTTTCTGGTGGCCATGGACTACTTCACAAAGTGGCCAGAGGCATATGCGGTCCCAAATCAGAGTGCCACTACCACGGCAGCAAAGCTGGTGGAAGAGATGTTCGCTTGTTTCAGGGTCCCTGACAAGCTCCACAGCAACCAGGGAACTTTGAGTCCCAGATTTTCGGCGATGTCTGCCGGAGGTTAGGGGTGAGCAAAGCAAGGACAACTCCACTTTACCCACAAAGTGGTGGGTTGGTGGAGTGGTTCAACCGCACCTTAGCCACCCAGCTCACCATTCTCACCAGTCAACATCAGAAGGACTGGGATTGCCACTTGCCCCTGGTCTTATGGTCTTACCGGTCCACGGTCCAGGAATCCAGCCAGTGTACGTCTGCTGCTTTCATGTTTGGGAGAGAGCTCCAAACACTGGTAGATTTGGTGTTTGGTGCCCCGCTGGAACCTGAGGTCACAGGGGAGAAGGAGATGAACTACTTTCGCAGACTGAGGGATCGTCTGGACGTGGTGGTGCATGACTACACCCGCCACATCCAAGCAGACTCCAAAATCCGGCAGAAAACAGCGTATGACACCTATTGCAGAGGACAGGCCTTTGCACCAGGGGACTGCTACAGCTACAGGTGACCCCTCAGGTGGGGGCAATGTAGCAATCGCCGGGCCGGTCGCTAAATCTGAGAACCACAATACCACAGTGCATCATGGGAGTACGGGGTTTGTGAGTTTTTAAGTGTTGTTATTGTTTTTCATATTAGTTTAATAGTGTGGTTGGAGTTATTGATTTAGTGTGTTTAATCTTCCATTAGGGTTAGACAACTTTAGTTGTGTTCTTTTGTCACCATAAGTAAAAAGTGTATTACGTTTGATGTTCTCCACCATTTCCAATGTTGTTGAGTTGAAAAATAAAGCAGCACCTCCTTGTGGCAGAGTGCAGAAAAGCTCCAAGCATCTCATTCTTCCACACCGCTCGCCACTATATATATACTCAACAAAAATATAAACGCAACACTTTTGATTTTGCTCCCATTTTGTATGAGATGAACTCAAAGATCTAAAACTTTTGCCACATATACAATATCACCATTTCTCTCAAATATTGTTCACAAACCAGTCTAAATCTGTGATAGTGAGCACTTCTCCTTTGCTGAGATAATCCATCTCACCTCACAGGTGTGCCATATCAAGATGCTGATTAGACACCATGATTAGTGCACAGGTGTGCCTTAGACTGCCCACAATAAAAGGCCACTCTGAAAGGTGCAGTTTTATTGGGGGGGGGAGGGGGGGGGATACCAGTCAGTATCTGGTGTGACCACCATTTGCCTCATATTTTTGTTGAGTATATATAAAATACAACCCCAATTCCAATGAAGTTGGGACATTGTGTAAAATGTAAATTAAGAACACAATTCACAAACCTATATTCAATTGAATGCACCACAAAGACAAGATATTTCATGTTGAAACTGATAAACTTTATTGTTTTTGTGCATATATTTGCTCATCTAATTTTGAAATGGATGCCTGCAACACGTTTCAAAAAAGCTGGGACAGTGGTATGTTTACCACTGTGTTACATCACCTTTCCTTCTAACAACACTCAATAAGCGTTTTGGGAACTGAGGACACTAATTGTTGAAGCTTTGTAGGTGGAATTTTTTTCCCATTCTTGCTTGATGTAAGACTTCAGTTGTTCAACAGTCCGGGGTCTCCGTTGTCGTATTTTGCGCTTCATAATGCGCCACACATTTTCAATGGGCGAGAGGTCTGGACTGCAGGCAGGCCAGTCTAGTACCCACACTCTTTTACTACGAAGCCACGCTGTTGTAACACGTGCAGAATGTGGCTTGGCATTGTCCCTGAAAAAGACGCTGCTTGGATGGCAGCATGTGTTGATCCAAAACCTGGAGCAACATGTTTTGGAGCAACCTTGCTCTAAAACCTGGATGGCACCATCAATGCTTTCAGCATTGATGGTGCCATCAGCATTGATGGTGCCATCACAGATGTGTAAGTTGCCCATGCCATGGGCACTAACACACCCCCATACCATCACAGATGCTGGTTTTTGAACTTTGTGCTGGTAACAATTACGACGTCCATGATTTCCAAAACCAATTTGAAATGTGGACTCATCAGACCACAGCACACTTTTCCACTTTGCTTGTGTCCATTTCAAATGAGCTCTGCATGGTAGAGTTTTAACTTGCACTTGCAGATGTAGCGACGAACTGTGATAACTGACAATGGTTTTCTGAAGTGTTCCTCAGCCCATGCAGTAAGATCCTTCACACAATGATGTCAGTTTTTAATGCAGTGCTGCCTGAGGGATCAACGGTCACAGGCATCCAATGTTGGTTTTTGGCCTTGCAGCTTACGTGTCGAAAGTTCTCCAGATTCTCTGAATCTTCTGATTATATTATGGACTGTAGATGATGGAATCCCTAAGTTCCTTGCAATTGAATATTGAGAAACATTGTTCTTAAACTGTTGGACTATTTTTTCACACAGTTGTTCACAAAGTGGTGATCCTCACCCCATCTTTGCTTGTGAATGGCTGAGCCTTTTGGAGATGCTCCTTTTATACCCAATCATGACACTCACAATTTGTGTTGTTAGAAGGAAAGGTGATGTAACATAGTGGTAAAGATACCACTGTCCCAGCTTTTTTGAAACATGTTGCGGGCATCCATTTCAAAATAAGCAAATATTTGCACAAAAACAATAAAGTTTATCAGTTTGAACATTAAATATCTTGTCTTTGTGGTGTAATCAATTGAAAGTAGGTTGAAGAGGATTTGCAAATCATTGTATTCTGTTTTCTCCAGTCAGGGTCAACAGCTCCCCACCCGCACTATAGACAGTGCTGGCGGAGAGCTGCTTCCGCCTTCTGAGGCATCGGACAGTTTGCCAGAATTTCTTCGAGGCCGACCAATGGCCTCCCCAAACTCCTCCCAGACCTGAGTTTTTGCATCTGCGACTGCACAGGCTGCAGCATGCTTGGCCTGCCGGTACCTGTCAGCTGCCTCCATGGTCCCACTTACCAACAAAGACAAGTAGGACTCCTTCTTCAGCTTGACGTCATCCCTTACTTCTGGCCTCCACCACCGGGTTCGGGGATTGCCGCTGCAACAGGCACCAGAGACCTTGCGACTACAGCTACAGGTGACCGCATCGACAATGGAGGTGGAGAACATGGTTCATTCAGACCCCATGTCTCCAACCTCCCCCGGGATCTGGAAGAAGCTCTCCCGGAGGTGGGAGTTGAAGACCTCACTGACAGAGTGTTCCACCAGTCGTTCCCAGCAGACCCTCACGATATGTTTGGGCCTGCCAGGTCTGACTGGCTTCCTCCCCTCCCAGCGGATCCAACTCACCAACAGGTGGTGATCGGTCGACAGTTCAGCCCCTCTCTTTACCCGAGTGTCCAAGACACGTGGCCGAAAGTCAGATGATACGACTACAAAGTCGATCATAGACCTCCGGCTCAGGATGTCCTGGTGCCACGTGCCCTTATGGACACCCTTGTGCTCACATGGTTTTCGTGATGGACAAACTGTGGCTAGCATAGAAGTCCAACAACTGAACACCACTCGGGTTTAGATCAGGGAGGCTGTGCTTCCCAATCACCCCCCTCCAGGTCTCACTGTCGCTGCCCACGTGGGCATTGAAGTCCCCCAGGAGAACAATGGAGTCCCCAGTCGGAGCACTATCTAGTACGCCTCCCAGGGACTCCAAGAAGGTTGGGTACTCTGCACTGCCGCTCAGCCCATAGGCCGAGACAACAGTGAGAGACCTGTCCCCAGCCCAAAGGCGTAGGGACATGACCCTCTCTTTCACCGGGGTGAACTCCAACACATGGCGACTGAACTGGGGAGCAATAAGCAATGCTACCACAGCTCGCCGCCTCTCCCCGTGATCAACACCAGAAAAGTGGAGCTTCCAGCCCCTCTCCAGGAGTTGGGTACCAGAGCCCAAGCTGTGCATGGAGGTAAGCCTGACTATCTCTAGTCGGTACCTCTCAACCTCCCACACAAGCTCAGGCTCCTTCCTCCCCAGCGAGGTGACATTCAACGTCCCAACCGCCAGGGGCTGTGAGCGCGGACCGGGCCACCGGGCCACCCACCCTCGACTGCCACCCAGTCCTCTCTGCACCTGACCCCCATGGCCCCCTCTGCAGGTGGTGAACCCACAGGAGGGCGGGCCCACATCGCTCTTTCAGGCTGAGCCAGGCCGGGCCCCGTGGGCTAAGGCCCAACAAACCAGGCACTTGTGCGCAAGCCCCAACCCCGGGCCTTGCTCCAGGGTGGGGCCCCAGCTCCGCCATACCGGGGCGACATCTCTGTCCTTGATTTTGTGTCGGTCATGGGAGCTTCTGAACTGCTCTTAGTCTGACCCGTCACCTAAGACCTGTTTGCCATGGGAGACCCTACCAGGGGCATGAAGCCCCTGACAACATAGCTCCTAGGATCACCTGGGTACACAAACTCCCCCACCACGATAAGGTGGCAGTTCGAGGGGGAGTCCCTCCCCCTCGAACTGCCACCTGACCCTGACTGGGGATGTTATCGGGCGGTGGAAGGAATACTTTGAGGATCTCCTCAATCCCATCGTCACGTCTTCCGAAGAGGAAGCAGAGACTGGGGAATCAGAGGCAGACTCGTCCATCACCCAGGCCGAAGTCACCGAGGTGTTCAGAAAGCTCCTTGGTGGCAAGGCTCCTGGGGTGAACGAAATCTGTTCTGAGTACCTTAAGTCTCTGGATGTTGTGGGACCGTCCTGGTTGACATGTCTCTGCAACATCGCGTGGCGGTCGGGGACAGTGCCCCTGGATTGGCAGACCGGGGTGGTGGTCCCTCTGTTTAAGAAGGGGGACCAGAGGGTGTGTTCCAACTACAGGGGGATCACACTCCTCAGCCTCTCCAGTAAGGTCTATTCCAGAGTACTGGAGAGGAGAATTCGACCGATAGTCAAACCTCAGATCCAGGAAGAGCAGTGTGGTTTTCGTCCTGGTCGCGGCACACTGGACCAGCTCTACACCCTCCATTGGGTGCTCGAGGGTTCATGGGAGTTCGCCAAACCAGTCCAAATGTGCTCTGTGGATCTGCTTTCAATCTATGTGTTTTTTCCGATGCTGTTTAGATAGTTATGGAGTATGTTCATGTCCGGCTTGGATTTTGAAATTGTGTTTTTAGCTTTCTGGTTTGTAAGTTCTCAATCTGTTCTTGATTGTTCGGAGCTGTGTTTTTATCTTGTTGGTCTTCATCTTGGACGTCCACTTTGAGCTCGTTTGCTGTTAATTCCTCCATTTTCTTTTTGTTTTGTTTTATTGCGTGCAGTGAAAATTGTAAACAAAGTCACAAACCTGATATGTGATCCGGACCGATTGTCATGGTAACAGTCTGATATGGGAAAATATCAGACCAGAAATCAGCCAATCAGAGTGCACGTACCATCGTAGCCATATATGAAGATGATTTAGTGGTTAAGCAGTGGGTTTGAAATCAGAGGATCCTTGGTTCAAACCCCTATCTGGCTGGAAAATCACTAAGGCCCCTTGGGCAAGGACCTTAATCACCAAGTTGCTTCCGCTGTGTCCTGAGCACCCTGTGAAATCTTGGAAAATTGAAAAAATCCCTATCCTTTAACACTGAACAAATTTTTTTTTTAAATCATAACTGTCAAAAAAGATTGAATTTCTTTCATGTTTGAGAGCATTATGTAGGATGGTAGGGGAGAGTGAGGTAAGATGAGTCAGTGGGTAAGCTGACCCACCCGTTGTATCTAGGTAACTGTGTACGTTATTTGTCATTCATCATTTACATCTTGCTGTGATGCAGAGGAGCACATGGGAGAAGTTTTTTTTTTTTTCCACACAAAAAACTATTTTTTGCTTGTCAAAGTAAATTTTCTGCATATCAGGTAAAATGACTGTTATGTCATAGCAAATTTATCCAGGTCTAAAATAATATATTATACATGTTGGTAATTTGATAATGTACAAAATCATGTTGATCAGTTCACTGAAGATTAGTCTGAATTCCTAGGCTAGCCCATTTTTTTCCTAAATGGTGACTATGGGGCAAAGTGAGCCAAAGGCTAAGGGGTAAATTGAGCCAATGGTTGAACTTATCCCACCATAATGTTGTGTGGGCCGCTGAAGAGGAGGTACTGCTGGCCCACCACCACCAGATGGCGCCCTGCTTGGAGTGCGGGCTTCAAGCACGAGAGGGCGTTGGAACTACTGGGAGTGACAGCTGGTGTTGATGATGTGTGACAGCTCAGGGCGCTGCTGCAGCACCTCCTCCTGCTGACCGGAGGCCTGAAACAAACATTCCGCTGGTCGTTCAACGAACCCCCCCCCACCATCCCCTGAAGCATACATAAGCCCTCCGGAGCCATACGGAGGCTGTGTCGAGACGTGCACGGACTTCTTAATGCAGTGCTCGCTCGTCTTTTCACAGCGTCCCGTGATGTACGCGTCAGATGCTAGCTGGGTGGCTTACATTATAAATTTGCTTCGAGGAGAGGCACGCGCCTGGGCTACGGCGCTCTGGGAGCAGAATTCACGGCTCCTAACGTCATACGCTGGGTTTGTGAGGGAGTTCAGACAAGTGTTCGACCACTCTCATAGAGGCAAGACCGCTTCAAGCGTGCTGCTGTCGATAAGAAAGGGGTGCCGGAGCGTAGCTAAGTATGCAGTCGACTTCTGCATCGCGGCAGTGCGAGCCTGCTGGAATGCTGTTGCGCTGTGCGCCGCCTTTGTAAGCGGACTGTCTCTGGTCCTTAAGGAGCACCTGGTGGCGAAGGACGAGCCGCGGGATTTAGACGGGCTTATCGACCTGGTTATACGGTTGGACAACCGATTAACAGAACACCGACGGGAGCGAGACGAAGGGCGTGGTCAGGCACAAGCCGTCCCTCTTCCTCCCGGGTCCGAAAGGGAGCCGTCTTCCTCACGATCCACAGCCAGGGCACTCCACGTGATGACAGCTCCCCATGCTGCCGTTGCTATGGAAACGAGCAGGGCCAAAAGGCGATCAGATCAGAGACAAAGGAGACTGGTCCGTGGGGAGTGTTTTCTCTGCAGCTCAACCGAGCACACGCAGAAAAACTGCCCCAAATGGTCAAAACAATAGCACTCGTCCTTAGAGACTGGGCTAAGGGTGGGTCATAATACCCACATGGGGAAACCCCGTAAATCTGCACAAATCCCAGTCACAATCCTAAGTGAGGATTTAACCCTTCACGCCCCAGCACTAGTAGACACGGGGTCGGAAGGGAATCTGCTGGATAGCAGATGGGCAAAGGAAGTAGGGCTCCCTCTGGTGGCTCTGCCTTCACCTTTGATGGCACCCTTCTTCCATTAATCACACACCAGACACAGCCCGTGACATTGGTTGTGTCTGGGAATCACAGGGAGGAGATTGTGTTTTATGTAACACCTTCTACCTCCCGAGTGATTTTAGGGTTTCCATGGATGGTGAAGCACAATCCCCGGATTGATTGGCCGTCTGGGGTTGTGATGCAGTGGAGCGAAACCTGCCACCGGGAATGTTTAGGATCCTCGGTTCCACCCGGTGTGACAGCTAATGAGGAGGTCAAAGTCCCCCCCAATCTGACGGCGGTGCCGGAGGAGTACCATGATCTTGCTGACGTCTTCAGCAAAGATCTGGCACTCACTCTTCCCCCGCACCGACCGTACAGTTGCGCCATCGATTTGATCCCGGGCGCTGAATACCCGTCCAGCAGGCTGTACAACCTCTCACGTCCGGAACGAGAATCAATGGAGACCTACATCCGGGACTCCTTAGCTGCTGGGTTGATCTGGAACTCCACCTCCCCGATGGGCGCGGGTTTCTTTTTTGTGGGTAAGAAGGACGGCGGACTCCGTCCATGCATCGATTACAGAGGGCTGAACGAGATTACGGTTCGCAATCGATACCCATTACCTCTGTTGGATTCAGTGTTCACGCCCCTGCATGGAGCCCAAATATTCACCAAACTCCATCTTAGGAATGCGTACCACCTGGTTCGGATCCGGAAGGGAGACGAGTGGAAGACGGCATTTAACACCCCCTTAGGTCACTTTGAGTACCTGGTCATGCCGTTCGGCCTCACAAACGCCCCTGCGACGTTCCAAGCATTAGTTAATGATGTCTTGCGGGACTTCCTGCATCGGTTTGTCTTCGTATATCTAGACGATATACTCATCTTTTCTCCGGACCCTGAGACTCATGTCCAGCATGTACGTCAGGTCCTGCAGCAGTTGTTGGAGAACCGGCTGTTCGTGAAGGGCGAGAAGTGCGAGTTCCACCGTACTTCTTTGTCCTTCCTGGGGTTCATCATCTCCTCCAACTCCGTCGCCCCTGACCCAGCCAAGGTTGCGGCGGTGAGAGATTGGCCCCAACCAACAAGCCGTAGGAAACTGCAACAGTTCCTCAGCTTTGCAAATTTCTACCGGAGGTTCATTAAGGGTTACAGTCAGGTAGTTAGCCCCCTGACTGCCCTGACCTCCACTAAAGTCCCCTTCACCTGGTCAGATCGGTGCGAAGCCGCATTTAGGGAGTTGAAAGGCCGTTTCTCAACTGCGTCAGTTCTGGTGCAGCCTGATCCTAATCGCCAGTTCATAGTTGAAGTGGATGCCTCTGAGTCAGGGATAGGAGCCGTGCTGTCCCAGAGCAGGGAGTCCGATAAGGTTCTCCACCCTTGTGCCTATTTTTCCCGCAGGTTGACCCCGGCTGAAAGGAATTATGACGTCGGCAATCGGGAACTCCTGGCGGTGAAGGAGTCTCTTGAGGAGTGGAGACACCTGTTGGAGGGAGCGACAGTGCCCTTCACGGTTTTCATGGACCATCGGAACCTGGAGTACATCCGGACCGTCAAGCGGCTGAACCCCAGGCAAGCCCGCTGGTCACTGTTCTTCGGGCACTTTGACTTCCAGATCACATACCGCCCCGGGACCAAGAACCAACGATCGGATGCCCTGTCCCGGGTGCACGAAGAGGAAGCCAAGGCCGAGTTGTCGGACCCAACAGAGACCATCATCCCCGAGTCCACTGTCGTGGCCACCCTCACCTGGGACGTGGAGAAGACCGTCCGGGAGGCCCTGGCACGGAACCCGGACCCGGGGACCGGCCCGAGGGAGAAACTGTACATCCCACCAGAGGCCACAGCTGCAGTTTTGGACTTCTGTCACGGTTCCAAGCTCTCCTGTCATCCAGGGGTGCGCAGAACCGTGGCAGTGGTCCAGCAGCGCTTCTGGTGGGCGTCTAAGGAAGCCGACGTCCGGGATTATGTCCAGGCCTGTACCACCTGTGCCAGGGGCAAGGCTGACCACAAAAGGACTTCGGGCCTCCTCCAGCCTCTACCGGTGCCTCATCGCCCCTGATCCCACATCGGCCTGGACTTCATCACGGGCCTCCCACCGTCCCAGGGCAACACCACCATCCTCACAATAGTGGACCGGTTCTCCAAGGCGGCCCACTTCGTGACCCTCCCAAAGCTCCCAACGACCCAGGAGACGGCAGACCTCCTGGTCCACCACGTCGTGCGTCTGCATGGGATACCATCGGACATCGTCTCCGATCGTGGTCCTCAGTTCTCTTCCCAAGTCTGGAGGAGTTTCTGCAGGGAACTGGGGGCCACCGTGAGTCTCTCGTCCGGGTACCACCCTCAGACAAACGGACAGGCAGAGTGGGCTAACCAGGAGCTGGAGCAGGCCCTCCGCTGCGTGACCTCCGCGCACCCGACAGCCTGGAGCAACCATCTGGCCTGGATCGAGTACGCCCACAACAGCCAAGTTTCATCTGCCACCGGCCTCTCCCCGTTTGAGGTGTGTTTGGGGTACCAGCCCCCATTGTTCCCGCTCGTGGAGGGAGAGGTCGGTGTGCCCTCGGTCCAGGCCCACCTCAGGAGGTGCCGCCGGGTGTGGCGGACCGCCCGTTCTGCCCTGTTGAAGGCCCGGACGAGGGCCAAGGCCCATGCAGATCGCCGGTGTTCCCCGGCACCTGCATACCAGCCCGAGTAGGAGGTGTGGTTGTCGACCAAGGACATTCCACTTCAAGTGGAGTCACAAAAACTCAAGGACCAGTTTATTGGACCATTTCCCATCCTCAAGGATCCACCCGGTTTTTCATGTGTCACGTCTCAAACGTCATCACACCTCACCACTCTGCACCCCTGGACCTGCACCGCCTCCTGCCCGGATCATCGACGGGGAGCCGGCATGGACCGTGCGTCGGCTCCTGGACATCCGTCGAAAGGGTCGGGGGTTCCAGTATCTGGAGGACTGGGAGTGGTATGGACCCGAAGAACGCTTCTGGGTGAAGAGGAGCTTCATCCTGGACACAGCCCTCCTGGCCGATTTCTACAAACGTCACCCGGACAAGCCTGGTCGGGCGCCAGGAGGCGCCCATTGAGGGGGGGTCCTGTTGTGTGGGCCGCTGAAGTGGAGGTACTGCTGGCCCACCACCACCAGATGGCGCCCTGCTTGGAGTGTGGGCTTCAAGCACGAGAGGGCGTCGGAACTACTGGGAGTGACAGCTGTCACACATCATCAACACCAGCTGTCACTCATCAACCACATCCTCCATAAAAGCCGGACTGCAACTCCACCTCCCCGCCGAGAAATCAGCTACCACTCAGGTAACTTCTCTGCTGCATCCTAAATAATCAAAGTCTGATCTCATTTACAGCCGTTTTCCTGCGACGTGTCCTTGTCTGCTGCATTGGCGTTTGGTGTGGACTGCGACGGCTTCACCTCACACCCCAACCAGACAAGTGGTTTTCCAGGAGCTGTACGAGTGTGTTACTGGAGGTGGAGGTTTTCCCTCCTGGAGGAATTAAGCACTGAAAGATTGCTGGGTGTGTATTCACACACCCACCATTAACTGTTTCTGTTTCTGCCAGCAGTACCAGGTCTGACTGCTGAAGACAGTGGCCACCTGGGGCGCAGGACTTGGCGGCTCCGGTGTTCTTCAGATCAGTTGGCGGTGGAAACTGTTCTCTGGCCAGACGTCTTCTATCTTCGAGCCTGCCCACACATCACCTTGTGTATGATTGACCATCCTCATCCTCTGTTATTGTCTGTATTTCGTTGTGCGATTCACAACATTAAATTGTTACTTTTTGGCTTATCCATTGTCCGTTCATTAACGCACCCTGTTGTGGGTCCGTGTCACTACTCTTTCACAACACATAAGGCACTGAAATTCAGTTAAGTCTCTGATGTGTAAAATAGTATTTCAGTTGAGTATACTCAACTGGTTTGGTGTGTTTGTCATATGTTAACCATTGGCGAAAAAGTATCATGCCAAGAACCTACAAAAGCAAAACAAGCTGGGGCTCAACACCTCTTGAAAAGATGGAGAGAGCAGCCAATGATGTCAAGGGTGCAAAGTCCATCATATCGGTGGCAAAAGAGAGAAATATTGACAGGTCAACATTGAGGAGGTACATAAAAAAGAAATAAAAACAGTAGGGTATGGTGGAACAGCAGAAGCAGAGAGAGTCTTCGCAGAGTCCACTTATGTATGGTCCAATTAAGACCTATTACAACACAGCTGTCACTGGTTGGATGAGATCTAACCCAGGCAAAACAGCCTGCATATACTAAATCCCTGGCTGTGTGAATGATGCTTTCATGTCAGCAATGGCACCACAGAATATCTCCTCTGGATTCAGATCTACTGGGATTTCCCTTTACAATAGGGATGTGTTCTCCGATGCAAAGTTTGAGCCATCCATGGTGTCAGACAGGCCCAACATGGAGCCGAATCCTGCAGCTGCAGGTGATGCACCCGCGGTGTCTGCTGAGCTACCTTCACCAGGCCCTGCACATGCATGTGCTTCACAAACTAACACAGATCCACACTCCAACCATGCTGGATCTTATATTGGCTCCCCAAAAGTCAAGCATGTGAAGACAAGAATCCTGTCTGAGACATCTGAAAATCAGGTAATCGAATGTGCGCATCAAGAGAGGAAAAAAACAGAAAGAACTATCAATGAGCAAGGAAAACTGAAGAGGAAACAAACCCAGACGAAAATCACAGTGGAAAGCAGCTCTGAGAGTGATGTTGCCACCCCATTTGATGACACTTCTGAGCACGAGAGCTCCAGCAAGGAAAGAAGTGAACCAGATGTCTCAGATCTGGTAGGTGGTGACTTTGTCATCCTAAAATTACATTGGCTTGGTTGACAGCTTTGCAGGCAATGAAGTGAGTTCCAGATTTCTCAGAAGTATCTGAGGGATCACTGGCAGTAAGAAATCCACCTTTGCATTCAAGTAAAAGGATGAGGTATCTTTCCCACAGAGTGATGTGCTGAAGATGCTACCTCAACCTCAAAAGGCTGGAGGAACTCCAGGGAAGGAGCAGTAGTTCATATTCCCCTGCAACCATGACAGTTGGAATATTAAATAGTTGTTTTGATTAAATGGTTAGACGGTTTTAAAACTAATTGGTGGTCTGTTGTCAAAAGTTCAAAACTGTTAAATCTGTTTGTTAGCACAATATACTGAGGTTTACATTTTAAAACTCAGATGGTCAGTTTACCCCCAGATGGCTCAGCTTACTCACTGGCTTGGTTAAACTTACCCCTAACCTGGGGCAAGTTGAGCCAGAGGAGCACTTTTTTTTTTGAGAAGTCATTATTTTGGGCAGCTTTGTCAGAGATGCATTCTGATAATTTAATTTGATAGGACACATCCTGAAATAAACATATGTTTTCATTCTTTTTCTGTGTTATTTTTCCTTACCTCCAGGACAACATGAGTAAAAAATGGCTCATCTTAGAGGCTCATCTTACCCCTATCCTTTATTGACTGAAAAAGTTTGAAAAAAATCTGATTCGGATTACTGATAATACTGATAATAATAATACTGGTAATTAAATTTAACATTGAAAACCCCATTTAATTTATATTTTACATTATATCTTAAACATGCCGCAATCACTCTCATATTTGAATGTTAGGTGCAGACTGGCACTCACTATCGCCTGACAAAAGTTTGATCTGGATCTGATCTGGATTGTGGAATTTGTGGAAGTTTGAATTTAATATTGAAAAGCCCATTTGGTGTACATTTTGCATTATAGCTCAATCAACAGTGCTTCAGTCCCTCTCATTTTTCTATTTTGGATTTATCTACACCACCAAAACTGGATGGAGGTTCCGATTTTATGCCTGTTTGTCTGTCTTCCAGTCGGAAACCAAGTTCCAAAATCAAACGTGCCTCAATAATGCTCAATGAATAGACAAGTTTGATCCACATCTGATACGTATTGCTGATTTAATGGATATTTGACTTTCACATTGAAATGCCCTTTTGATCTAGATTTAGTATTATATTGTAGCTTATGAAATGCCACTTCTAACAGGACTTTGACCTTGCTAAAAAAATGCAAAAAAATGTTAACATTTATTTTCATTCAGAGTGGGAGGAGGATTTTTTTTTTTTTTTCCGTTTATTCGAATGCCAAAGCCGTCTGTCTTATCTGCAATGCAAATGTGGCTTTACTGAAGAAAGGGAATTTGGAGCGGCATTTCAAAATGAGCCACAAACTTCCCAGCTAATCACCTCTGTACACCCGAAAAGTCCAGGAATTGAAAAGTCAGCGAGCAGCAAAACGGTCTGTAAATATGGAAGGTGTGATGAAGGTGGCAAACAAGACTGCGTGTTCTGTTCTGGCCAGGAGTCTGCAGAAGCCTTTATTCTGTGCACAGATGGAGGAGACGTGCAGACAGAAAAGGCTATTTGCACCACTGAAGTGTAAATTACGATTTAGTACACTCCTATTTGCACCACCCTCATCAACACAAATTTAATTTATATTAGAATCATCTACTACCGTGGTGCAAATTAAACCATGAAGGTGCAAATAAAGATTTGGTAGTTCTCTATTTACACCACTGTGGTGTAATTAAGGATTTAGTTTTACCGTATCTGCATCACCCGTGGTCTAAATAGCCAGTCTGTGTGCAGTCACAGATCTGTTGCTGCACAAAGGTAAATTTCTGGAATGGTTTTCTGAAATGTTTCCTGAAATTAAAGAATTTCTGAACTGTTCAAACCATGCTGATTATGCACAGCCAGAAGACAGTCAGTGGCTCTTGGATTTAGCCTTTCTTACTGATCTGACTCGCAAGCTCAAGGACAAACCCATCATCAACATGATCAGCTCCGTGAACGTTTAAGATTTTGCAACCTGCTATCAAACAGGTTGCAACAGTATGACTTGCAGAACTTTCCACACATGGACACAGAACTTAAGCGTCAAGGCAAAGACAGTGCGGACCTTGAGAATACGCATTATGATGATCAAATGCAGAGCATCTTGTCAGAATTTGATAGGCGATTTACTGACTTTGCTTCTACTGAGTGTGTTGTCAGTTTTCTCTGTTTTACATTTCGGGAAAATATAGATGTGGACTGTATAATGTCCAAAGTCACATCACTCTTCAACCTGGATAGCTGTGCCATTGAGAATGAGATCCTCACACTGAAAAATAGCATTGAGTTCAAATCCAGAGCAACCATTTATGGATTTTAAGGCAGAAAGAGACACTGGACAGAATTTGACTGCACTTTTTGGATTAGCGTATTTGTGTGAGTCTGACTTTTCACACATGAAAATCATCGAGTCAAAATACAGATCTACTATGACTGATGACCACCTTGAGGCCTGCTTACGCCTGACATTCAGCTCCAACTGTCCGGACTATGAGAGACTACCTGCTTCCTCTCAGTGCCAGAAGTCCCACTAAGATGGGGAACAACTTTTCCAACTTGAACTGGGCATTGTATTATTTGGGTTGTTTGTTGTTGTGTTGTTACTGGCCTGTCCTAGGCCTACTTGTTCTTATTCTTTGCACCATGCACAGTTACTTCAATAATGTATTATTATTGTTAAAACATTATAGCATAGCCACAATCTAGCTTTTGGTGTGGCTTGATAGATCTCGATACATTTTCAACTCTAAAAGTAGACCTTGGTTTAAAAAAGGTTGGGCACCCCTGCCCTATGGATTGTGAAGTACTGCTTTTTGCCTAATATGTAGTAAGCTAAGTACTATATGTATATTAGGATGTAACCATCTCATATTTTATGGCCTGCACTGACAAAGGTAAAGCAGGTCTAGTAACTGCTTGACTGTGTGTGTGTGTGTGTGTGTGTGTGTGTGTGTGTGTGTGTGTGTGTGTGTGTGTGTGTGTGTGTGTGTGTGTGTGTGTGTGTGTGTGTGTGTGTGTGTGTGTGTGTGTGTGTGTGTGTGTGTGTGCGTGCGTGCGTGCGTGTGTGTGTGTGTCTGTGTAGTATGTGCAACCTGGTCTCACGGCAAGTCGTGATTGAGCAGCACGAAATATACATTAATCTATTTGTGATATTGTGACGAAAAGCGCCTCATTTTTGTCACGGCAGCACAAATTCATTCTAATTCATTCCGTGATGGCTGCACGAAATTAAAAATGAAGTTTGGGGTCGGGGTGGTTATGGTTAGGGTGGGAGGAAAGACTAAGATTAGGTTATGGTTAAGGTTAGGGTTGGGAGTAGGAGTAGGGTTAGTAATAGAGAGTTTAAAAAAAGCCCCATCACGAAAATTTGACTCATTTCGTCACAGGAGCACGGAAAAAAAAAACGTGAGACCGGGCTGAGTATGTGATATCTTGAAAAAACTTTGTTTACCAAGATTATTTAGTACACAACATCTCCTCACTTTGATTTTGGACAGGTTCTGTGTTTGGCACATTTCACTTAAAAAAAAAAAATGTTTCTGTTCTGGAAAAGGATTTCAGGGGTCAAGATGTTCTCTGAGCCCTGCAGAGAAATATCATTTAGGAGTTTATTTTTAGCTATTTTTAATGATCCTTGATGCAATCCAGCCACAGTATGAGATATTAAAAGATAGGTTTAAAAGCAATTTTCATCAAGAACACCACAGACTATTAGCTAAAAAAGGCCTAATTGAAGGACTGAATTCATCTATTTTTCATTGATATTGCATTTTATGCAAAAAATAAAGGCTAACACATGGCAGATTTATTCATCAGCATTTCCAGAACTGCAATTTGTGCCATAAAAAGTTTCTTTTTGACATTTGGATGTTGAACAAAATTAATTTAGAATGAAGTCCCCACATCCCCTTGCTCATCACTGTGCAAAAACAGAAAATGTCAGGTGCACAGATCAAAATTTCCACTGGAAATGGTGTGAAACAGGAATGTTGAAAAGTGCTTTACTGGTCAGCGTCCTCACCGAAGTTGCTCCAGATTTATTTATTTGTTTATTTTTGTTTTTTCTGCCATTGACAGCCATGCCAGCAAAGAACTACACCACAGAAGTGTCAAAAGGAATAATATCAGCTGGGAAATGAAGGTAACATGTCACACACAACCTCAGTAGGTAACTAATGAAGATTTTTGCATTGTTCTGTCACAGCCACAAACAAACCAGTTTACACCACTGACTGTGTGTTTGATTCCAAAAAAAGTGTGTGTGTGTGTGTGTGTGTGTGTGTGTGTGTGTGTGTAAATACTGATCAGAGGTCAGACTGCATGCTTAGACACGTGCGCTCTGTTGCTGTGAGTGCACGTCTTCCCCACCTGATTTAGTCCAGATGAAACGTATCATGAGGCCCTGTTTGTGTTTTACGGTTATTTATCTCTTGTCACTATTTGTGCTTTCTGTTTTTTTCTTCTTTATTCTTTTCTTGTCTTTTCTTTATCCATCTGAAACAACCCGCTGTCCAATTGTTCAGAGAGCTGTCTAATCCAGCCTTAGATCTGAGTCCTGCAGCGGGGCCTAATAGGATCGTAGTATTAACCCTGATGACAATGCCACCAGCTGTCGCAGAGCCCCCTGTTGGCCACCAGAAGGACAGGGTGAGGCAGGGAGGGAGGGAGGGAGGTGAGTGACGCAGACTGTGTCTATGTGATGTTCTTAGTCTGATGTGGATGACTAACGAAGAGGCTCACAGGACGAACACAGAAACCTCTGAAACGCTTCATCCTCAGACAACTGAATTTTACTTTACACCCCTTTAAACGCCCTTATCCACTTTCTCTGTAATTATTCTTACTTCTCCCTCTTTTATCTCTTCACTGCACCTTCTGCTCTATCACTTCGTCCTCTGCTCCCCCTGTGTCCGTTGATTCTTTGGTGCTGCTGCCTGTTGGCTGCCTCTGTATGGCTGAATAAGTGGTAAGGGAGGTGGGGGTGCTCCGGTGGTTTTCCCTGAAGAGTGGTTGCAAAGTTGCAATCAGGACCAGGACAAGCAAGAGGAGGAGGAGGAGGAGGAGGAGGAGCAGGATGGCCATGGCTCTGGAAGAAGTGTGGAGCCGGGTGAAGAATGTCTGCAAACAGAACGGACTGCTGATCCTGTCCGTGTTGGCCGTGGTCATCGGCTGCCTGCTGGGCTTCTTCCTCAGAGGCAAACAGCTCTCCCAGCAGGTCAGTTTGTGAACGTGACCCTTAAATCCACCCCTGGGAAAAAAAAATAAAAAAAACAACCTGCCTACCCATCAGAATGATTTCCTACTGAATGTCCAAGTGTGATCCCAGTCTCCTCTTTAAATGGTGTCAGACTCGTAATGCAGGTTTCCAAGCCCCCAACCTCCTGTGCTGGAAAATGAAACAAATGCAGAAGTGCCAAATCGTATACAGTTTTTTAACCCTCTGGGGTCCGAGGGCATTTTTTGGACAGTTCACTCGCCAGGCAGCTCTTCCTGCATTCCACAATCAAGTTTAATGTCTCTTTTTTTCAGGACAACCTATGCTTTCAGAATATATATGTTTTTGTTGTGTTTTATAAGTGTAATAAAGGTTTACAATCAGAAATAAGAAAGGAAAAAGTAAAGCGGAAAATAATTTTCCACACACATTTATTCAAAACACACAGCAAACTATAATAAACAACTGTTTTGACACTTTATAAAGGTAATTTGAGGTCTTGTGTGAAAGTCTGTACAACAAAAAGGTTCAAACAATAAACACAAATGCACCTTTTGAACAATATATACAAAATGGTCTATGCGTTTTGTAGTCCATTGATATGGTAAACAGTGCTTTACGCAGCAAAAGCAACAGAGTTATCCAGTAACATTCACATGCAAACTAGTGGAGCAATCCTGATAGTTATACACTCTTTGTTTGAGCACATGAGATTGTCATCAGAGGCTCTCCGTCTACTCCTGCTTTCATTGATCGCTGTGCGTAATGGCGCAGGGCGCACTGAGTTGGTACTAATAGTATGTAGCCCATGGAGCTCCCAGGGGGCTATTCAAACCGGCCAACTAGTAACACATTACTCCTGAAAACAATATTTGGCTTTTCACGTGAGGTGAATCTGCCCTATGATTGGATTTTGGAAAACCATGTGACGGTGAACCAATTCCAATTGGACACTCACATTGTGCACGTCATCACACAGCTTCTATGAGGAATACAAAGATGGCTGATGGCTGGCTCGAACGTCCGCGGAGTTAACTTTTCAGCAAAAAAAAGTAAGTTTCTATCTCATATCATTCAAAAGTTATTTATAATTTAGTAAAACTTGGTCTTTGCCGACGTATATGACGGATAAGAGAGGGTTAAAATGGCCATTTGAGTCACTTTCCACAGACACCCATGTTAAAATCTCCAATGTTACAGAACATGTTTACAGCGTGGTACCAAAAAGGAACAAAAAAAGTTTTGTTCTCAATAGCTACTTTCCCCATTCATGACAACTGTACTTGTGAATATTTTCTTTTCAAATATGTCATCAGTTTGAGCTACTTTATGCTGTCAAGGTATGAAAAATTAGGAGTGTGGTTATTTTGAGTGACAGCTGTGTGCCAGTTGCTCATTGCTATGGACTCAGCGCTTGTCTTTTCTGAGCATTTTATTACAAATACTAAAAATAAGCATTGTTGTGCAGTAAATTATACTAATGGGCCATCTAATAATTTTGTGCTCTATTATTTTTGTTGAGTGAAATTTTAGTACAACACCAAATCAGAAAAAGTTGGGATGATATGGAAAACACAAATAAAAAATCTGAGGTGATCCTTATATTTACTTTGATTTCTATTTCATTGCCAACAGTATGAACCCAAGATAGTTAATTTTTTGTATTGTCAACTTGATTTAATTTGTTAACATACATCCGTTCTTGCATTTCAGGCCAACAACAGATTCCAAAACAAAAGTTGGGTTGCTTTACCACTTTTTAATGTTGCCATTCCTTTTCACAGCACGTAAAAGCTGTTTTGTCATTGAGGATATCAAGCGATGAAACCTTTTTGGTGTTATTTTTGCCCCATTCTTCCAGCATCTTAAAGTGTGAAACAATACAGGGTCATTGTTGCATATTTTGTTTGAAACTTCTCTGTACATTCTGTATTTGGGAACAGATCAGGACTGCAGGCAGGCCACTCCAGTGCCCATACCCTACTTCTTCCGCAGACATACCTTTCTTTTCATGAGCCAGGCTCACTAGAGACACTGGAGGCAAGAGACTCAGTGGGTTAATGTAAAAAAACAGTTTATTAAACAAAAGGAGAAAAAACACAACAAAAATAGAGTCCACATTTCTCATTGTCACGAACTCAGGGAGGAGGATTCAGGGTTTTGGTTAGCACTGGAAATCCAGAAAACAAAGTCTTTCTAAAGTAACTCAACAAGCGAATAAATTAGATCACAAATCAGTGATTAAAAACAGGCTGATCAATCTCACTAGAGTTTACGAGTCCAGAGTGCCCTGCAGGCTCAGTCCCACTATTACACGACTACTACTACTAATATCCCTACCACGTTCACACCGGGCGTGATCAGACGCTACAAATTTGCGGGGGTTGCGTGGCGACGGATGCAGCTCCATCGCCCGGTGTGTCGCTCTGCTTTTGCTGCGAAAATTCGCCCGGTGCATCATGAAATAGGAGGAGCTTCCATTCTGCTCACCGGCTCCGGTTGTCAGTCAAGTTAACATGACAGACCTTGATCACACGGAGCGAGTTGTTGTGGAAAGCTGACAAACGTCATGAGACATTCCCAATTCAGGGAGTATCACTATTTGCTACAGGAGCTGTGTCTGCATGACGGCTGCTTTCAGCGGCCCTTCTGCCTCTGCGGGACCCAGTTTGAGGACCTCCTGTCCCGTTCACACGCACACATGGAAACAATTTTTTAAAAAAAACAGAAACTCTGCTGCCTGCTGTGGGGCTGCTCCTCGCTCTTCCCCCAAAAACTCTGTCATAATTGTGTTTAGAAACCAGTCACCATTTGTTTTATTATACATCTGTGTAGTTAATTAATAAAATATTCTCCACAGACAATTCGCTTGCACGCGCACGTAAAAAAAAAAAAGAAAGAAACTCCGCTCTCCCTCCTGTAGGGCTGCTGCTTGCTCCAAAAACTCTGTCATAATTGTGTTTAGAAACCAGTCACCATTTGTTTTATTATACATCTGTGTAGTTAATAAGTAAAATAATCTCCATGGACGATTCGGTCACGCACGCACGCAAAATAAAAACAAATAGAAACTCTGCTCCTGCTGCCGCAGGGCTGCTGCTTGCTCCAAAAACTCTGTCATAATTGTGAAATAAAGGACAAAAGAGACAGAAGTCCTGCTCACAGGCTGCTACCAGATACAGGACATGTTCACATCTTAAGTCAAACTCCAGACATCTCCACGTCACTACATATTCAGTCCCTGATTGGTCATAGCGGCACGATGAGACAAAAAAGTTCAGATTTTTCAACTTGGGGAGGAGGGCAACGTGACGTGATGCGACGCAATATTGCGCCACAAACGCGCCAATCGCTCAAAATCGCTTCACTCGCATCGCTTCATTCGCGTCCATCGCGTCACGCTGTGTGACTTGGCGCCAAAACGCGTCGTTCCATAGGGATTACATGGCAACCTGTCGCTGCTGTCGCTCACATCGCGCCCGGTGTGAACGCAGCATAAGAATCAAAACATGCACATTATCTCAAAATTCACTGGGAGTGTAGAATAAAAACAAAGACAAAATCAGCAGTCAAGAACAGGCAGTAAAGTCAGGGACAGGCAGGATGCTTGTCAAACAGCATATAGGAAATGAGGAACTAGGAAATAGAAGGATGTAAAGTAGCAGGTTTCTACAATGTGCCCATACAGTAAATTTTGCAGAGTAAAATTTACACTGCTGGGATAACATTTGGTGCCAGTCCAAACAGAATTAAATATACTCTATCACTGTGATAAATCAACTCTATCACAGTGTAAAATCAACTCTTATTGGAGTAGAAACACTTGATTTGACAAGATGGTAGAGCTGCTTTCACTCTATAATAGTGTATTTTGCTCTACAACCCCTGGCAATAATTACGGAATCACCGGCCTCGGATGATGTTCATTCAGTTGTTTAATTTTGTAGAAAAAAAAGCAGATCACAGACATGACACAAAACTAAAGTCATTTCAAATGGCAACTTTCTGGCTTTAAGAAACACTATAACAAATCAAGAAAAAAAAATTGTGGCAGTCAGTAATGGTTACTTTTTTAGACCAAGCGGGGAAAAAAATATGGAATCACTCAATTCTGAGGAATAAATTATGGAATCACCCTGTAAATTTTCATCCCCAAAACTAACACCTGCATCATATCAGATCTGCTAGTTAGTCTGCATCTAAAACGGAGTGATCACACCTTGGAGAGCTGTTGCACCAAGTGGACTGACATGAATCATGGCTCCAACACGAGAGATGTCAATTGAAACAAAGGAGAGGATTATCAAACTCTTAAAAGAGGGTAAATCATCACGCAATGTTGCAAAAGATGTTGGTTGTTCACAGTCAGCTGTGTCTAAACTTTGGACCAAATACAAACAACATGGGAAGGTTGTTAAAGGCAAACATACTGGTAGACCAAGGAAGACATCAAAGCGTCAAGACAGAAAACTTAAAGCAATATGTCTCAAAAATCGAAAATGCACAACAAAACAAATGAAGAACGAATGGGAGGAAACTGGAGTCAACGTCTGTGACTGAACTGTAAGAAACCGCCTAAAGGAAATGGCATTTACATACAGAAAAGCTAAGCGAAAGCCATCATTAACACCTAAACAGAAAAAAACAAGGTTAACAATGGGCTAAGGAAAAGCAATCGTGGACTGTGGATGACTGGATGAAAGTCATATTCAGTGATGAATCTCGAATCTGCATTGGGCAAGGTGATGATGATGGAACTTTTGTTTGGTGCTGTTCCAATGAGATTTATAAAGATGACTGCCTGAAGAGAACATGTAAATTTCCACAGTCATTGATGTATGGGGCTGCATGTCAGGTAAAGGCACTGGGGAGATGGCTGTCATTACATCATCAATAAATGTACAAGTTTACGTTGATATTTTGGACACTTTTCTTATCCCATCAATTGAAAGGATGTTTGGGGATGATGAAATCATTTTTCAAGATGATAATGCATCTTGCCATAGAGCAAAAACTGTGAAAACATTCCTTGCAAAAAGACACATAGGGTCAATGTCATGGCCTGCAAATAGTCCGGATCTTAATCCAATTGAAAATCTTTGGTGGAAGTTGAAGAAAATGGTCCATGACAAGGCTCCAACCTGCAAAGCTGATCTGGTAACAGCAATCAGAGAAAGTTGGAGCCAGATTGATGAAGAGTACTGTTTGTCACTCATTAAGTCCATGCCTCAGAGACTGCAAGCTGTTATAAAAGCCAGAGGTGGTGCAACAAAATACTAGTGATGTGTTGGAGCGTTCTTTTGTTTTTCATGATTCCATAATTTTTTTCCTCAGAACTGAGTGATTCCATATTTTTTTTCCCTCTGCTTGGTCTAAAAAAGTAACCGTTACTGACTGCCAATTTTTTTTTTTCCTGATTTCTTATAGTGTTTCTTAAAGCCAGAAAGTTGCCATTTGAAATGACTTTAGTTTTGTGTCATGTCTGTGATCTGCTTTTTTTCTACAAAATTAAACAACTGAATGAACATCCTCCGAGGCCAGTGAGTCCATAATTTTTGCCAGGGGTTGTATTTAGACTGGGACCAAATGTTATCCCGGCAGAGTAAATTTCACTCAGCAAAATTTACTGTGCACCAGCAGAAATACATGAACCATGTCTGTCAGAGAGTTCTTTTAAAATGACAGGAATTAAGCTATTTAGCTCTGTAATGAGCCACGTGGGGATCAGTGAAGCAAGCGCAGGTGGGTGGTCCATCTCCAAGACACTACAGGGGAACATACAAATACACTGTTCTGACCAAGAGTAAAAGACAGAAGGAGTAGACAAGAAAGCAAAGTGCACTGGTGATGAAACACAGCAAAATAACAAAATAAAGCACCTATGTTCTTGAGCTGCCAAACTGAGAGACACCAGTTGGCTGCTCCAGGTGTGAAAACAAACAAAAACACAGAAGAGATCCCAGGTGAAACATGACAGGAAGGAGACTCTGATGGAGGAGATAACAGGGAGACACCACAGGTGAATGACAACAGAAAAGAAAGTATCAAAGTCAAACCAATGTAAGACTCAGAGGGAAAGTGGCCATGCATGTCAATCAGTCAATCTTTATTCATGACAAAAATACAAAGCTTCCATAGAACAAAAGAAGATAAATTTTGAAACATTGTATCTTATAACATAAATTCATAATCATATTCTTTCACCATTTCATCCCCAACACCATCACCTCATCAGTCACCAAACATCAAATAAACATCTAACACTGACCTGTCTGTCTTACATTTCAACAATTCCATTCACTTGACTTCCAATTTACTGTATTCCCTCATAATTCTATCTTTATACATTTTTTGACCTTATAAACATTTGTACAACACATGATTTCATCATTCAGGCTACACATGTGGCACTCGAGGAAAGTACACTGGGATGGGACCCTAAGAGTAGACACATAAGGGAAACCACTGTACTCAAAGAAACATGAGTGTGTGTGTGTGTGTGTGTGTGTGTGTGTGTGTGTGTGTGTGTGTGTGTGTGTGTGTGTGTGTGTGTGTGTGTGTGTGTGTGTGTGTGTGTGTGTGTGTGTGTGTGTGTGTGTGTGTGTGTGTTGGCCAAATCATTTTTGTAATGTGTGCAGAATGTGGTTTTGCACTGTCTTGTTGAAAAACGCATCAACATCCCTGGAAAAGATGTCATTTTGAATGCAGCATACAGTATGTTGCTCTAAAACCTTAATATACTTTTATGCATTAATGCTGCCATCACAGAAATGTAAATTATCTTTGCCAAGGGCATTGACACAACCCCATACCATGACAGACCCTAACTTATGGGCTTGTTCCTGATAACAGTCTGGATGGTCCATTTCTTCCAAAAAAGATCTGAAATACTGATTCATCTGACCACATTTCGACTGTGTCATGGTCCAACCAAGATGCCTCTGAGCCCAAAGAAAATGGCACCATTTGTGGACAAGATTTAATTGAATTTATTTTGTTTGTATAGCGCCAAATCAGAACAAAGCTGCCTCAAAGTGAAGAGACAAAATGGGTGAAATGTGGTTGAACTCTCTGCTTTTTGTCAGAACTCTGGCAGCAGCATTTTGAATCAATTGGAGGTTAACATTAGATTTCTTTTTTGCACAACAAAGTTTTAAGTGACATTTTTTTATGTAATTGTAGCACTTGGAAAAAAAAGGTTCCTCAAGAAATCCCTTGCCTATACGGTGATATCAGCTATTGATGAATGACGGTTCTTGATGCAGTGCCATCTGAGAGGTTAAAGTTTCAGGTTCAGTTTAGGCTTAGACCCTTGCCCTTTGTGCACTGAAATTCAGATTCTTTAAGCATTTAATGTTATTAAGCATTAGTGAGGGAGAAATATGCATGATAAGATATGATATGTCTAATCTTTCTTTGAGAAACATTGTTTTTAAGAATAAGAATAAGAAAGAACGTTATTAATCCCAAAGGAAATTCTTTAAACACATATTTGTTGTCAACCGGGAGATCCTCTTCCCATCTTTTCTCCTCTGTGACTCAGCCTTTCATGGTTACTGCTTTTGTACTAAATCATGATTACAGTCACCAGTTGACGTCACCTGTTTGACATAACGTTTTTGTCTGTTTTTACCCAAGGCCATCAAATATGGCCATCAGGTATTGCGAAGGCTTTGCGTCCGTCCGTCTGTCTGTCTGTCTTTTGCTCAGCGTAAGTCCAGTACTAAATTTACAGGGAACATTCTTGGGACACAGACCTTGGACAAGTTCAAAGATGGCTAACCTTGACCTATTTTAAGAGGTTAAAATGTCACTTTCTGTTTCAATCTGTTCAGTTTTGTTTTTGAGTGGTGGGCGTGACAGCCAATCAGAGTAGAGCTGCACCGTGACATCAGTGGCTGGTCCTTCTGCTTCATTTTGTGTGTTTATATGCATGTTTCTCATATATTATGTAATAGCTAGTGAGAAATAAGCATTTCTAAAACTGAAAATGCTGTTTTTGGAACCCAATAACACCTCTGAACTCATTTACAAGACATTTTGCGAACATTAGCATGGTGACATCACAGGCTGATAGCTAGCTGTAAAACTCCCTTTTGTTTGTGGGTAAATGTAACCCCTGTGTCATATATTATGTAAAAGCTAGGGAGAAATAAACACTTACAAAATTGAAAATGCTGTTTTTGGAACTTTTGGAACTTACCTGCAAGTGCACAGAGGGTGATCTACAAATATTCCTTGATTTGCCCAACATAAACAACATGTACAAATTCTAAGACAAATTCATAAGACAATAGGATCTTAATAATTCATGAAACAACTGCAAATTATCAAGAACACATTGTAAAAAGGGTATTTTAACATTGCATTATATTTTTGTTTGATACTAGCACTAAGTTGCCTCAGTCCCAACTTTTTTGGAATCTGTTTTAGGCCTGAAATGTAGGAATGGATGCAAATGGAGATGGCAACACAAAACATGAAATATCTTGGCTTCATACTGTCTACAATGAAATAGAAGTCAAAGTAAATGTCAGAATCACTGCATGTTTTTTGTTGTTAATTATTGCTTGGGGGGCAAGGATGATTGTCCATACTGTCCCAAGTTTTTTTGAATCTGGATTGTAATATTTAATTTGTATGTTAGCCGTGGGTTACTACTAATTAGCAGGTAGCTTGGTGACATAAACTCCACCTGCCATAATTTTTAATATTCACTCCCAAGCCACCTGTTATGAATAGCAACACTGGGTTCATAAACATATGCATTAATTAAATACCCAAACGAAAGTGAACCTGTTAACCTGTTAACTTTGGTTATTGTGGTAACTGAGAGTTGGGGGTGTGTTCAAGTTTCAGTAGTTCCACCCAGGACACAGCGGTCTTACCCACCCTCCACCTTTCCGATTTATGGGTTGGCCGGTAGTTAAGCAGAAACAGGCACTGCCAAAATGGTGAGATCTACAACGCCCCATTTAAGCTTCAAACCCACACTTCAGAAAACCTATGGGTGACTTCACTGAGGCTTTGTCCAGTAAATATACAGTCCATGGAGAGATACCCCCCCTCTCACACACACACACACACACACACACACACATTATACAAATAATGAATGTTTATGAGTTCAATGGTACAAACATTTCATGAGGTGAAGCTGAGTTGAATGGTATGTTCCATCCTTCACCGAATTAAATATTTGTACCATTGAAAGAATGAAAAATAATTCAATATTTGTTTTTATAATGGCGAAAATAGATCCTTGTCATTTGATTGTTTATTAATTTATAAACAACAATAAAGGGACTTACATTTTGGTGTTCGTCATTGGTGCTTAACAGTCCAACACGAACTTTAAATAGGAGTCCAAAATTGTTCTCAGTAGTCCGTGATACCGTCCATTCACTTTGTATACAGACTGCCATCTGCTTTCCTCATTCCAGCGAGAAATCGCATCAGAAATTTGTCCAGCTTTTCATCCTGATTTCATCCTCTTCATCCTAACAGCTCTTCATACCTTCAGATGGTTTATGGCATGGTGGGTTTGTTTTTTTGTGTTAGAATAATTAGCCACATCAATTAGCTCCTTCAAATCGTCATCCGCCAGCAAAACTAATTCCGCCATGTTTAGTTAAATGCCAGCCCCGGTAGTGTGAGCTTGCGCGGTGGTCGGGACGTGCAATGCCACATTTCATATAGCACCAAAACTGCATGCTAAAAAGAACTATTACACGGTCAATGAAACACAACGGCAAATACAACCCCAATTCCAATGAAGTTGGGACGTTGTGTAAAATGTGAATAAAAACAGAATACAATGATTTGCAAATCCTTTTCAACCTATATTCAATTGAATAGACCACAAAGACAAGATATTTAATGTTCAAACTGATAAACTTGATTGTTTTTGTGCAAATATTTGCTCATTCTGAAATGGATACCTGCAACACGTTTCAAAAAAGTTGGGACAGTGGCAACAAAAGACAAAGTTATATGAATGCTCAAAGAACATGTTTGGAACATTCCCCAGGTGAACAGTTTAATTGGAAATATATGAGGGTATAAAAGGAGCATCCCCAAAAAGCTCAGCCATTCAAAGGCAAAGAGGGGCAATGATCACCACTTTGTGAACAACTGCATGGAAAAAATAATCCAACAGTTTAAGAGCAATGTTCAATTGCAAGGAATTTAGGGATTCCATCATCTACAGTCCATAATATATTCAGAAGATTCAGAGAATCTGGAGAACTTTTTCTATACGTAAGCGGCAAGGCGGAAAACTAACATTGAATGCCCATGACCTTCGATCTCTCAGGTGACACTGCATTAAAAGCAGACATCATTGTGTAAAGGAGCTTACCGCATGGGCCCAGGAACACTTCAGAAAACCATTGTCAGTTAACACAGTTTGTCACTACATCTACAAGTGCAAGTTAAAACTCTACCATGCAAAGCAAAAGCCATACATCAACAACATCCAGAAATGCCACCGCCTTCTCTGGGCTCAAGCTCATTTGAAATGGACAGGCGCAAAGTGGAAAAGTGTGCTGTGGTCTGATGAGTCCACATTTCAAATTGTTTTTGGAAAACATGGACGTTGTGTCTTTCGAACAAAAGAGGAAAAAGACCATCCAGATTGTTACCAGCATCTGTGATGGTATAGGGGTTTGTTAGTGCCCATAGCATGGGCAACTTACACATCTGTGATGGCACCATCAATGTTGAAAGGTACATCCAGGTTTTGGAGCAACACATGCTGCCATCCAAGCAATGTCTTTTTCAGGGACGTCCCTGCTTATTTCAGCAAGACAATGCAAAGCTACATTCTGCACATGTTACAACAGTGTGGCTTCGTAGTAAAAGAGTGCGGGTACTAGAATGGCCTGCCTGCAGTTCAGACCCGTCGGCTATTGAAAATGTGTGACACATTATGAAGCGCAAAATACAACAATGGAAACCCCAAACTGTTGCACAACTGAAGTCGTACATCAAGCAAGAATGGGAAAGAGTTCCACCTACAAAGCTTCAACAATTAGTGTCCTCAGTTCCCAAACACTTATTGAGTGTTGTTAGAAGGAAAGGTGATGTAACACAGTGGTAAACATACCACTGTCCCAGCTTTTTTGAAACGTGTTGCAGGCATCCATTTCAAAATGAGCAAATATTTCCACAAAAACAATAAAGTTTATCAGTTTGAACATTAAATATCTTGTCTTTGTGGTGTATTCAATTGAATATAGGTTGAAGAGGATTTGTAAATCATTGTATTCTGTTTTTATTTACATTTTACACAACGTCCCTGCTTCATTGGAATTGGGGTTGTAGTACAAATAATCCATGTCACGTGACATACAATTAATCAATCAATCAATCAACATTCATTCATAGAGCACTTTACAGCACCAACTGGTGTCCAAAGCACTTAACATTAAAAACACAAATTTACAAAAATAAAACATATATACAATAAAATTTAAAACAGCACATAAAAACAGAACATCACCTCCCCCACTAGGTGTTAAAAGCCAGTTTAAATAAATAAGTCTTTAACTTACATTTAAAAAGTGCTAGATCAGGAATAGTACGTAATTCAATAGGTAGCTTGTTCCACAGTCTGGAGCCAGCTACCCCAAAATCATGATCACCCCAGTGTTTGTAACTTGACGTAGGAACATCTAAGTAAAGCTGGCCAGATGCCTGTAATGTCCTACTGTAAGTGCGCAAAGTCAAAATTTCAGACAAGTAGGGATGTGCAAGGCCATAAATAGCTTTAAAAACAAACACTAAAATCTTAAAATCAATTCCAAAATGAACTGGAAGCTAGTGGAGTGAGTACAGGATGGGCGTAATATGCTCACGTCTAAAAGTGTTTGTTAAAAGTCGAGCAGCAGCATCCTGCACCAATTGGAGACGTGCAAGAGAAGACTGATTATAGTCCGGTGGCTAAGGGACAAATTTTAGGGGAATCATGCACTTTTATACAAAAGCGCCAAAACTTTATCAGAGGTACTTTATAGTGTCCTGAAGTATATAAGATCGGGAGACATTGAATCCATAAATGTCTACACTCTAAAAACTTGGGTTTAAGAGAAAAACCATTTTCAGCCTTCTACAGCATATAATTCATGACAAACTCTTATCCAAATGTCTTTTTTAGGTTCATAATATAAACTTGAAGGTTATGAAAAATGTATTAAGGCTAAGTAGGGATGCTTCGAATGTACTTCAGTGTGCTTACACTCTTAGAAAAAGCGTTAATCTAGGGAAAGTGACTAAATATTGTCTAACTCATTGTGAATATCTATATATATATATATATATATATATATATATATATATATATATCAATATTTTGCTACAGCTTAACAATGTCCAATCTTGATCACTGGCCCCCTACATAATAACCATATGATCGTATTGTCATATGAATAGCAAAATATACACTGTATTATAACCATGCAAACACCCTTTTAAAAAAAGCAGGATACAGGGCTAAAATCAAATGTCTCCCGCTTTGACATGACTTAATATAACCTAAAGAGTCCCTGGACAAAGTTTGGCGCTTTTGTAAAAAAAGTGCACTATTCTATCCCTTAACTGCTGGACTGTTAATGTCAGAATAAAGTGCATTACAATAATCAAGTCTGGAGCTGATGAAAGCATGACTAGCCGTCTCAAGATCATGTCTACTGAGGAAGTGCTTTATTTTAGCCAAAAGACGAAGCTGGAAAAAACTTGCTTTGACAACAGTGTTTATCTGTTGATCGAACCTCAAACAGCTGTCAAATATCACACACATATTCTTGACAGCTGGTTTTACATAATTAGCCAGGGCACCAAAATTTGGTGTTACCACATTTGGTATGCCAGAGCGCTCAAACACCATGATCTCAGTTTTACCATCATTCAGGTAAAGGACGTTTTGGGACAGCCACTGCTTTACATCGCAAATACAATTAAATAATGATGGCAAAGCATCACTCCCATTAGTCCTCATAGGCAGATAGATTTGCAGATCATCCGCATAGCAATGAAAGGACAGGTTGTGCTGGGTTCCAATTGACGCCAATGGCAGAATGTACAAAGAAATTAGAATAGGCCCAACAACAGAACCCTGCCGCACTCCACAACACAGAGGAGCAGTTGATGAGGACAGGTCCCCAGTCATAACAGAAAAGCTCATTTCAGCCAAATATGATCTAAACCAGTTAAGTGCAGTACGCTGAATGCCAATAAAATGTTCTAACTGGGAAACAAGTACTGTGTGATCCATAGTATCAAAGGCTGCTGTGAGGTCCAACAGAACCAGCACAGCAGGATTCCCTGCATCCACCGACAATGTGAAGTCATTATTAACTTTTAAAAGTGCCAACTCGGTGCTGTGTCGCGATCTAAACCCAGATTGGAAATTTTCAAGGATATGATTGTCTTCTAAAAATGACTGTAACTGTATAAACACAACCTTTTCTAAAACCTTAGACAGAAATGGCAGATGAGACACAGGTCTAAAATTGGATAAAACTGACGAGTCCAGGTGAGGTTTTTTAAGAAGAGGTCGAACCACAGCATGTTTAAAAGCAGCTGGAACAGGTCACCAATCAAATGAAGCCACCAATCAAATAACAAGGACAGGGTTGCCAACTTTGGGACCTTGGCTCGAGTGAGACTGCATGTGCTGAAAATGTTTGGTAACCCTAACCCTAATTTAAAAAAAAAACAGTCTTCGTTTACTAACAAAAATAACAATAGAAAGGAAACTGTGTTTGATTCTTCTCTCCACATCCATCCTCCTTCCTTTTTCCAAAATATTTCAGCTAGCTCATCTACATGCATGTGAGAGGCAAATAAAGAAAAATGCTTAAAATGGCTGGGGGGTCAAGATGGTCCTGGTTGGGGGTCTGGGGGTGGGGGCAAAGCCTCCCAGACACTGTAGGGTTTTGGCTATGTTAATGCTCCTCAGAACCATTTTCTGCAGTGAATTTGCAAGGAGAGACAGGGAGGCAGCTGTTTATCCAACTCTTTACAAGTTGTACAAAATCTGTCTTCATATGACACCAACTTCTGTCCTGTGCGAGTCTTCTCTCCAAAACTGGAGAGGAGGAAAAGATTCAAGTATAACACCACTGAAATGATCTTGTTTTTAAATAAAAAGGTTTAAAGCCCTCAAATCCATTTAATTTTGTACAACTATGTCATAACAGTCACAACAGTCCCTAGTTGCAGAAGCATTTCACAATTTATATCTCTATTACATACAGTATTTTGTAATGGTGAAATCACATTATGACACAAGTATATTATTAATGTCTTTAAATGAAAATATTGACAAAATTTCAAGATGCACATAGAACCTTTATTATTTAACATACATAACAGTGCCTGTTTAATTGTTCCATGCAAGTGCTATGTTAAAGATTGGCCAGCAGATGTCACCATATTTAATTGTATCAAATGCACACCGAACCATTTCAACACAATTGCTTCATTTTGAATCAGTGGTTCAAAACGCTTCAGTTTCTCCTTCACTAATAATTATCAATAAAATACTTCAGCGACCACACATTTTCAGTGCATGTGCACAGATAGACTTACAATCATGAATACTTGCTAACCAAGACATTAAATAAAATACGCCATGTCCTTTAAATGACCTAGTTTGCAACTAGTTAAAGTCTGTAGCCTACTATGTCAACACACTGATTAGACTACGATGATCAGAACGTTATCAGCAGATGTTAACAGCTGTTTCTGCTGTGTGCCTTAAACTCCTCTCCTTTCATTAAGAAACAGTGCGCTGTGGTCTTGCCTGGTCAGAAAATTTACGGGAGAAATTTTTTTTTTTTTTTTGGGCGTGACATTTCTTGCTTGTGCGTCAGAGCGTGAGATTGATGCACAAGGCATGACTGTCACGCCAGATGCGTGAGTTGGCAACCCTGCAAGGATCCACTCTGCCGTTATATAAAAAAATAATGTGTGGCTCATTTCCTTTCAGCCTCATGAACCCTGATCATTGAAGCCTTGGGCTTCAACGATCACATTACATGGAAAATGCAACTGCAGTTTGCCACAAAAGAATTGTGATATGAAAGAAGCAGACAGAACGTCTTCGCACAAATTGCATAAGGAATGGGGTGTCTGTGTTCACTGCACTTCAATTTCACACCCGTGTCTGATGCAAACATCTTTCTGTTTTGCTGCAGTGTGGATTTCTGCAGAGTAGGCTATTTAGTGCAATAAAAAAGGTTAGCGACAATGGAACAAATGTCCAGTTTCATTCAAAATTTGTCGCAGCAATATCAGACTTCCATTGTCAATAGAAAATTGTGTGTGTGTGTGTGTGTGTGTGTGTGTGTGTGTGTGTGTGTGTGTGTGTGTGTGTGTGTGTGTGTGTGTGTGTGTGTGTGTGTGTGTGTGTGTGTGTGTGTGTGTGTGTGTGTGTGTGTCCCTGCAATCAATCAGATTGCTCATAGCTGATCTGCTGGGTTCCATGAAAAGGGATTTGTGATGGAGCGATGAGCTGTCAGTCACAGAGCTGTCACATCCAGACACCATTCATGTTAAATTATATAATTCACATGGTTGTTTCTGCAGGCAGTGATGGTGATAGAAGAGCTTTTATTTTTTATTTTTATTTTTTATTTTATTTTTTTATCTCTTCCTTTAGTTGGTAATGCTTGAAATAATTTCACAAATATGAGGTCTGTCAATAAAGTATAGGTCCTTTTTATTTTTTTCAAAAACTATATGGATTTCATTCATATGTTTTTACGTCAGACATGCTTGAACCCTCGTGCGCATGCGTGAGTTTTTCCACGCCTGTCAGTGACGTCATTCGCCTGTGAGCACTCCTTGTGGGAGGAGTCGTCCAGCCCCTCGTCGGAATTCCTTTGTCTGAGAAGTTGCTGAGAGACTGGCGCTTTGTTTGATCAAAAATTTTTCTAAACCTGTGAGACACATCGAAGTGGACACGGTTCAAAAAATGAAGCTGGTTTTCGGTGAAAATTTTAACGGCTGATGAGAGATTTTGAGGTGATACTGTCGCTTTAAGGACTTGCCACGGTGCGAGACATCGCGCAGCGGTCCCAGGCGCCGTCGTCAGCCTGTTTCAAGCTGAAAACCTCCACATTTCAGGCTCTATTGATCCAGGACGTTGTGAGAGAACAGAGAAGTTTCAGAAGAAGTCGGTTTCAGCATTTTATCCGGATATTCCACTGTTAAAGGAGATTTTTTTTAATGAAAGACGTGCGGACGGATTGCAGCGTCGGCTCACAGCCGCCGCGACGCTCCGCCACAGGAAAAACATCTCTGTTGGAAGCCTTGAGGACAAGTTGGAACATGTCCAGCTGTTAAACAATTTCTCATATACTCACTCCACTGAAAGCCATCAAAAGCCGCCTGGATTTTACAAATGGTTATCAACACGGAGGTGTTTTTCCTGTGCCACCGACGTCCCGACGCGCGGACCCGTCCGCACGTCTTTCATTAAAAAAATCTCCTTTAACAGTGGAATATCCGGATAAAATGCTGAAACCTGGTTTAGAAAAATTTTTGATCAAACAAAGCGCCAGTCTCTCAGCACCTTCTCAGACAAAGGAATTCCGACGAGGGGCTGGACGACTCCTCCCACAAGGAGTGCTCACAGGCGAATGACGTCACCGACAGGCGTGGAAAAACTCACGCATGCGCGAGGGTTCAAGCATGTCTGACGTAAAAACATATGAATGAAATCCATATAGTTTTTGAAAAAAATAAAAAGGACCTATACTTTATTGACAGACCTCGTATAGAGCTATGGAGATTTGTGTAGAATTAACCAGGAACGGGAAATATAACAATGTAAAAGCTTTGTGCTGAGTTTAAAAAGGCACTACATACAAAACTCAAAATGTTTTTGGATGACTTTCAGTTCACTCCGTTTGCATTCAGTGACCGTCAGTATCATAACGTGTGTAGACATGTTGCTCTGTGCACACCTGACCCTTTCAAATCTCACAAGTTAAGCAGAGTAGGTCCTGATTAGTTCTTGGCTGGACGACTACAACAGTGGTGTCAGTGTAGCCGTGCTGAACCTGGCCGTGTGTTAGTCCAGCTCAGTTCAAATAGATGTAACCCGGTCCTGTTCGTCTTCTCTGCTTCATATAGTTTCACTCTGCGTTGTGTTTGGAAAGAAGTACTTGCTGTTTAATCTGTGTGGAACAGAATATGTACTGGTCACAAACAATTAATGGGTTCATCACAGCAGGTACCACATTTTACATGAGCATCAAGCTAACGGGTGTTTCCAAATGTGTTATTAAGCTTATAAATGGTACAATATGCAACTCATTAGTGTCCCGATTACAACAAGCGCACACAATTGTACCACAGTGCTAATGCCAGGGCACCCACCTCATGCCATTCTTCCATAAAATGGTAATGTGGTCCCTCTGTGTCCACTGCACTTATCACCACTGACCATCAAGGTAGGGCACTGTTTCATCCATAATTCATAAACCCAAATGAAAAGTAATGACAAGTGGAATCAAATACAACATGAACCCTGTTACATCAGGAAGGTCATCTTGTGTAATACATGTGCCAAATCCCAATCCAGATCTGCTATGTTGACCCCACACAACTAAGGGGCAGCAGGCACCTCTGCTGCCTGCAGTGGTGGCGCCAGGAAATTTTTGTTGGGGGGGCGAGGGGGGGGGGGCTGGGGCAAAAGTTGGAGGAGCTCCACAAAATGTCATTGGGGGTGGGTGAGGGAGATTCCTGAATGCAGGCGCGACACGTTCAGTGCGCAGCGAGCACGGAGCAGAGAGAGGATTTTAAATGGAGTGAACATGTTAACAAAACGAAAACGTGAAGCTTTTACTTCTCTCTGAACTTTCTCTAAAGGTGTGATTCTGCCGTTACCGTCCTGTTCACACCATGTGCGCGTCGTATGCTGAATTTATGAGATCATGAGATGAAATAAACGGTCAAATATCTTTAAAAACATATTTAAAAAAATGAGAATATATGAATGAACTGAGATACACAAAAAAAAAAAAAATGTTCAGACGCACAGATCACAAAAAGCAGGTGACAACTCTGAACTTTAACAGCTGTTATTTTCCAAAGGTATTTATTTGTTCAGTCTTGAGCTTAATGTAGTGTTTAAGCACAAAACGTGACTGATGAGGAGAAACAATTTCAGAAATGCAACAGAAACAACCACAAATCAGAAAAAGTTGGGACTGTATGTAAAATGAAGATAAAAATAAAAATGTTGCACCATTCCCAGTTTCACAGAAGCCAAACATTCTTCCAGAGTTGTGTAATTATACTACAATAGTAGAATATAAAGAAGGGGAAAAAAAGAAAAATAGACAATATATTCGTCAATCGCAATTATTTGTCTGACAATTAATCGTCTCCAGAAATTTCTAATCGTGACAGCCCTACTTGAGATGTTTTCTGTATCGATTTTCTATTGCGATAATTGGGTTTTGCGCAAAACCAGAGGTAATAGCATTATAATATTATTTTAGTTGGTGGTGTGCCGCAGGATTTTGTAAATATAAAAAGGGTGCCGCGACTCAAAAAAGGTTGAAAAACACTGCTCTAGAGAACATACACAGTGTTTATCTTTTCACACACGCTGTAGGCAGCACTCAACTAAATAGATAGAAAAATGACACCATTAAATACACTGCACATTCTTTGGCTTGGAAACAACTAACAGCCATGAAAAATACAGATATACAATAGATAATATGCAACCCCAATTCCAATGAAGTTGGAACGTTGTGTAAAATGTAAATAAAAACAGAATACAATGATTTGCAAATCCTCTTCAACCCATATTCAATTGAAAATAGCGTTTTCAGTTCTAGCTTCTACATAATATATGACAAAAAGGATATATTCACACACAAACAAAACAGAGTTTGGAACCAGCTAGACCAGCCACTGATGTCACAGTGCTGCTCTACTCTGACTGGTTGTCACCCCCACTCATCAAAAAAAAAAAGAACAGAGTGAAACAGTACGTGACTTTTAACCTCTTTAAATACATTTTAAAATCTATGAATGTTAGCCATCTCTGAACTTGTCCAAGGTCTGTGTCCAAGAATGTTCCCTGTGAATTTGAAGACTCTGACAGTAATAGGACTGGACTTATGCTGAGCACAGACAGATGGAGAGATGGACGGACGCAAAGTCTTCACAATACCTGATGGCCATATTTGATGGCCTTGGGTAAAAATGACATTTAAAAGTAGAATTAAAAAAAAAACTGCCATGAAACTGTTTATCGGATTGGGATAAGGGGGCAATGGACTGTAAAAATAAACAAAAGGAATATGGAAGGAATAATAACAGATGCAGAGGAGAACTAAAGGACATCAAATGAAATAACAGTCAGGTTAAGAGAAAAACATGAACCTGCAATCATGCGTGAGCACGCACTATGACAATACCTAACCCCCTACAGAACTTCTCTTGGTGTTCCAGATATGTCAGGATGGTCACAATGAAAGTTGTGCATTAGGGATTTGTCTAGGATATTAGAGAGGGGTGCCCATGAGCAGTTCTCTGGCCTATACCCCTCTCAATCAGCTATAAATAGTCTGCCATGACTCAACTGATGTACCTAAACAGTGTAGGCAGGTGCCCCGTCCACCATCCTGACAGGCCTCGGGGTAGCTACAGGTGGGCACAGGGGACTTGCTGACCCCAGAGATATGAATCGTGGGATGGATGCAAAGGGAATGTGTTAGAGACAGACAGATGGCCGCGAGGCAGAGAACCTTAGCGACCGGGAATGGGACCACAAATTAATGGGCCAGCTTCCAACACGGAGTCTTCAAGGTGTGAACCTGGGTAAAAAGCCAAACAGATTACCCAATGTGTGAGTGAGAGAGCCATAGGTGTCTCCATTAAGGAGAACTGTCTGAGCAAAGTGCATGCTTTATGATTTTCAGAGTCAGGGTTGTAAGACACTGTGAAATTGAATCAGGTGAAGGACAGGGCCCACGCTGCCTGATGAGTGTTCAAATGGCGAGCAGATTGAAGATATTGAAAAATTTTATGGTCTCTTTAGACCAAGAAGAAATGTTTAACACCCTCAGGCCAGTGCCTCCACTCCTCCAGAGCCAGCTTATTTCAGTTCAGTATCAATTTATTTTCATTTATATCGTGCCAAATCACAACAAAGCTGCCTCATGGCACATCACACAAGTAAGATCTAACCTTACCAACCCCTAAAGCAAGCACACAGGTGACATGGTAAGGAAAAACCCCCTCACATGATGTTGAGGAAGAAACCTCAAGCAGACCAGACTCAGAGGGGTGACCACTGCCTAGGCCATTCTAACAATTACAAGGTTTTTAGAAAGCTGAAGAATTAGGAAACAAAAAAATCAGAATAACATCAAAAATGCTCCATTATTGAGATGACCAGGCAAAAAACTGTGCTGCAGGCAGGGGGTCATCCAACACCTTGGGGTGCAGGGCCAGCCTCCATCCCTCACACCATCAGTGGATGCTTGATAACTTGAAACTCTTGGTTATTCACTTTGTAGTTTTGCTCTGCTAGAGACAATGAACTGCTTTGATAGCTTTGGCGTAATCAAGATCAGGGCACTGTTGAATTTGTTCAGCTCCAGACACACACAGCTTTGTTGTGTAGTGGGTAGTTGGCGCCCAGCACAGCCTTGCTGTCTCACAGCCGCCATGTGTGGTGTCCACTATACCTGATAGCACTGGCAGAAGCTTAGTTGTAGTGTATCAAACAGCCTCAAGATATCACTGAGTATTACATCTAGCTTCTGTGACTGTGAGCTCACACCCCAAGCTAAAGCCCCGGTCACACGGCACTAACGAAGGACACCGAAGCCAAAACGAAACAAGAAATCTGGTCTTACGTTGACTTTCAGAGATATTGTTTAACCATTGTCCAGCTTCGTTCCTGTAGCTGCATTTTGTCAGAATTTTCAAACGAATCCCGAGACAACTTCAATTCCTCCGTATTCCGTTTTGTTTTCTGTCTTGATGGTTCCTCATCATTTGCCTAGTTCCTGTACCGTCAGTGTTCCGTTTGACTGTCAACTTCCTCCACCCTCCCAAGTCTGACATCTTGCACGAACATTGACGATATCTGAACAGATCAGTAACTAAAGATCTGACAAGCTGAAAGTGACTCGTCCATGTATGGGACGAAAAGCAACGTTGTCATACAGAAACAACAGCAGCAAGAACATTTTCTCAACTGCTTTAACTGTGGCTAGAACATGCATGAGCATGCGCACACGTTGTTCTGAAGACAAACCTGTTGACCTGTTGTTGTTCGTTTCGGTTTTGTTTCGTACTGATAACAGGCTGATAACAGTGACCCCTCACATGACGACTCATAAAATAATTGTACGCCTCCAAAAACTTGAAATCCTTCATGGTCGTTGTCTCCAAGATTTAATTCTATACATTTATAGACTTTTGATGAGGTGTACCCATGATTACCCTGACCATCCCGACCTGACAAGTTATTGTACAGTGTCGAAAATAAGTATTTGATCCACTGTCGATTTTGCACGTTTTCCCACCTACAAAGAATGGAGAGGTCTGTAATTTTTACTGCAGGTACACTTCAAATGTAAGAGACAGAACCTAAAAAAAACCCAGAAAATCACATTGTATGGTTTTTAAATAATGTATTTTATTGCTTGAAAAAAGTATTTGATACAATAGAAAAACAGACCTTAATATTTGGCACAGAAACCTTTGTTTGCAATTACAGAGGTCAGATGTTTCCTGTAGTTGTTTACTAAGTTTGCACACTGCAGAAGGATTTGGTCCATTCCTCCATATGAATCTTCTCCAGATCTTTCAGGTTTCTAGTTTCAGCTCCCTCCAAAGATTTCCTTTTGAGTTCAGGTCTGGAGACTAGATCGGCCACTCCAGGACCTTGAAATGCTTCTTCCAGAACCCCTCCTTAGTTGCCCTGGCTGTGTGTTTGGGGTCATTGTTATGCTGAAGACGCAGCCACGACCCATCTTCAATGCTCTTACTGAGGGCAGGAGGTTGTTTGCCAAAATCTCCCAATACATGACCCCATCCATCCTCCCTTCAATATGGTGTAGTCATTCTGTCCCCTTTGCAGAAAAGCACCTCCAAAAATGATGTTTCCACCCCCATGCTTCACAGTTGGGACGGTGTTCTTGGGGTTGTTCTCATCCTCCAAACACGGCGAGTGGAGTCGATACAAAATAGCTCTATTTTGGTCTTATCTGACCACATGACCTTCTCCCATGCCTCCTCTGGATCATCCAGATGGTCACTGGTGAACTTCAAATGGGGCTAGACATGTGCTTGCTTGAGCAGGGGGACCTTGCGCACACTGCAGGATTTTAAACCATGACGGCATCGTGTGTTGCTCATGTAATCTTTGTGACTGTGGTCCCAGCTCTCTTCAGGTCATTGACCAGGACCTCCCGTGTAGTTCTGGGCTTTCCCAGAATCATCCTTACCCCACGAGGTGAGCTCTTGCATGGAGCCCCAGATCGAGGAAGATTGACAGTCATCTTGTGTTTCTTCCATTTTCAACAGTTGTTGCCTTCTCAACAAGCTACTTGCCTATTGCCTACTGCAGCCCATCCCAGCCTTGTGCAGGTCTAGAGTTTTGTCCCTCGTGTCCTTAGACAGCTCTTTGGTCTTGGCCATGGTGGATAGGTTGGAGCGTGATTGATTGTGTGCGGACAGGTGTCTCTTATACAGGCAACAAGTTCAAACAGGTGCAATTAATACAGGTAAAGAGTGCAGAATAGGACGGCTTTTTAAAGGAAAAGTAACAGGTCTGTGAGAGCCAGAATTCTTGCTGGTTGGTAGGTGATCAGATACTTATTTCAAGTGCAAATTAATTAATTAAAATTCATACAATGTGATTTTCAGATTTTTTTTTCTATTCTGTCTCACAGTTGAAGTGTACCTATGATAAAAATTACAGACCTCTCCATTCTTTGTAGGTGGGAAAACGTGCAAAATCGCCAGTGGACCAAATACTTATTTGCCCAAGTTGCATTAATTTTCTCAGAAACATTTACCCTGGTGATTAATGTCCAATGTTGAAAAGACACCATGGTCATATTTTTCTCTTTAATTCATTATTGAATACGGTAACACAAGACGTGATGTGAGAGAAAGAGAGAGAGCAAATAAGCGTAATTACATTTTATCTGAACACCATATATATGCAGAATAATATGCAAGTTCTTCTAAGAATGTCCTTCTCTGTGTCTTTGAAGGAGGTGAAATACTTCCAGTTTCCAGGAGAGCTGCTAATGAGGATGCTGAAGATGTTGATCTTGCCTTTAGTTGTATCCAGGTAATGGCAGCACAGATCCACACGCATTCGCCCACATGCACTTACTTCAGTTTGTGTACTGCTTCAGTGCCAGAAAGAACTAAATGGACCGCATTTATGTTGCGCTTTTTTCATCAGATGCACATGCTCAAAACACTTTACACCTTCTCTCTCTCTCACACACACACCCACAGATTGATGTCAGCATGTTGCCATGTAAGGCTCTCAGCTGCACACCAAGAGTAATTTCAGAGTTAAGTGTTTTTCCTCTCTGACAGGGAATCAAACAGAGCATCCTTTGCTCACAGGCTCATCACTGTAACCTCTAGACCTTCACCTCCCCAAAATAATATGAACCTGCACACAGCAAACAGTGCTGCAGCAGTGTCCAAATTAGACTGTTCCCTCGTAGCAACAAGACTTTGAGTTGGGAACTTTGTACGTGGACCTTTCATGCTCTCCTTCTGTCTGAGTGGGTTTTCTGCAGGTACTTCATGTAAAACCATATCATTACCTCCGCCAACAAAGTTTTCACTCCTGTTTGTCTGATTGTAAACAGCCTGGAGCCCACAATTTTTCATATATCATTATGGATTTTTTACTGAAGATTCATATACTGATAGACAAGAACTGATTGAATTTTCAAGGTCTAGGTCAAAAGGTCAAAGTCAAGAAAAATCCCTATCTTTACCACTGAATACATTGTCAAAAAATCATAACTCTGTCAATAAAGATCTCATGTCTTTCATGTTTGAGAGTGTTATGTAGGACGGTATCCTTTATCGACTGAGAAAGTTTGATCAGGATCTGATCCAGATTACAGATTTTGTGACCATTTAAACTGAGCATTGAAAACCCTGTTTAATGTATATTTTACATTATATCTTAATCAAACATCCCCCAGTCACTGTCATATTTGAAAGTGAGGTGCAGACTGGCACTCACTATCGCCTGGCAATGTTTGATCCAGATCTGATCCGGATTGTAGATTATGTGGGTGCTTAAATTTGATATTGAAAAGTCCATTTGATGTACATTTTGCATTAAATCTCAATCAAAAGTACCTCAGTCACTCTCATTTTTCTATCATGGATTTATCTACACCACCAAAATTGGATGGAGGTTCAGATTTTATGCCTGTTTGTCTCTCTTCCAGTTATCACTGGGAAACCAGTTCCGAAAAGCAATGACAAGCTGTGCATAGTAGAGAAAACCAATGTTCTGTGAAAATGATCTGAAAAAGAATTCAGAAACCGAAAGTTGAAGAAAAAAACCTGACAACACCACAAAAAACTCTGATTCAAGTGCAAGAACTAAATACATACTCCTGACATTAATGTTAAAACTAGTGCTGGCAGAGGTTTGCGTTCTATGACTGCAGTGCTCTCGTTTGTATTTTGTATTAGATATTCATCTCCCCACATATCACTGTTTCTTTCACATAATAATTGGTCTGCTTTTGCACTGATGTGCTGCTGTGTTATTTCCTATTGGCACTGTCACAGAAAATATTTTGCATTTCAGTCCTGCTGTGCAGGCGAATGTGCATGATTTCATGAATTCCAGTTTGTTCCAATTGTCCAAAGACCATGCTTGCATTTAACTGGTTAACACAAGTGAACAACATCAGACTGAACTGTTCTGCAGGTATCTAATTTTCACATTTAAATGGAGGAGAATCAACACAACAGCCACGTTCACACTTCACTCTGAAAAGTCCCAGTCAGACTGGCATCTTTTCCTTCATATTACTGTTGTTCAGCCTGACACAGGAGCTTTATTTTTGTCATTTTGTACAAACAAAGGGTTATGTGAAGTGTCTTCTATTTGTATCTCTCATCAGTGTCTTCATTTGCTGTTGTTTGTTTGATAGATAGATAGATAGATAGATAGATAGATAGATAGATAGATAGATAGATAGATAGATAGATAGATAGATAGATAGATAGATAGATAGATAGATAGATAGATAGATAGATAGATAGATAGATAGATAGATAGATAGATAGATAGATAGATAGATAGATAGATAGATAGATAGATAGACAGACAGACAGACAGACAGACAGACAGACAGACAGACAGACAGACAGACAGACCCAATTCCAATGGAGTTGGGACGTTGTTCAAAATGTAAATAAAAACAGATAGATAGATAGATAGATAGATAGATAGATAGCCCCAATTCCAATGGAGTCGTAAATAGCGCTTTTCAATCTGCATCAGATGCTCAAAACGGTTTACAGTAATGCCTCACATTTACCCCAATGTCAGGGTGCTGCCATACAAGGTACTCACTACACACCGGGAGCAACTAGGGGATTAAGGACCTTGCCCAAGGGCCCTTAGTGATTTTCTGGTCAGGCTGGGATTTGAACCGAGGATCCGCTGGTCTAAAGCAAAATACTTAACTACTAGACCACTACATTCCCCAAGGTGATGGTATGGCATCAAATTCTCCTTTTACCAAAATAAGTTACACTGTGGACAAAAATGGTGTGCAAACAATTCAGAAGTCAGTATTTTTATTTATTTATTTTTCGTGCATTTGTTTTGTGTTTGTGAAGGTAATACGGGTGAGCTGTTAGTTACATTAATGGTTTATAAATATAATACAGCGATAAACTGTGACTTCTAATACTGCAATTTTCTGCTTTTGATAAAGATGATGACAGTGTTTAAGGTTTTTTTATTTATTTATTTTTCGTGCATTTGCTTTGTTTTTGTGATCCTGGGAATGAGCGGTTTGTATGACTTGACCTTTGAACTTTCTCAGCAGCCCCTGTGGCATTTAAACTCAAAACTGGTTTATGTTACGAGGAACTCGGGATCAACTCTTGTTCAGACAGAAGCACGGAGAGGTTTTGTTCATGTAACTTGTTGCGAGATTTAGTGTGTATTGCAATTTGCATGAGATGAAGAGATGGTGAGTCGATGTGTTTTCCACTAAGTGTTTTTCTGAGATTCGTGGTCCCTGGTGATTTTAGTAGATCGGTTTCGTCTGATGTTTGTTAGTTCCTGCAATGAAGGCTTGTGGATGAGCTTTTTGAAGAATCATGGCTTTCATCATCCATCCTTCAGGACCTTGACTTCTTACTGTGGCATTTATTCCTTGTCCGTCATGGAAGCTGGTGGCCATTCTGTCATTGAATGTCTTTCATTTCATTTTCTGTTGCTGCAGCTTTTGTCCAGCTCAGGATGTTGTTTTTTTTTTTGTTTTTTTTGAGTAGCTTTGCAGTGTGTTATTAAGCTTTCTGTTCATCAGCAGCTCAGCAGGTGACAGTCGGCACTCGAGAGGTGATGCTCTGCAGGTGAGTAGAGCCAGGTTAGGATCTGAGTCACTGTCAGTAGATTTCTTCCTGCAAAATCTTACCACTCTCTGCTGTTGAAACATGATCCATTGTCACTCATAACTGTGTGTGAAATACCGCATCTGGCAAAGATTTTACATGTGCTACAACATAGCTGGAAGTGTGTGACAGCCATGATATTTCAGGGAAATCTGAATAATAGTCAGTGACTCCTAAGTAGTGCTTTCCTTTTAGATGGAATAAGTCTATTCCTATTTTATTCCATGGTGCTTGTTGGCACATCAGTTACAGTCACTGGGCTCGCTGGTTTGCTTCTTCCTGCCTGTATGTTTGCCATGTTTCACATTTTTCAATGTCCTTGTTGATTCCATGCCAGAAAACTCTCTCGCCCTTCTTTTGCATTTCTCAACACCGAGCTGTCCTTCATGAATTCTTTGCAGTATGCTCTGTCTCCATTCTTGTGGGATAATTGTTTCATCAACAGTCCATCAACTACACTCAGCTCACCTCTTACGAGGTCTGTTAGAAAAGTAACGGACCTTTTTATTTTATGCAAAAAGTACATGGATTTGATTCATATGTTTTTACTTCAGCCGAGCTTGAACCTTCGTGCGCATGCGTGAGTTTTTTCATGCCTGTCGGTTGCATCATTCGCCTGTGGGCAGGCTTTGAGTGAGCACTGGTCCACCCCTCTCGTCATTTTTTTATTATCAGGAGAATGTCTGAAGGACTGCCGTTTTGTTGCATTAAAATTTTTTCAGGAACCATGTGAGACAGCCAGGTGGAAACCATTCGATAAATTCAGATGGCTTTCGGTGACAAGTTGGGACATGCCCAGCTCTCCACAATTTCTCTTATACTCACTCGACTGGTAAGCCACTGAAAGCCGAGATAGGCATGTCCCAACTTGTCCTCTGACACTCCAAAACGGAGGCGTTCTTTGTCTCGCTCCATCAGCGGCTCCGTCATGACGCGCGAAGCCTCCGCGGGTCTTTTCATAACAAAATCTCTTGTTAAAAGTGAAATCTGCCGGAAAATGGCTGATGTCCAGCTCTTGTGATAACCAGAGAAATTTCACACGACGGTCCCGGATCCACACAGCCATCCGTTTAGAAATGATGTGGTGGTTTCTGCCTGTTGATCGCGGCTCAGAGCGCGGCGCGCCGTGCGCCATTGTGGGCCGTCCTTAAAGCGGTAGTAACACTCCTTAATCTATGTGAAGCCCATAACATTTTCACCGAAAGCCATGTGAATTTTCCGAATGGTTTCCAGCTGCCTGTCTCTAACAGTTTCTGAAAAAATTCTGATGGAACAAGTCATAGATAGTCCAAACTATACCTTTTTGGTATTGTTTTGATCAGACAAATAATGTGGTATATGTTGTGAAAGTGTAGTGACACGGACCCACAACAGGGGGCGCAAATGAACGGTCAATAGATGAGCCAAAAGGTAACAATTTAATGTTGTGAAATGTGCACAACGAACATACAGACAATCTCAGAATATAATTACAGTCAAATTACAAAGGTGACGTGTGGGCAGGCTCGAGGATAGAAGACGTCTGTCCTGAGAAGAGCCGGAACCACACGATTTCCGCCCCCACAGAACCTGGTGAATACTGGAGCCGCCAAGTCCCGAATTCCCAGGTGATCACCGTCCCCGACTGTCGGATCTGGTACTGCTGGCGAAAAACAAAGACAGTCAAGTGTGGGTGTGTGTACACCCAGTAACAACAGCGGTGGGAATGCCACCTCCACCTCTAACACAGTAACACACTTAGTGCAGAACCTGAGGGCTACTTAGTTTGACGTGCGGAGTGAAGTCCGTCACCCGTCACGTTTCCCCAAACTCAGCGTCCCGCTGCGAGTAGAATCCTCAGGCGCTCCTGCAACAAACTCAGAGAATTACGTGCGTACGGCACAGTCAAAACGGCTGAGAGTTTACCTCCAATGAAGTATGATATCTCGGCGATGAGGTGGAGATGACGTCTGGTCTTTATGGAGTGCGATGATGAAGAATGTGTGACAGCTGTCAGGAATTAATGAGTGACAGCTGTCACTCCCGGCTGTGTCCGTGGCGGCAGTGCCCTCTCGTGCCTGAAGCCCGCACTTCAGGCAGGGCGCCCTTTGGTGGTGGGCCAGCAGTACATCCTCTTCTGGCGGCCCACACAACAGTATAGCTTTCAATATGATTGGAGCATTTTTAAATTTTGACCCTTGTGTAATTCTTCAATTGACCCCTACCTGGCCGCCTACTGAAAATTCAAGTGGCTGCTCAGTTTTTTCAAAAGAGTAATGTCTAAGGAGTATTTGTGCCAACTTTGGTGCTTCTTTCCAGAAATGAACAATTGTTACAGTTATATGCTCCACTAAAAGGAGACACAACCCAAACATATCACAGAAAATGACCACACAGAAACTGTATTTCTTTCCTGCTCAGGGAGAGCTGACAGCGGGAACCCCTCCCTCACCGCTTCACCATCTAGCGCTGAAGGGCCCGCCGACCGCCTCCTGCTTTTATTGAGGCAAAAACAAATGCAGAGAAATAGCATGAAAACATCTCAGAGTCTCAAAGTCTGTTCTCATACAGATAGGACATTATTATGGTTTTTTTTTCTACAGTCAAAACAGGACCGGCTCCGGCTGGCTTTCACAGGGCGCAATGTTCCTGTTCAAGGACAGTCAGCTAATTAAACGTACTACTGTGCTCAGTAAACAAGATTTACACACTCAAACATTCCTCAAGGCAGCAAGAGGTCATGTTACCGTGTGAAATGTTCAGTGGATCATTTGGAAAGTAAAATCAGACAGACGCACAATGTATAGGAAAAACAGAATAATGACATTATAATTGGTAACATATATTTACAATTTCTAACAACAGCACACCCTTTTTTCTGTGGGTCTAGGCATATCCAGTATCACATAAATTTTCTCTTGGTCAGGATGGGCACCTTATGCAGGGAGCTTATCTCCAAGAAAGACTGTTTCTTGAACTGCAAATTGGCATTTGTATTTGTTTGAGGTTTTTTTTTTCCATTGCTTTGTATCCTCTCTAACATTGTGGAGCCCCATGCAATGATGTCATCAACATAAGCCCATCCTCCATCTAGCCCCTCTGTGGGCTATTTCAGATGGTGAAATTATTCCACAAGGCAATCCCAGGAAGCAGAATCTTCAAAACAGTGTATTAAAGGGGCAATATTTGTCACAGACCTAGACCCAAAAAGGCTGGACACAAATGCGAGACTCACACAAGAACGCAGTGTTTAAAAAAGGGTTTTACTGAAGAGCCAGAAAAGGTTGGTACACAGGTAATCAAACCAAAATCACCAACTGTATGAGACAAGGTCTAGGTCAAAAACAGGCAAAAGGTTCAATAAACGGCAAGGCAAAAATGAGAACAAGAGCTATGGCAAAAGAGCCCGAATGAAGACTGGCAAAGGTGTAGAGAAAAGCAGAAGGTTTAAATAACAAGAGTGATTAGTGAAATAAGACACAGGTGTGGGAGCACAACCATGAAGAGGGTGTGACAAACAAAAGGGACAAGACACACCCAGATCCCAACCATCAGACAAGAGCGTGCAGTCAGAAAAACACCAAGCAAACCAGACACCAAGAAACCCCGAACATGAGCACAATGAAAATACATGAATCCCCACATGACAAAACCACCCACATGATAATATTAGGTGCTACATTGTTATAATTTAAGATGACAGAAAGCTTGTGATCTCACTGATGATCTCCTCATGCTTGAGTATCTGGTAGTGTTCACATTTAATGTTCTTACTGAGAGCTTCTGGTTCTCTTTTCACATACCATGGAGCTGACTCAGTCTGTTGGTTCCTCAGCTTTCCTTATTGCACCAAGTGCTGTCATGCACTCCAGTCTTTATGCTGTGTCTTAATACTAATGGAACTCTTTTGTGCATTTTCTTTGAGCTGAATCTTGTATGTTCATGGTTGTGTACCAAAACCCCTGAAGGCATCTGAAAAGTTGTGCACGACTGCATCAAGAGAGTCTGTTGATGCATTGTTGCTGTGTTCATTTGATACACTCGCTTCACAAGCTTCACATTTTGACAGGCTTGTGACCAAGAACTCAATCGAGCCCTTTGGCAGCAACTCAGATAAGTAGACGATGCACTTCTTTCACAGTCACTTTTAGCTTGCTTGTGCCTAAAGACTCAATTCCTGTCCATTGTGGTATTTCAGTGCATGTGCTTTTCTCTGTATTTTTTTTTTTTCTTCATTTCTTTGACATCAGGCATGTTGATCAGCTTTGATTTTCTACCTGTGTCCAATTTCAGTGTGATTATAGTCTCATTTATTTGCAGTGGTGCTTGTTGTGTGGGCCGCTGAAGAGGAGGTACTGCTGGCCCACCACCACCAGAGGGCACCCTGCCTGGAGTGCGGGCTCCAGGCACCAGAGGGCGCTGCCGCCTCACAGGAGCAGCCGGGGTGACAGCTGTCACTTATCACCTATGTCAGCTGTCACCAATCATCTGATCATCAGTGGTATATCAGCAAGACGACATCTCCACCTCTTTGCCGAGATATCGCTCTACCGAGGAGGTAACGTTCTCAGCCGACTATATTGTCTTCCTGACAGGAATACCTGTTGCTTTGTGTGTTTGGATAACAGATATTGTGTTTTCTTCCGACGAGAGGTGGAGGTGGTTTCCCACCATACGTGTTGCTGGGTGCAAACGCACCCACACCTAACTGTTTTTGTTCCTCGCCAGCAGTACCAGATCCGACAAGCGGAGGCAGTGACCACCTGGGAGTTCGGGACTTGGCGGCTCCAGTATTCCCGGGGTTTGGTGGCGGAGGAAATCGTGTGGTTCCGGTTCTGCTTTGGACAGACGTCTCTTATCTTCGAGCCTGCCCACGTGACACATTTTGTGAATTGACTTCTTTTCTATTATTGTAATTCGCCGTGTTTGTTGTGCTTATTCACAACAGTAAAGAGTTGTTATTTGACTTCCTCCATTGTCCGTTCATTTGCGCCCCCTGTTGTGGGTCCGTGTTCCTACACTTTCACAACAGGATATCTCAGCCAACGTCATGGACCCCGAGGGGCGTCAACCAGCTGTTGAACGGCCAATGGAAGAGCAGGGCGCACAGGCGTCTGCAGGAGGAATGATTGGTGAGTTGCAGCGTATCCTCACCGCTTTTACGGCTCGGTTGGATCTGATGACCGAGCAGAACGTCCTCCTTAACTGCAGGGTGGAGGCTCTCGCCGCGCAGGTGGAAGCGCGCCCTCAGGGCGCTGCTGCGGCTCCCCCTCCTGTCGATCCTGTGCGCAACAGTGACGTTCCACAGGTCGTTCAACGACCCCTCCCACCTTCCCCTGAAGCATACATAAGCCCTCCAGAGCCGTACGGGGGTTGTGTGGAGACGTGCGCGGACTTCCTTATGCAGTGTTCGCTCGTCTTCGCACAACGTCCCGTCATGTACGCGACTGATGCTAGTAAGATAGCTTATGTGATTAATCTGCTTCGGGGTGAGGCACGCGCTTGGGCTACAGCGCTCTGGGAGCAAAATTCACGGCTCCTTCAGACATATGATGGGTTTGTGAGGGAATTCAGAACAGTGTTCGATCACCCAAATAGAGGAGAGACCGCTTCAGCCGTGCTGCTGTCAATGAGACAGGGGCGCCGGAGCGCAGCTGCTTATGCAGTCGACTTCCGCATCGCGGCTGCGAGGTCCGGCTGGAATAGCACTGCCGTCCGTGCCGCCTTCGTAAACGGACTGTCATTGGTCCTGAAGGAGCACCTGGTGGCTAAGGACGAACCGCGGGATTTAGACGGGCTTATTGATCTCGCTATACGATTAGACAATCGGTTAGAAGAACGCCTTCGGGAACGAGACGAAGGGCGTGGCCGGGCATGCGCCGTCCCTCTCCCTTCCGGTTCCGACCGAGTTCCGCCCACCCCATGCTCCACGGCCTCTACGCTCCGTGTGGTTACAGCTCCCCCTGCTGATGAAGCTATGGACACGAGCAGGGCCACATTTAGGCCACCAGATAGACAGAGGAGGCTGGTCCGCGGAGCGTGCTTTGTTTGTGGCTCAATAGAGCATCAAGTGAGGGACTGCCCCGAACGGTTAAACACCAACGCCCGCCCCTAGAAACTGGGCCAGGGGTGGGCCAAGACATTCACATCGGACATACCCATATTGCCACACGACTCCCAGTTACAATCCTTTATGAGGACTTAACCCTTCAGGCCCCAGCACTGGTGGACACGGGCTCTGAAGGGAATCTGCTAGACAGCAGATGGGCCAGGGAGGCAGGGCTCCCTCTGGTGGCGCTTACTTCACCTGTGCAGGTGCAGGCACTAGATGGCTCCCTGCTCCCTCTAATCACACATAAGACACCACCAGTGACTCCTGCCACCTCCCGTGTGATTCTCGGGTTCCCCTGGATGTTAAAACACAATCCCCGGATCGATTGGCCGTCCGGGGTAGTGGTTCAGTGGAGCGAGACCTGCCATCGGGTATGTTTAGGTTCCTCGGTTCCTCCCGGTTCCCAGGCTAGGGAGGAGGTCAGAGTCCCGCCCAATCTTGGGACGGTGCCGGTGGAGTACCATGACCTTGTGGATGTGTTCAGCAAGGACCTGGCGCTCACCCTTCCCCCGCACTGTCCGTACGATTGTGCCATTGATTTGGTTCCAGGCGTTGAGTTCCCGTCCAGCAGGCTGTACAACCTCTCACGACCTGAGCGCGAATCAATGGAGACCTACATCCGGGACTCGTTAGCTGCCGGGTTGATCCGGAATTCCACCTCCCCGATGGGTGCAGGTTTCTTTTTTGTGGGAAAGAAAGATGGCGGACTTCGTCCATGCATTGATTACAGGGGGCTGAATGAAATCACGGTTCGTAACCGATACCCGTTGCCCTTGTTGGATTCAGTGTTCACGCCCCTGCATGGAGCCCAAAGATTCACAAAGCTAGATCTTAGAAATGCGAATCACCTGGTTCGGATCCGGAAGGGAGACGAGTGGAAGACGGCATTTAACACCCCCTTAGGTCACTTTGAGTACCTGGTCATGCCGTTCGGCCTCACCAACGCCCCCGCAACGTTCCAAGCATTAGTTAATGATGTCTTGCGGGATTTCCTGCACCGATTCGTCTTCGTATATCTAGACGATATACTCATCTTTTCTCTGGATCCTGAGACCCATGTCCGGCATGTACGTCAGGTCCTGCAGCGGTTGTTGGAGAACCGGCTGTTTGTGAAGGGCGAGAAGTGTGAGTTTCACCGCACTTCTTTGTCATTCCTGGGGTTTATCATCTCCCCCAACTCCGTCGCTCCTGATCCGGCCAAGGTTGCGGCGGTGAGAGACTGGCCCCAACCTACCAGCCGTAGGAAACTGCAACAGTTCCTCGGCTTTGCAAATTTCTACAGGAGGTTCATTAAGGGCTACAGTCAGGTAGTTAGCCCCCTGACAGCCCTGACCTTGCCAAAAGTCCCCTTCACCTGGTCGGATCGGTGCGATGCCGCGTTCAAGGAGTTGAAACGGCGCTTCTCGTCTGCACCTGTTCTGGTGCAGCCCGATCCTAGTCGCCAGTTTGTGGTTGAAGTAGACGCCTCGGACTCAGGGATAGGAGCCGTGCTATCCCAGAGCGGAGAGACCGATAAGGTCCTTCACCCGTGTGCCTATTTTTCCCGCAGGCTGACCCCGGCCGAACAGAACTATGACGTCGGCAATCGAGAACTCCTTGCGGTGAAAGAGGCTCTTGAAGAGTGGAGACATCTGTTGGAGGGAACGTCCGTGCCATTCACGGTTTTCACTGACCACCGGAACCTGGAGTATATCAGGACCGCCAAGCGGCTGAACCCCAGGCAAGCCCGCTGGTCACTGTTCTTCGGCCGTTTTGACTTCCGGATCACCTACCGCCCCGGGACCAAAAACCAGAGATCGGATGCCTTGTCCCGGGTGCATGAAGACAAAGTCAAAACGGAGTTGTCGGATCCACCGGAACCCATCATCCCGGAGTCTGCTATCGTGGCTACCCTCACCTGGGACGTAGAAAAAACCGTCCGGGAGGCCCTGGCATGGAACCCAGACCCCGGAACTGGGCCGAAGAACAAACTTTACATCCCACCAGAGGCCAGGGCTGCAGTCCTGGACTTCTGTCACGGCTCCAAGTTCTCCTGTCATCCGGGGGTGCGAAGAACCGTGGCAGTTGTCCGGCAGCGCTTCTGGTGGGCATCCCTGGAGGCCGACGTCCGGGACTATATCCAGGCCTGCGCCACCTGCGCCAGGGGCAAGGCTGACCACCGCAGGGCTTCGGGACTGCTCCAGCCGCTGCCTGTGCCTCATCGCCCCTGGTCCCACATCGGCCTGGATTTTGTCACGGGCCTCCCGCCATCCCAGGGCAACACCACCATCCTCACGATAGTGGACCGATTCTCCAAGGCGGCCCACTTCGTGGCCCTCCCGAAGCTCCCTACTGCCCAGGAGACAGCGGACCTCCTGGTCCACCACGTCGTCCGGCTGCATGGGATTCCAACAGACATCGTCTCCGATCGCGGTCCCCAGTTCTCCTCGCAAGTCTGGAGGAGCTTCTGCCGGGAACTGGGGGCCACGGTGAGTCTCTCGTCCGAGTATCATCCTCAGACCAACGGGCAAGCAGAACGGGCCAATCAGGAGGTGGAACAGGCCCTGCGCTGCATGACAGCCGCGCACCCGGCGGCCTGGAGTACCCATTTGGCCTGGATCGAGTATGCCCATAACAGCCAGGTGTCTTCAGCCACCGGCCTCTCCCCTTTTGAGGTATGTCTGGGGTACCAGCCCCCGTTGTTTCCGGTGGTTGAGGGAGAGGTCGGTGTGCCCTCGGTCCAGGCCCACCTGCGGAAGTGCCGTCGGGTGTGGCGCGCCGCCCGTTCTGCTTTGCTAAAGGCCCGGATGAGGGCAAAGTCCCATGCAGACCGTCGGCGGACCCCGGCCCCTGCGTATCGGCCAGGGCAGGAGGTGTGGTTGTCGACAAAGGACATTCCCCTCCAAGTGGACTCCCCTAAACTGCAGGATCGTTACATCGGTCCCTTCACGATCCTCAAGGTCATCAGTCCAGCCGCAGTGAGGCTTCGGCTTCCGGTCTCACTGCGGATCCATCCTGTTTTCCATGTGTCCCGGATAAAGCCGCATCACACCTCACCGCTCTGTACTCCGGGTCCGGCACCGCCTCCTGCCCGGATCATCGATGGCGAGCCGGCTTGGACTGTGCGCCGGCTCTTAGATGTCCGTAGGATGGGCCGGGGCTTCCAGTATTTGGTGGACTGGGAGGGGTACGGACCTGAAGAACGCTCCTGGGTGAAGAGGAGCTTCATCCTGGACCCGGCCCTCCTGGCCGATTTCTACCGCCGCCACCCGGACAAGCCTGGTCGGGCGCCAGGAGGCGCCCGTTGAGGGGGGGGTCCTGTTGTGTGGGCCACTGAAGAGGAGGTACTGCTGGCCCACCACCACCAGAGGGCACCCTGCCTGGAGTGCGGGCTCCAGGCACCAGAGGGCACTGCCGCCTCACAGGAGCAGCCGGGGTGACAGCTGTCTCTTATCACCTATGTCAGCTGTCACCAATCATCTGATCATCAGTGGTATATCAGCAAGACGACATCTCCACCTCTTTGCCGAGATATCGCTCTACCGAGGAGGTAACGTTCTCAGCCGACTATATTGTCTTCCTGACAAGAATACCTGTTGCTTTGTGTGTTTGGATAACAGATATTGTGTTGTTTTCTTCCGACGAGAGGTGGAGGTGGTTTCCCACCATACGTGTTGCTGGGTGCAAACGCACCCACACCTAACTGTTTTTGTTCCTCGCCAGCAGTACCAGATCCGACAAGCGGAGGCAGTGACCACCTGGGAGTTCGGGACTTGGCGGCTCCAGTATTCCCGGGGTTCGGTGGCGGAGGAAATCGTGTGGTTCCGGTTCTGCTTTGGACAGACGTCTCTTATCTTCGAGCCTGCCCACGTGACACATTTTGTGAATTGACTTCTTTTCTATTATTGTAATTCGCCATGTTTGTTGTGCTTATTCACAACAGTAAAGAGTTGTTATTTGACTTCCTCCATTGTCCGTTCATTTGCGCCCCCTGTTGTGGGTCCGTGTTCCTACACTTTCACAACAGGTGCTATCCAGTTATCCCCTTCAACTGCTTTCATTCGATGTCTAGCTCTTCTGTACAGGTTGCTATGACAATGAAAAACGTATCACTCAATTCAATTCTTTTCTGTTTCTCTTTTTCTTTTTTTCTTTTTTTTTTTGAGAAGCACTGTTTTCCCAAAGTGGTTCTTCCTTTTTTCCGTGTATTACTTGGCATAAGCAGGACGCTGTCTTGGCTTGTGCTGTGTGCCACACCTCCTTCTTCTTCTTCTGATACATCGTCTGTGTTTGGGCATTTTCTGCTTTTGAGACTACTGCATGGTCTCTTTACGTTCTAACTGCCTGCTGCCATTTGGCTAATTGTTTTTACAAGCACGTGGTATAACTCACTTGCATCAAAAAAAAAATGATGGTTCCTTCTGGCATCAGCTCCACTTCTCTCCACAATCTTTCTCTAATTTTTTTTTTCTTCAATGCCAAATACAATATGATCCCATGTCGTGGAGTTCCTCAATGTGTAAAAATTGCACGTCTGCGCTTTAATTTTCAGGCCCGTCAGAAAATTTGAAACAGTTTCACCTTGCTGTTGCATTCAAAGATGGAATGCCTATCTCTCATATGTCTCGTTCATCTTTAGAGGGCAATGAGCATCAAACTTGCTAAGCGCTGCATCCAGGTTCACATGATCCACGTTGTCGGCAAAAGCAAATGTTTTGCATACTTCCATGGCTTGTAGGCCAGTTACTGTAAGTAGTAACACTTACAATACTCCTGGGATCATGTTTTTTTTTTCTGTGTTAATGAAGAACTGCAGCTTTCTTATGTCTATTACTTATTTAGCAAGAGTAGGTTTCTGGGTTCACGCTACTGCAAAACCTTTTTCTACTGCTAAGTTCTTCTTCTACTGCTTACTGCAATCTAATTAAAACACTAGTGATACCTAGTGAGCTAAAATACTGCACTCATCACAAAGACCATCTCAGAAGTCTGTGCTTCAGTATTTCCATCTCACAGAGCTCCTTGTGGAGCGCCGGTCAAAAGAGGACAAAGTGAGTTTTCTGAATTGCACAATAGTCATGTGACTTTTTTTCAGTCCCTTTTTTTTTTTCCAATCCATCATGTTTGCCAGCCATAAAAAGTCCACTGACAGGTGTTAACTATCCAATGATGTCATTTTTCTGCTGATTTAACTGATGCTGTCTGCTTGAATGACTCAACTCAACTCAAACTTTATTTCTAAAGCACATTTAAAATGACAGCAGATGACCAAAGTGCTGTACAAAAGTGGGCACCAGGTTACGCCCAATAATAATTAAATTAATTAATTAATTAATAATACAGCAGGCAATAAAAACAACAAAACAAAGAAATGTATGTGCTCACTTCAGAAAAGCCAGGGGAAACAAAAGTGGATTTTTAGGGATGATTTAAAAGTTTCTAGGGTCAGGGGCGATCTAATATGTATGGAAGGGAAGACTATTCCAAAGCCTGAGAAACACACATAGGCATGCACACAAGATAAACCCAAACTGAAGTGTGGAAAATTAATCGTTTAATATTTAGCTTGTTTTGTCTGCCATCTCTCATTCTTGCTCTCTCTCTTTCTCGGAGTGTGCATGAACAGTGAGGAAATATGACATCATGCTTTTAGACCATGGCAAACAGCTCAAATCCAGCATATATGTTTAAAAAAAGCGTCAGATCTCTGTGAAAATGTGACATCATCTGTAGCGCCCCAAGTTCACGGAAGACAACAACAACAACACACAAGGGACGCTAAAACAGATGAACAGAAATGTGTTTTCGTGTCCCTTCTTCATCTCGGGACAGTTCCAGAACGCACAAATGACTCACAAATGATGGCATCCTGTGCAATGGGCCCTTATCAATAGTTAGCAGACATGGATAACTCCCCTTAGCTCTTAACTCCTGTTAGCTTTACGGTTACTCCACAGTTACTGAGCAATATTCCAGTCATAACTTTTAATATTGGCACCCAAACCACCCTACCTGTTGGGAGTGTGTTCAGGCTGCATTCATCATGCTGGTCTTGCCCATGTTCCCTCACTTTACTCATTTATGGGTTGCCTAGGAGTTAGGTATAGTCTGCTCTTCAAAAAACCTTATGGGTGACATCACAGAGGGTTTGTCCAGTGTCTCTATAGTCTATAGCAAATCAGATGTGTTTAAGTTTATGGCAGCCCTGTTGTTAGGATTGTCACTGCAGTTGCTGTCCTCATAGAGCTGGTTTTACTGTAGAAACTAGACATCATTGGGTAGTGGCACCATGCTGCTTCTGGCAGTGGTTACCTGTAATTAACCATGTGACAAAATCACAGCTGCTGTCCTCACATTATTTTATGCCTCACCTCTTTGAATACACTATAGAGATAATAATAAGAGAATAAAATAACAGAGAACATGAATGCATCAGAATGAATTTACTGTGGAATGAAAAATAAATGTCTCTACATATTTAATCATTTTCTCTACTTAGCTATCAGAAAGAACATTTTTAATAATGCATAGAGAAAATGTCTACTCGTGAATTTAGGGTCAGTAGTAAGAAAATCATAGAAAAAAAACATGTTTTTATTAAAACTGACTGCACAGCAATGAGGTTTCTTTGCAGTAGATTTAGATTTCTAATTAATTTAATTAAATTACACAAAATGTATAATATCGTGTACAAAACGTTCATGTCAGAGTGTATCATCTGATGTTTTCCTTAGTGGAAGAAGAAGGGACTTTACTGTCACTAAGGGCATAAAAAGGAGGATACAATAGTGAGCATGTTTTGATGGTGGGAGGAAACCCACTTAGACATGGGAAAAGCATGCAAACTCCACACAGATATTAACTGGGTATGGGTGGAATCGGACCCCAGACCTTTCTGATGTGAGGCAAGAGTGCTACCCACAGATCCACTGTGCTCCCAATGTAAATAAATGTTCCTTGTTTTTGTTGTTCCTTTATAACTTAGCTGAATTAGTTTTTTCCTTTGCTGAATCAAAGATGATCAGATCCATGAGTAAAAACTGCGATCCGAATGGTTTTGTGATCCCTTACACCCCTCCTTTGTACACACAGTCTTTGACTGAGGACTATTCTAGATCAAAAGAATAGTGATTTTTCCTTTACCCATTTATGTCATGATTTGGCCCTGATCAGGGCTTTGATTCCATTTTTCCTCCTTTCTTTTGTTCACCATCTGCCCCAGCTTTGTTTTATTAGTTGTTTATTTTCATTGTGTGTTTATTCTGTTATGTTTTACATTGCCACTTTGTTTCTTTGTTACTTTTCATTCTTTAGCCATTGTTCAGTTCCGTTCTGGTTTTGTTCAGCCGGTTTGTGTTTTTGATCATTTGTTTATCACTTGTTTATTTTGTTGTTTGCTATCAATTATGCTGTAGTGTCGGGTTTTGTTTTCTGTTAATTATTAGTGTGTGTTTCTTTTGTCATCTGGTTGTATTCTTCAGTCATAAGTCAGTTCCAGTTTAGTTTTGTCTTAGTGTTTATTTTCCTATTCAGTTCTTATGTAATTTATCTTCTGTTTATTATCTGATGCTTTACTTTTTGTTCTCATGTTCATGCTCTGCTCATAGTCCTGTTTCCGTTTGATGTTTGTCCTCTGTTTCCCTCATGCCCATCTGATTATGTTCTCACTCCACATCACTGTACCTGCCATTGTGTCTTGGTCTCTCACTTTGTTGCTGTCTACTTTGTGTTTTCATTTACTCACGCTCTTGGCACCTGTTCACGCATCTTTGTGTCTTGCAAGATGGCGCCTGTGTTTGTTTTGGCTGCTGCTCGTCTGTTGCCGCGTCAAATTTTTGTTTTGGTTCTGATCGTGTGTGCTGTTATATTAGCTTTTGCAGCTCTCTTTTCAAAATTAAAGAGTCAATGGAATGCCTCTTTAATGACTGGGATCGCTACAAACAAACTTTTCCTCCCCCGTTCGTCTGCCCTCCTTCCTCCCAGGAATACCTGATGTTGTTGCGATGTCCAGGTAATCCTAAAAGGAGGAGAAGAAGAGGCTGCAGAGCAGGTGTCCAGGTTCGGGTCAGGCGTGAAGTATGGGCGGCGGCCCGTATACATCGGAGGTGTAGATGGCTGCGCCCGGTCCTCCTCCTGCAGGATATGGCTGGCTGTGCTGCCCTGTTTACACATCCCACCACCCATCTGCATAACGAGGTTCGGCCTGTACGTCCCTGGATTCCTGATGGATGTGCCTGGACTTCGGGTTCATCTTGGCTCTCTGTGTGTACATCCACGGAGCAACGTCGGTCCTGCTGGTACAGCTGGGCGTCACATGATCGTGGGAGATGTCTGCAGGCAATCCCGCTGCACCCCGTCGGCTCGACGGATTCGTTAACGCTGAGTCGGATTGGACTACTGAATGCCCGCTCCATAGCAAATAAAGCGCTCTCTATTAATGGATTTTCTTTACCTCACAGAAACGTGGCAGAGGGAAAATGAGTTCATTAATTTAAATGAGCTCTGTCCTGTGGGTTGCTTGGCTGTTGGGAAGCCCCGCCCCTGCCGCCATGGTGGAGGACTGGCTGCAGTGTACCGGGACAGGTACACATGCAGACTCACGAGCGCAGGACACGCTCAAATAAGAGAAATCCCAAAGTGCTCTTTGACACAGTCAGCTCTATTGTGTCACCTGCTGCAGCTGTAACTCCTGTTCTTCCTAAAACAAGTAGTGATGAGTTCCTTAATTTCTTCATTGACAAAGTCAGAGTCATAAAAGATAGTTTGCCGCTCTCATTGCCCTCTTGTTGTGATTCCCGGTATTTGGGACCTCCCACTCAATGCTGGACCTCTTTTAAGCTTGTTACAATTGAGGACATTCTATCTGTCATCATCATAATGAAACCAACCTCTGGTATTTTGGATGTAGTTCCTTTTAGATTGTTTATGAATGTTTTTGACTCGATTGGGCCTTGTATTGTTAAAATTTTCAAAATGTCTTTGTCGACTGGTGTGTTTCCTTTTTCTTTTAAACATGCTGTTGTGGAACCACGGCTAAAGAAAGCAAGATTGGACTCTATGGAACTGAAGAACTTTAGGCCAATATCAAAGACCCCCTTTTTGGCTAAAGTCTTGGAAAAGGTGGTCTGTGTCCAACTTAAATCATTTTTGCAGACTAACAACATCTATGACACATTTCAGTCCGGGTACCGTGAGTTTCATTCCACTGAAACTGCCCTGTTGAAGGTGGCTAGTGACATTATGATGGCCGCTGATAGTGGTAAATGTTCTGTGCTGGTTTTATTGGATCTGTCATCTGCATTCGATACCGTTGACCATGGCATTTTGATTAATAGATTGCGGGATACGGTTGGCATGTCAGGTCCTGTATTAGAGTGGTTTAGCTCTTACTTGGTTGGTAGAACTTTTAGTGTTTCTGTGAACAATGTGATGTCTGAATCTGCTGATCTTTTGTGGGGTGTCCCGCAGAGCTCAGTCCTGGGTCCGATTTTGTTCCTGCTGTATATCCTTCCCCTTCCTCTTGGTAAGCTGATCCAGCAGTTCTGCGATGTGTCCTACCATTTGTATGCCGATGACTTGCAGCTGTACTGTTCTTTTAAGACAACTGAAGCACAGAAAATTTGTTCTCTCATTAGTTGTCTCACTAAAATTACAGAATGGCTTACTGAAAACAGCCTGCAGTTGAATTCTAATAAGACTGAGACATTGATTGTAGCTCCAGATAGTGCTATGTCTGTCATTAAGAATCACCTTGGTAATCTGAGCAGCTCTGTTAAAGGCAGCCTGCGTAACCTGGGTGTCATTTTGGATCGAGGGATGTCTTTGGAACATCACACCAGGCAGCTCGTTAAGAACTGTTTTTTCCAAATTCGAAACATTTCCAAATTACGCAAAATGGTGGCTTTTAATGAGCTAGAGATGATTGTGCATGCATTTGTTTCTTCACGACTTGATTATTGTAACAGTCTCTTTACATGCCTCAGTAAGAAAGAGCTGGCCCGCCTGCAGGTAGTGCAAAATTCTGCTGCACGACTTCTTACCCGCGCCCACAGGAGAATGCATATTACTCCTGTCCTCAAGTCTTTACATTGGCTCCCTGTTTTTTACAGGATAAATTACAAAATCCTCATGCTGACCTTTAGAGCTCTACATGGGCAGGCACCAGAATACATTAAGGACCTGATCCAGCCTTATGTTTCCAGCAGGAGTTTAAGGTCTTCCAATCAGAACCTGCTGATGGTTCCCCGCACTTGTTTTAAAACTCGAGGGGACAGATCTTTTAAAGCTGTGGCACCTCGTCTCTGGAATGAGCTTCCCTGTTCTCTTCGCTCACTGGATTCTGTGGATGTTTTTAGACAGCAACTAAAGACACATTTTTTTAAACTGGCATTTTAGTGTCAATTTATTTTATTGTTCTATATTTGTATGTGTTGTTTTTATTGTCTATTTATATCGTGTGAAGCACTTTGTGACCTTGGTCTGTGAAAAGTGCTATATAAATAAAGCTTACTTACTTACTTGCATCACTCCACTTTGTGCACTCCCTTCCTCACTATCTTACCCCATGTATAATCTTTGTCCTCCAGCCACACCCTCTTTCTAGACTGTTCCACACGTGCACCTTGTTCACCTAATTAGCCTGCCAGCATTTAAGCCCTCACAGTCCTTCACTTTCCTGACAGTTTGTCATCTTTCCAGACATTCCAGCCTCTTGTCTACAGTCCTGTTTTTGCCTAGCCGTGTACTGTATCCTGCTCTATTCTCCTCGACCACGCCTTTTGCCTCATCCCTTAAAATTGTATTTGCTCGTGCCATCGAACCCTGCCTGAATATGACTGCGTTTTTGCCTGACCCCGATTGTACCTCTGCTCCACTGACTGACCACCTGTGTACTGTACCAGAGCCTGGAACAAAGACCAGGATTTCTCTCATACCTAAGCCTAGTCTGGGAGTCTGCTTTGCGGGTCCAGCTGCTTCGGGTGCATGGTACCCACCCATCCCGACAACTTATCCCTTGGTACACCCTTAAGGATTAAGTAGGAATATTCTGATGGAAGTAAATCTGTTGCGTTTTTGAAATGTGGACTGCACATCCTGCTAGAGTCTCCAGTTTGACCATTTTAGGCCCAAAGCTTGCCTGCACGATTTGCAACACACACACATACACAAAAGAACCTCCAAAGCAAATCATGCAAACACACCGGTTACATGCACAGTGCTTTGTGCAATAAGCTACTTACAATCAATGCAGCAGCAAAGGCTCGATGAGAAGTTAATCCCCCCGTCCCTCCCTTCTTCTCTCTTTGACTGTTGAGCTCAAGGTAAAGACCAACGGGAGAGTTAGTATTTGTATATTATTACCCGAGTTTCACAGAAACAGGCGAAGGAGATTGTAGCATTTGGTGGCAGGTTTCCTGCCAATCGGGAGGCGTGTTTGAAGAAAAAGTACATACATGGGTTATGGAATCAGCCAACACTAATTACAACGGATGGGAACTTAAAAGGAATCAGGAGAAACATTTAACAAACTGAGCATTGTCTCAGGCTTCTTGGGCCCCTGTTGTGTTTGTGTGTGGAATACTCAAAGTGCCCATGCCTGCCTGTGATGAGATGGATGCAATAATAGATAATGAAAAATGAATACTGGGCTTGTTGCCTCCCAGCTGGTCCATTTGGAATAATCGTTATTCACTCTATTACGGGTGATTTCTGGCATATATTTGTATCTGCAACCTTCTGCAGGCCTGCACATAAAGCAGCTGCAAAATCACAATCGTTCATTGATCTCTCTTTCTCTCTCTCTCTCCTCCTGTCAGCAGTGTGTGAGTTCTGATTGGGACCGGCTGCTTGTCATGGAGCATGGTACAGTAGGACTTATCCTCAGGGTGAATATCCTCCTGGCCCTATAGCTGCCTGTCGCTGTTTATTTTTTTTTTCCCTCTGAACACCATCTGTGCACCAGCCAAAGCAGAAACCAGATTATCAAAAGAACATGTCGTGCAGAATCAGCATCCTCTGCCCTCACTGTGTGTTTGGCTCTTTCTTTATTGATTTAACTGAAATAAACACCAACAAATGTATAATCTGATTCAGAATATCACCCGCTGAAACTTTTACAAAAAAAAAACCTTGGTGGCTTTTAGATAACAGCGCATGAACTGACATATGAAGGTCAGTGCTGTTCAATGTGCTCTGAAATTATTTCTGGTCTCTTTGTAATTGTTCATAATACCATGATGTGATTGGTTCAGATTAGAATGGTGCTCTATTATCTGTACATGTGCCACGTGCCACATGTACAGATGTACATGTACATGTACATGTACATGTACATGTGCCACGTTGACCCTTCAATGCATCCGTGTGCCTGAAAGGGTATAGGCAGAAGCATTTATTATGAAAACATCATGTCTTTATATTGCTTTTTAAACTGATTAATATTTGGACATCGTTTGAGTTCCTCCGAGAGGTTATTCCATATTCTAGGGCCACACATGGAAACATAGAAACCTTTCCTGGTCATCCGAGCGCCAACAATTTTAAAATGATACAAGTCCCGTAAATTATATTTTCCCTCTCTCTCATTAAAAAATTCTTGAATTCTATAGGGCACTTGTTTATTTTTCACTATGTACATTAACTGAACAGTCTTGAACAAAATCGTATCGTGTAGTTTTAATATTTGAGATTTAATGAACAAAGCGTTGGTGTGGTCACGATAACCTGCATTATGAATTGTTCTTAATGCTCTTTTTTGAAGAATGAATAATGGCTGCATTGTAGTTTTAGAATTATTGCCCTAAACTTCAGCACAGTAAGTCAGGTAGGGTGCAACCAATGAACAATACAAAGTATGTAGTGCTCTGCAATCAAGAACATGCTTTGCTTTATTTAATACTGCAATACTCTTTGGTACCTTCTTTTGAACATGCTGAATATGAGCTTTCCAATTAATTTTTTCATCAATAATGACACCTAAAAACTTATTTTCTTTGACACGTTCAATGTTTACCTCTTGTATATTTAACTGTATTTGTATGTCTTTTTTATAATTTCCATCCATCCATTTTCTTCCGCTTTATCCGGAGTCGGGTCGCGGGGCAGCAGCTCAAGCAAAGCCGCCCAGACCTCCCGATCCACACACACCTCCCCCAGCTCCTCCGGGGGAACCCCAAGGCGTTCCCAAGCCAGCCGAGAGATGTAGTCCCTCCAGCATGTCCTGGGTCTTCCCCGGGGCCTCCTCCCAATGGGAGGGAACACCTCTCCAGCGAGGCATCCAGGGGGCATCCGGAAAAGATGCCCGAGCCACCTCAACTGACTCCTTTCGACATGGAGGAGCAGCGGCTCAACTCCGAGCTCCTCCTGAGTGACCGAGCTCCTCACCCTATCTCTAAGGGAGCGCCCAGCCACCCTGCGGAGGAAACTCATCTCGGCCGCCTGTACTCGCGATCACGTTCTTTCGGTCATGAGCCAAATCTCATGACCATAGGTGAGGATCAGAACGTAGATCGATCGGTAAATTGAGAGCTATTGCCCCCCTACTCAGCTCTCTCTTCACCACGACGGTCCGATACAGTGACCGCATCACTGCAGATGCTGCACCGATCCGTCTATCAATCTCACGCTCCATCCGTCCCTCACTCATGAACAAGACCCCGAGATACTTAAACTCCTCCACTTGAGGCAAGGACACTCCACCGACCTGAAGAGGGCAAAGCACCTTTTTACAGTCGAGAACCATGGCCTCGGATTTGGAGGTGCTGATTTTCATCCCGGATGCTTCACACTCGGCTGCAAACTGCCCCAGTGCAAACTCCTCCATGGCCTCCCCGAACTCCTCCCAGACCCGAGTTTTTGCCTCTGCGGCCGCACGGGCTGCGGCACACTTGGCCTGTCAGTACCCGTCAGCTGCCTCCGTAGTCCCACCTACCAACAAAGATAAGTAGGACTCCTTCTTCAGCTTGACGGCATCCCTTACTTCCGGCGTCCACCACTGGATTCTGGGATTGCCGCCGCGACAGGCACCACAGACCTTGTGACCACAGCTATGAGCGGCCGCATCGACAATGGAGGTGGAGAACATGGTCCATGTCTCCAACCTCCCCCGGGATCTGGGAGAAGCTCTCCCGGAGGTGGGAGTTGAAGACCTCACTGACAGAGGGTTCCGCCAGTCCTTCCCAGCAGACCCTCATGATATGTTTGGGCCTGCCAGGTCTGACCGGCTTCCTCCCCTCCCAGTGGATCCAACTCACCACCAGGTGGTGATCGGTCGACAGCTCTGCCCCTCTCTTCACTCAAGTGTCCAAGACACGTGGCCGAAGGTCAGATGATACGACTACAAAGTTGATCATCAACCTCCGGCTCAGGCTGTCCTGGTGCCACGTTCACTTATGGACACCCTTGTGCTCGAACATGGTGTTCGTGATGGACAAACTGTGACTAGCACAGAAGTCCAACAACTGAACACCACTCGGGTTCAGATTGGGGAGGCCGTGCTTCCTGATCACCCCCCTCCAGGTCTCACTGTCGCCGCCCACGTGGGCGTTGAAATCCCCCAGGAGAACAATGAACATTATAATTTCCAAATAACATTAATTTGGTTTTTGACAAATTTAATGATAATTTGTTAACATCAAACCATCTCTTTAACTTTATCATTTCAGTTCCTAAATCAGATAACAATTGTTGCAGATTTTGTCCTGTGCAAAACAGGTTTGTATCATCTGCAAAGAGAACTGCTTTAAACAGATTTGAAACTTTACATAACTTGTTGATGTATAAAATAAATAATTTTGGTCCCAACGCAGAACCCTGGGGAAGCCCACAAACAATGTCCAAACATGAAGAACAGTAGTCCCCGAGCTCAGAGCCACCCCTCTGATCCCATACAGTTCCATCTTATGAAATAATATATTGTGATCATCTGTATCAAACGCCATCTTTTATAGGTCAATAAATGAACCTAATACTATTTCCCTTTGGTTCACATGTTTATTGATCTCGAGCAATGCCAGTGAGTAAATGGACTGCATTTATATAGCGCTTTTCCATCTGCATCAGACGCTCAAAGCGCTTTACAATTATGCCTCACATTCACCCCGATGTCAGGGTGCTGCCATACAAGGCACTCACTACACACCGGGAGCAATAGGGGATTAAAGGCCTTGCCCAAGGGCCCTTAGTGATTTTCCAGTCAGGCGGGGATTTGAACCCATGATCTTCTGGACTTAAGCCCAACACCTGTGGGCCTTTTCGCTCTAAAACCATATTGACTTTCATCAAGCAAGTTATGTTGTTCTATAAATTTATCCAGTCTGCTGTTGTAGAGTTTTTCCAATATCTTAGAAAATTGTGACAATAGAGACACAGGCCTCTAGTTAGTAAAAAGATGCTTGCTTCCAGATTTAAATAAAGGTATCACTTTTGCCACTTTCATGCCATTGTACCTCATTATGATCCGTTGACTTTATACTTTTACATGTACTAACTACATTAATAATTTCCCTTTCATCTACTGGGCCATGAAACATTGTGTGCACATTCCTGGCAATTAATTGCTGATTTTCCAATGGGCTGTGTGGGATTTCAGCTGCCAGATCTGGCCCGACATTAGCAAACATTTATTGAAACTATTCACTACTTGGCTCATGTTACATTCATCTTTATTGTTATAAGTAAAGTATGTTGGGTAGTTATTTGATTTGGGTTTATTTGCAATAATACTATTCAGTATTTTCCATGTTTCCTTTATGTTGTTTTTATTATCGTAAGCCTTTTGAAGAGCTTTTGTTATCCATGGGTTAACTTTATATTTATTATACTTTATAATTGGACAATTTTTGATGTATATATTGAGAAATATGTTTTCAAATTCAGAATATGCTATATTCACATCTTGCTTCTCATAAATGGGATTCCAGTCCTGTAAAGTAAATCATTTTTTAAGGTAGTGATAGATTCTTCAGATTGCAGGCGCCTGCAGTGTTGCATTTTCTCAGTACATTTTGTTTTATTGAAATGTAGATCAGTTACTATAAAAATTGGCAAATGGTCACTAATATCATTAATTAATAAACCACTTAATGTTTTGGTATCAGTATCATTTGTAAGTATATTATCAATGAGTGTAGCTGAATGTGAAGTCATTCTTGAAGACCTAGTAATTTTTGGATATAAATTTAAACTGTACATAGTATTAATGAAATCCTCTGTCACTTTATGCTGATACAGGTTTAAGAGATCAATGTTTAAATCTCCACAGACTATGCAGTTGTTTAATTAATTGTTAAGATCCTGTTGTCTTATGTACAATTTGTACATATTCAGTAAAGCCCCTCTATCAATCAATCAATCAAAACCAATATTTAAGTTTTAACCACGTCTGCAGGAGGATGTGCGTGTGTGTGAACATGAGTTTTTGACAAGAGCAGAAGTTGTACAAATCAAGGAGTATTTGTAGACCCCCCACCCTCTGTGCATTTGCTGGTATTAGCAAAAAATTAGTTTTGTGTTAGGATGCACGCTAACTTCCCCTAACGCCGCAAAATGTCTTGTAAATGACTCCAGAGGTGTTATCAGGTTACAAAAACAGTATTTTAAGTTTTAGAAGTGTTTATTGCTCCCTAGCTTTAACATAATATATGACAAAGAGGTTATATTTACACACAAACAAAAGGGAGTTTTGCAGCTAGCTACCAGCCTGTGGCGTCACCATGCTAACGTCAACTAAATGTCTTGTAAATAAGTTCAGAGTTCAAAAATAAGTTCAAAAATGGCATTTTCAGTTTTAGAAGCGTTTATTTCTCACTAGCTTTTACATAATGTATGAGTGAGGGGTGGTGGCCAAGTGGTTAATGCACTTGGTTTCAGTTCAGAAGGCTCCGGGTTCAAATCCCACCCCTGCCACATTTCTCCATGTAATGTGGAGTTGCGTCAGGAAGGGCATCCGGCGTAAAACCTGTGCCAATTCAACATGCAGATCCACCTTGGATTTGCTGTGGCGACCCCGAGTGCAAACAAGGGAGCAGCCGAAGGGACTTACTTATGAGTGATGTGTATATAAACGCATAAAACAAAGCAGTTTTGGAGAGACCAGCCACTGATGTCACAGTGCAGCTCTACTCTGTTTGGCTGTCACCCCTCCACTCAAAAACAAAACGGAACAGATTGAAACATAATGTGACTTTTTAACCTCTTAAAATATGTCAAGATTAGCCACCTTTGAACTTGTCCAAGGTGTGTGTCCCTGTGAATTTGAAGACTCTGGCAGTAATAGGACTGGATTTATGCTGAGCACAGACAGACGGACAGGCAGACGGACAGGCAGATGGACGGACGTTGGGAGGGCAGATGGACGGACACAAAGCCTTCGCAATACCCGATGGCCATATTTGATTGCCTCAGGTAAAAAGCATTCAGAGAATTCACAGTCAAGCTTCTAACCTTCTCCTTGTGCATGTTGGCGAATAGTGTAAACACAGCAGCAGCAACAGGACATTATTGAGTTGATCACAACAAATCACAATCAAACGTATTGAGTAAAGACGTGTTTATAAACTTGAACATATCACGATCACACAAACAAGGCTAGTGGTCACTTGTTTGTCCTTCAGATGCCCCCGCTTGTTTAGGGTCACATCCAATACAGATGTGCATTGAGATTTGGCACAACATTTTGGCACAAATACCAGAGTCACTGTGAAAAATGTTTTGGGTTTTGGTTTTGTTTTTTTGTTTTTTTTGGGGGGGGGGGATTGTACAGGAAATCATCTACAAATCAGCATGACATTCTGTTTGTTGATCCACTCACTCAACAAACTGACATCATGGATAAAAAGTGGTCTGTTGTTTGGGATCACGTACCCTGAAGATGAATCGGTAGCTGTGAAGTCCAATATCAACTGTCTCATCATTGAGAAACACACAGAAAACAAACACTAATTCAGTATTTTTATTGCAAAAGAAAGCCATAAGAATTATTAGCAATAAACCTTACCATGAGCCATCCAACCCACTATTTATCTGCTGAAACATTCTGAAATTCAAGGACTCAGTTGATTACATTACAATACAAACCATATACAAATCAACAAACAAACTTCTATCTCATCATGTCCAAAATCTGTTTAAAATGAAGGACTGCAGTTATAGCTTGAGAGGAACATTATTATTTGATAAACCAAAGACTCAAACTATTGTAAAAAATATATATATATCACTGTGTCTCTGTAAAAGGAGTAAACATTTGGAACAACTGTCCAAAAATATTGAATTATGCTGTACTTTAGCTGGCTATAAAAACAATATAATTTCTCCTTACAGTATGGAAAATTAAGTTTCCTGATTTTGTATTATTACTTGTGGATTGCGCGCTGTGCTGTTATTTATTTTGTTGTGATGAGAAATTTAAGTTCACTGATTAATGTCTGTGTTTTGCACTTTTTGTATTTGTTGTGATGAGTATAATTTCCTAAGATAAAAAGGATAGGTGTATATAAGCTTTTACTCCAGCCTACACCCTTTCGGTTACATAGGCTAACTGAGAAATCAGGTTTGTACCGAAAAGTTTTTTTTTGTGCCGAAGTAAACTCATTCATTCATACATACACACTTGAGATCCTCCTTCTAGCTGTCTTTGTATTAAAGTTATTGCAGAAAATTTGATTATTTTGATTATTTTATTATTTTTATTGCCACTTTTATATCAGCATAAGGTATTGTGTTTGCTGACTCGTATGAACTTAAAATCATTCTTCTAGCTTTCCTAGTTTCTAATTTATTTAGAAAATGTGATTTTTTTATTGTTATTTAATATCATGTAATTTGTTGACATTATCATTATGCCACATATACATCAGTAGATGGTATTGTGTTTGGTGACTCATATGAATTTAAATTCATTCTTGTAGCTCTCTTTGTTTTCACGTAATGAAGAAAATGTGACTGTCTTTTAATGTCACAAGTTTATATTGATGATAAACTGTTTGAAAATAGATGGATGGATCAATTATGATGCCACATATAGACCAGTAGATGGTATTGTGTTTGCTGTTTCACATGCACATGAGACCATCCTTCTAACTCTCTTTGTTTCAGAGTTGTTGCAGAAAATTTTATTATTTTGGTTATTTACTATCACATGATGTAATTTGTTGATATCATCATTTTGCCACATATATATATATCAGCAGAAAGTATTGTGTTTACTGACTAATATGATCTTAAAATCATTCTTCTAGCTTTTTCAGTTTCAAGGTTATTTAGAAAAATGTGATTTTCAGACTGTTCAGTGACTTCGACTGTCTTTGACTTTTATATTAATGTCATACCGAGATGTTATCAAGAGCAAGACTGATGTTCAGTATGAGTTAAATCAGCAACGTGGTTCCTGAGGTATTCTTCCAGACACACACACACACACAGTTATTGCAATAGTCTTGCAAAGCGCTCTGGACAATGCAGATTTAGTGTCTTGTTCAAGGACACAGACACATTGTGTGAGCAGGTAATGAACCCAAGTCTCCATATTGGTAACCCAACCTGCTCTAAATTAAAACTGAAAATTTACCCAAGGCCATCAAATATGGCCATCGGGTATTGCGAAGGCTTTTCGTCCAGCCATCCACCCATCTGTCTGTGCTCAGCATAAGTCTAGTCTTATTACTGCTAGGGTCTTGAAATTCACAGGGAACATTCTTGGGACACAGGCGCTGGACAAGTTCAAAGATGGACAAGCTCAAGGATAAACCTGTTCCAATTTTCTAATTCTTCATGCTATTTTAAAGTTTAACGTTTAAATAAGATGTGTAAGGGAATGTTTTTGTCACTTTGTTCATGCATTCATCATTGCCTAATTTTGTCACTCACATACAGTAGGTACATGATGGGCCCTGGCCTGATGATCTGTGGTGCACAGTCTAAAGCAGGTAGCAAGTGTATGTAGAGTGTGTTCAATCCTGCTTGGCTATTTAGTGTGTAATCTGAGTACAAAGTAAGGCGCAGCGCACAGAGGTGGTGTATTTATTTTCTTAGTTTATCATACACTCTAAAAAAGTAAAGTTGTCTCAACGAGAAAAATTGATGTAGCAAATTGCATAGATTTTTTTAAAAGTTATTTCAATTTGGTAATTTCAACTCTCAGCTGAGTTAATGCCACGACTTCTCTACTTAAGCTGAAATAACTTTAGTTAACTTGAAATAACTTAATGGCCCCTTCACACGTAATATGAAGTTGGGCGAAACAAGCAGAAACCAGCCAAAAAAGGGTAAAAAAATAAAACGACTTGGCGAACCATGAAAAATTACAGCCGCTGTCTTTAGAGACACAGTCATTGAGGTGTGAACAATCCCGTGGTGATGGTTTTGTCCACGCTCATGTGTACACACACAAACACAGTACGAGCACGTGAGAGGTGTGATAACACATTGTGCTCACACAGCAGCGGAAGCAATCACATGTTAGACAAGTATAGATAAAAATGTGCAAGGACAAAATAATGAGAGAGCACAGAACATTATAAGAACAATGAATAAATGTAAGACAATCATGTTACAGGTAATAATTCTGTTCTCATTCACTGGCCATGGGCCATGATCAGCTCCCTCCCTGCTTGATTTCAAGTGACATCCAATCTTTGATTGCATGTCAACCACAGTCCCCTCACAAACACATAACTGTAGTGGGTGTGCACGTGTGATTGTGCCAATATGAACATTACATCATCGGAAAGTGACACGCCTACCTTTCCAGTGCAGCAACGCGCTACCATAGATGGGCTCACGGCTCCAGGCTGTGGGGCAAATGAGCTTCCTATGCTGATCTTTCTGTGAGGCTGTCACTCAGGCCGTCATATGACGGACAGACCGTGTGGACATTGCGATCACGTGTCACTTGATGTATCTGTCCACTCATGATGTGCAGCTGGGTGGGTTTTCTCTGGTGTGGTGGTGTGGGATTGCTGCTGACTTGTGAATCCACCTCCAGCAGGACATGCCTTTTCTAAGTGCCCCGTGAGTGGTGTTGGATGGTCGTGGGTGGCACCTGAACTCTGGCTGAGAGTGGGTCGAATGGCCACTCGCCCGGCATTCACCGTTATTCAGCCGCTGGTGTGAAGGTTGCCTCGATCGCACATTTGGCCAGGGCTCAACATGGTCGATAATTTCATGCAGCCCCTTGGCCGTGGCACGATATGTCCGACCTGCCTTCAACATGCCCTGCAAATGTTGAGAGCACGATCAGGTGGCAATGCGACCTCATCTTGCCTGCCATTCAATGGGTTTCCAGTGCGAGCAACATGCGAATGTAGCGTGTATGTGCTGTGCCCGAACGGATGTGGCGACTGCTGTACGAAGCGTTCGAGTGCGGCTCCGGTTTTTCACAAGGTCCATTTGAATCCTCCTTTGTGCACCATTCTGCCTCATTCGTGTTATGTGTGAAGGGGCCCTTAAAAAAAAATCTATGCAAATTGTAACATCACTTTTTCTCATTGAGACAGCAGTTAATTTTTTTTAGAGTGTGGGAATGTTTTGAGCAAAACATGATCTAAACCAGAGCTTCACTTGACAGGTGCACCAACAACTAGCACATTGCTCAAGTGGAAAGCTCTTGAGATGAGTTTTACTGGTGAAGAAAGGATTCTGCACACAGAATGTTAAAGCACATATACAAGAGTGCAACAGTCATCCACCTTGAGATGACACAGCTGAACACCTCAACACATCCTCCTGGTCATCCTCCTTGTTATCCTCTTCTAACGATCTGGTGGTCACTGTATCCCATCAGACAGAGCTACCCCTCCACCATCCCCACTGTACTTGGACACTTTGTCCAGTCTGTGAGGGTCAGGAGAACAAAAACCAGTGTGAAAATGTTATACAAACCAGAGTTAGTATTTTTGTGTTCTAGTAGCTTTTACTTCTGTTTCTTTTTTGTTTTGAACTGAGTTTCACTGTAGTTTGATGCACTAAATAAGCACCCATGTGTGTGTAAGGTTTATCTGAATATTGGGCCACATAAATAGCAGAAAAACTCTAATCTCAACTTTAGACCTGTCATGATATGAGGAGGCTTGGCACAGAAGGATGTAGGAGGCATATGCAGACTCACAGACACAAATGTTGGAGTAAATAAAAAGGCTTTATTTGGTAATCTGGCAACAGGTTCAGTTGGAAAACAGTCAATGTGACAGAGGTAACAGGCAGAGGTGATGCTGAGACAAGGTCCAAAAGACAAGCAGAGCTTGGGTACACGGCGTGGTGGACTACAGAGGCAGAGTCAAACACAAGCAGGGTTCAGGTACACACCGTGACTGGGATCATAAAAACATCCAAGGTCAGAAACACGGCGAGGCAAACAGGACTGAGACCAAAGGCTGGAATGCGAATGAAAATTCAACAAACTGACAGGGAAGAGAGGGACAGTGAGGGCTTAAATACAAGGCCGGGTAATTACAGCATGAATGTGAAACAGGTGCGGGGAACATTCTGGAAGGGGGCATGACAGCAAGTCAAAGATGAGTGAAGGTAGGTGCAAGAAAGTGCAGTGATAATAAAACAAAGTGGACCGAAGCAGGAGAAATTAGTGACAGAAAAACCAATGGTAAATAACATAAAATGCCAAAAGAAAGATAAGGCCCAAAACCAAACAATTATTCACACTAACAGAGCAAAGCGACAAACTAGGACTTTTTTTTTTTTTTTTAAACTGGGTAACGTAGGCCCTCCTGCTGCAGGCTTCACCCACTTTGCCTCAATTCGGATGACAGACTGCTTCAAGTTTAGTGCACATAAACAATGTCAAATGTATATGTGTGATCTTTAATTGTGGTGTGTGCCATTATTACCTTCAACTAGTAATAATTGTTGATTAATTGCTGTATTTTGTCTGAGGTAATTGGAGTGTAAACATAATTTTGTTGTTGCACACGTGTAATGACCATGACAATAAATCTCATCTCATCTCAAACTGACAAACCTAAAAAGAGGGACAACAAGAAAACGAAAGGCTATTACTAAACTAGAATGGAACTCCCAATGGCAGAAGAATAACGGATTATGCAACTAATGACGACAAAAATTAAAAGGCAAACACAATAAAACCAGTGACAAAAGCATTACATAAAGAAAAGAGATAAGCAGACCCAAACTAAGAATTAAATTACTAAAGTATAATCATAAGAAAAATTAAACAGCAGAACAATCAGAGGGAACCTGGAACTAAACAGGGGACAAACCCAGATACGAACCCCGGGGTTGGGGCAGAACCTGACAAGACCAGGCTTTGCTCGTCTGTGGTGCAACAACACACACTGGTGCATAGATAAACACAAGTACAGTTGTTTCTTAGGTCATGTTTCCACATACTAAGTTTGCCTTTCATCTGTGGTCCGTTGCATCTGTGATAAGTGCATGGAGCTGATACACCTCACTCAAGTCCATACTTCCTTTTCCACTCACTCTGCAGTAGTACCTTTCAGTTTAAGCAGAACATACCGCTATGCAGCAAATAGGTAGCAGGTCTGTTTTGGAAGAATGTCAGAGCTTAGACACAACTGAATGGCCAATAGAATCATCGGTATTCACATCATCATGCCCTGTCATCATGCATATTAAAAGTACAGCCCACTTACCCACTGTAGATATACAACAATAAAAATTGTTGAAAAAATAGCTGAAAAAATGCTGTCCCATTCAGGGTGTACCCCGACTCACAGCCAGTGACTGTTGGGAAATTTTTCAGCACCCCAGTGAGCCTTAATTTGATAATTGGGTATAGAACATGGATGGATAACACAATGCAGAATCACACTGGTGATCAAACAGCTGCTTCATTTGAACAATAATTGCACTTTATGCAGCATTATTTCTGCTTATAATCTGGACCACATGTTGTGTGGGCCGCTGAAGAGGAGGTACTGCTGGCCCACCACCAGAGGGCGCCCTGCCTGAAGTGCGGGCTTCGGGCACGAGAGGGCGCCGGAACAACCGGGAGTGACAGCTGTCCCTCACCAACAGCACCAGCTGTCACTCATCTTCTCTACAATCACTTCGCCATAAAAGCCGGACAGCATCTTCACCTCACTGCCGAGAAACCGTCTACCATTAAGGTAAACAGCTCAGGCTGGGAAAAACACAACAGTTGTACGTCTTTACTTCTGTGTGTGTGTGTAACGTTGATTTTGCAGACATACCTGATTATACGAGAGGAATAGTCGTGTGTTGGGGAGTTGGCGTACTCCGCTCCTCGGATTGGTGACTATTTAAGTATAACAGCAGTATCTGCACGTATTTCTGGACTGTAGTGATTAAGAGGTGGAGGTGTTTCCCACCCTCTTCAGACTGTTTGCTGGGTGTTCACGCACCCACCATCACTTGTCTGTTCTCTCTGCCAGCAGTACCCGATCTGACAGCCGGAGGCAGTGGCCACCTGGGGACTCTACGCTTGGTGGCTCCGGGGCACTCCAGATCCATTGGTGGTGGAAAGCGTGTGGGGATCCGGCTCTTCTCTGGACAGGTGTCTTCTATCCTCGAGCCTGCCCACACGTCACCTTGATTAACTGACTGCTGTACCAAATTGTGTTGTCTGTTGTTTCAGTTGTGCACATTCACAACATTAAATTGTTGGAGTTTGACTTATTCCATTGTCCGTTCACTTGTGCCCCCTGTTGTGGGTCCATGTCCATACACTTTCACAACACCACATTGTCTTTTACTCCAAAAATTACCCGTGTCTCACTCTGCACACTCTCCCTGATGCATCCACTGTCAGTAGTAAATTCTTTATTCTCTCCCTTTCTCTCTCTCTCTCTCTCCATTCACTGATTCCCCACATTCACTGCAACAAACATGTGTGTAGGACAGACCAAAATCGCAACGGATGTGTAAAGTAAAACAGAAGTAGTATACAGAAATCTGGCCTTACACAAGGTATATGACATCTTTGTAGGCTGGAAAGTACTATCATTTACCCTACGGTGCATCCGATAAGTATTTTGTCATAAGTATTTTGTCATGTTAGTCTTATTTCAAAATGGATGAAATAAATTTTTTTCCTCAAAATTCTACACACGATATACCATAATGACAATGTAAAAAATTGATTTTTGCAAATTTATTCAAAAAGACTAAGAAGTCACAAGTACATAAGTATTCACAGTCTTTGCCATGTTGCTCAAAACTGAGCTCAGGTGCACCCTGTTTCCACTGATCATCCTTGAGATGTTTCTACAGCTTAACCCTCTGGGGTCCGAGGCATTTTTTGGACAGTTCACTTGCCTGTCATGAATGATTTATTATTGCTGTTAACAGCTCACCCTGCATCCCACAGCAAGTTTTATGTCTCTTTTTTTCAGGACAACCTGTGCTTTCATAATATATATGCCTTTGTTGTGTTTTATAAGTGTAATAAAGGTTTACACTCAGAAATAAGAAAGGAAATTTAAAGCAGAAAATAATTTTCCACACACATTTATTCAAAACACATATCAAACTATAATAAACAACTCTTTTGACACTTTATAAAGGTAATTTGAGGTCTTGTGTGAAAGACTGTACAACAAAAAAGTTTAAACAATAAACACAAATGCACATTTTCAATCAATCAATCAACTTTTTTCTTGTATAGCGCCAAATCACAACAAACAGTTGCCCCAAGGCGCTCCACATTGCAAGGCAAGGCCATACAATAATTATGAAACACAGTCTACGTCTAAAGCAACATAACCAAGGGATGGTCCAGGGTCACCCGATCCAGCCCTAACTATAAGCCTTAGCGAAAAGGAAAGTTTTAAGCCTAATCTTAAAAGTAGAGAGGGTATCTGTCTCCCTGATCTGAATTGGGAGCTGGTTCCACAGGAGAGGAGCCTGAAAGCTGAAGGCTCTGCCTCCCATTCTACTCTTACAAACCCTAGGAACTACAAGTAAGCCCGCAGTCTGAGAGCGAAGCGCTCTAATGGGGTAATATGGTACTACGAGGTCCCTAAGATAAGATGGGACCTGATTATTCAAAACCTTATAAGTAAGAAGAAGAATTTTAAATTCTATTCTAGCATTAAGAGGAAGCCAATGAAGGGAGGCCAACACGGGTGAGATATGCTCTCTCCTGCTAGTCCCCGTCAGTACTCTAGCTGCAGCATTCTGAACCAACTGAAGGCTTTTTAGGGAACTTTTAGGACAACCTGATAATAATGAATTACAATAGTCCAGCCTAGAGGAAACAAATGCATGAATTAGTTTTTCAGCATCACTCTGAGACAAGACCTTTCTGATTTTAGAGATATTGCGTAAATGCAAAAAGGCAGTCCTACATATTTGTTTAATATGCGCTTTGAATGACATATCCTGATCAAAAATAACTCCAAGATTTCTCACAGTATTACTAGAGATCAGGGAAATGCCATCCAGAGTAACGATCTGGTTAGACACCATGCTTCTAAGATTTGTGGGGCCAAGTACAATAACTTCAGTTTTATCTGAGTTTAAAAGCAGGAAATTAGAGGTCATCCATGTCTTTATGTCTGTAAGACAATCCTGCAGTTTAGCTAATTGGTGCGTATCCTCTGGCTTCATGGATAGATAAAGCTGGGTATCATCTGCGTAACAATGAAAATTTAAGCAATACCGTCTAATAATACTGCCCAAGGGAAGCATGTATAAAGTGAATAAAATTGGTCCTAGCACAGAACCTTGTGGAACTCCATAATTAACTTTAGTCTGTGAAGAAGATTCCCCATTTACATGAACAAACTGTAATCTATTAGACAAATATGATTCAAACCACCGCAGCGCAATGCCTTTAATACCTATGACATGCTCTAATCTCTGTAATAAAATTTTATGGTCAACAGTATCAAAAGCAGCACTGAGGTCCAACAGAACAAGCACAGAGATAAGTCCACTGTCCGAAGCCATAAGAAGATCATTTGTAACCTTCACTAATGCTGTTTCTGTACTATGATGAATTCTAAAACCTGACTGAAACTCTTCAAATAGACCATTCCTCTGCAGGTGATCAGTTAGCTGTTTTACAACTACCCTCTCAAGAATCTTTGAGAGAAAAGGAAGGTTGGAGATTGGCCTATAATTAGCTAAGATAGCTGGGTCAAGTGATGGCTTTTTAAGTAATGGTTTAATTACTGCCACCTTAAAGGCCTGTGGTACATAACCAACTAACAAAGATAGATTGATCATATTTAAGATTGAAGCATTAAATAATGGTAGGACTTCCTTGAGCAGCCTGGCAGGAATGGGGTCTAATAAGCATGTTGATGGTTTGGATGAAGTAACTAATGAAAATAACTCAGACAGAACAATCGGAGAGAAAGAGTCTAACCAAATACCGGCATCACTGAAAGCAGCCAAAGATAACGATACATCTTTGGGATGGTTATGAGTAATTTTTTCTCTAATAGTCAAAATTTTGTTAGCAAAGAAAGTCATGAAGTCATTACTAGTTAAAGTTAATGGAATACTCAGCTCAATAGAGCTCTGACTCTTTGTCAGCCTGGCTACAGTGCTGAAAAGAAACCTGGGGTTGTTCTTATTTTCTTCAATTAGTGATGAGTAGAAAGATGTCCTAGCTTCACGAAGGGCTTTCTTATAGAGCAACAAACTCTTTTTCCAGACTAAGTGAAGATCTTCTAAATTAGTGAGACGCCATTTCCTCTCCAACTTACGGGTTATCTGCTTTAAGCTACGAGTTTGTGAGTTATACCACGGAGTCAGACACTTCTGATTTAAAGCTCTCTTTTTCAGAGGAGCTACAGCATCCAAAGTTGTCTTCAATGAGGATGTAAAACTATTGACAAGATACTCTAACTCCCTTACAGAGTTTAGGTAGCTACTCTGCTCTGTGTTGGTATATGACATTAGAGAACATAAAGAAGGAATCATATCCTTAAACCTAGTTACAGCGCTTTCTGAAAGACTTCTAGTGTAATGAAACTTATTCCCCACTGCAGGGTAGTCCATCAGGGTAAATGTAAATGTTATTAAAAAATGATCAGACAAAAGGGAGTTTTCAGGGAATACTGTTAAGTCTTCTATTTCCATACCATAAGTCAGAACAAGATCTAAAATATGATTAAAGTGGTGGGTGGACTCATTTACTTTTTGAGCAAAGCCGATAGAGTCTAATAATAGATTAAATGCAGTGTTGAGGCTGTCATTCTCAGCATCTGTGTGGATGTTAAAATCGCCCACTATAATTATCTTATCTGAGCTAAGCACTAAGTCAGACAAAAGGTCTGAAAATTCACAGAGAAACTCACAGTAACGACCAGGTGGACGATAGATAATAACAAATAAAACTGGTTTTTGGGACTTCCAATTTGGATGGACAAGACTAAGAGACAAGCTTTCAAATGAATTAAAGCTCTGTCTAGGTTTTTGATTAATTAATAAGCTGGAATGGAAGATTGCTGCTAATCCTCCGCCCCGGCCCGTGCTACGAGCATTCTGACAGTTAGTGTGACTCGGGGGTGTTGACTCATTTAAACTAACATATTCATCCTGCTGTAACCAAGTTTCTGTTAGGCAGAATAAATCAATACGTTGATCAATTATTATATCATTTACCAACAGGGACTTAGAAGAAAGAGATCTAATGTTTAATAGACCACATTTAACTGTTTTAGTCTGTGGTGCAATTGAAGGTGCTATATTATTTTTTCTTTTTGAATTTTTATGCTTAAATAGATTTTTGCTAGTTATTGGTGGTCTGGGAGCAGGCACCGTCTCTACGGGGATGGGGTAATAGGGGGATGGCAGGGGGAGAGAAGCTGCAGAGAGGTGTATAAGACCACAGCTCAGCCTCCTGGTCCCAACGCTAGACAGTCACAGTTTGGAGGATCCCAAAAAATTGGCCAGATTTCTAGAAATGAGAGCTGCTCCCTCTAAAGTGGGATGGATGCCGTCTCTCCTAACAAGACCAGGTTTTCCCCAGAAGCTTTGCCAATTATCAATGAAGCCCACCTCATTTTTTGGACACCACTCAGACAGCCAGCAATTCAAGGAGAACATGCGGCTAAACATGTCACTCCCGGTCTGATTGGGGAGGGGCCCAGAGAAAACAACAGAGTCCGACATTGTTTTTGCAAAGTTACACACCGATTCAATGTTAATTTTAGTGATCTCCGATTGGCGTAACCGAGTGTCATTACTGCCGACGTGAATTACAATCTTACCAAATTTACGCTTAGCCTTAGCCAGCAATTTCAAATGTCCTTCGATGTCGCCTGCTCTGGCCCCCGGAAGACAATTGACAATGGTTGCTGGTGTCGCTAACTTCACATTTCTCAAAACAGAGTCGCCAATAACCAGAGTTTGATCCTCGGCGAGTGTATCGTCGAGTGGGGAAAAACGGTTAGAGATGTGAACGGGTTGACGGTGTACACGGGGCTTCTGTTTAGGGCTACGCTTCCTCCTCACAGTCACCCAGTCAGCCTGCCTTCCCGACTGCACGGGGTCTGCCAGGGGGGAACTAACGGCGGCTAAGCTACCTTGGTCCGCACCGACTACAGGGGCCTGGCTAGCTGTAGAATTTTCCACGGTGCGGAGCCGAGCCTTCAATTCGCCCAGCCTGGCCTCCAAAGCTACGAATAAGCTGCACTTATTACATGTACTGTTACTGCTAAAAGAGGCCGAGGAATAACTAAACATTTCACACCCAGAGCAGAAAAGTACGGGAGAGACAGGAGAAGCCGCCATGCTAAAACGGCTAAGAGCTAGTAGCTACGCTAAGCTAGCGGATTCCCAAACAGGGAATCCGACACTAGACAGGCTGTGGAGCAGCACAGGTAACGCACGACAACAGTGCTAAAACAAAATAAAAATCCACTAGACAGGCTGTGGAGCAGCACAGGTAACGCACGACAACAGTGCTAAAACAAAATAAAAATCCACTAGACAGGCTGTGGAGCAGCACAGGTAACGCACAACAACAGTGCTAAAACAAAATAAAAATCCACTGGACAGGCTGTGGAGCAGCACAGGTAACGCACAACAACAGTGCTAAAAAATAAAATAAAATAAAAATAAAAATCCACTGGACAGGCTGTGGAGCAGCACAGGTAACGCACAACAACAGTGCTAAAAAATAAAATAAAAATCCACTGGACAGGCTGTGGAGCAGCACAGGTAACGCACGACAACAGTGATAAAAATAAATAAATAAATAAATAAATAAAATAAAATAATAAAATAAAAATCCACTGGACAGGCTGCGGAGCAGCACAGGTAACACACGACAACAGTGGTAAAAAATAAAATAAAAATCCACTAGACAGGCTATGGAGCAGCACAGGTAACACACGACAACAGTGCCAAAAAAAAATAAAATCAAAATCAAAATCCACTGGACAGGCTGTGGAGCAGCACAGGCAACGCACGACAACAGTGCTAAAACAAAATAAAAATCCACTAGACAGGCTGTGGAGCAGCACAGGTAACGCACGACAACAGTGCTAAAATAAAATAAAAATCCACTAGACAGGCTGTGGAGCAGCACAGGTAACGCACAACAACAGTGCTAAAAAATAAAATAAAATAAAAATAAAAATCCACTGGACAGGCTGTGGAGCAGCACAGGTAACGCACAACAACAGTGCTAAAAAATAAAATAAAAATAAAAATCCACTGGACAGGCTGTGGAGCAGCACAGGCAACGCACGACAACAGTGCTAAAACAAAATAAAAATCCACTAGACAGGCTGTGGAGCAGCACAGGTAACGCACGACAACAGCGCTAAATAAAAATCCACTGGACAGGCTGTGGAGCAGCACAGGTAACGCACGACAACAGCGCCCAAAAAATAAAATCAAAATCAAAATCCACTGGACAGGCTGTGGAGCAGCACAGGTAACGCACGACAACAGTGCTAAAAAATAAAATAAAAATCCACTGGACAGGCTGTGGAGCAGCACAGGTAACGCACGACAACAGTGCTAAAAAAAAAATAAAAAAAATAAAATAAAATAATAAAATAAAAATCCACTGGACAGGCTGCGGAGCAGCACAGGTAACACACGACAACAGTGGTAAAAAATAAAATAAAAATCCACTGGACAGGCTGTGGAGCAGCACAGGTAACACACGACAACAGTGCCAAAAAACAAAACAAAAATCCACTGAACAGGCTGTGGAGCAGCACAGGTAACACACGACAACAGTGGTAAAAAATAAAATAAAAATCCACTGGACAGGCTGTGGAACAGCACAGGTAACGCACGACAACAGTGCTAAAAAATAAAATAAAAATCCACTGAACAGGCTGTGGAGCAGCACAGGTAACACACGACAACAGTGCTAAAAAATAAAATAAAAATCCACTGAACAGGCTGTGGAGCAGCACAGGTAACACACGACAACAGTGCTAAAAATAAAATAAAAATCCACTGGACAGGCTGTGGAGCAGCACAGGTAACACACGACAACAGTTTTTGAACAATATATACAAAATGGTCTGTCTGCTATTACACAAAGGTTACATCACAAACTTCTACTCTGTTTTGGAGTGTTCTGTGCTGCTCCTAAAGCAGCTTTCATTCACACTTTGGCCCACTTTGGCTCCTTACAGTCTGAGGAGCGGCCCTCCTCCTCACTCCATTGATATGGTAAACAGTGCTTTACGCTGAGAAAGCAACAGAGTTATCCAGTAACATTCACATGCAAACTAGTAGAGCAATCCTTTGATTGAGCACTCTTTGATTGAGCACTCCTGAAAATGATCTTTGGCTTTTCACGTGAGGTAAATCTGCTCTACGACTGAATTTTGGAAAACCATGTGACAGTGAACCAATTCCGATTGGACACTCACATTGCACACGTCATCACACAGCTTCTATAAGGAGTACAAAGATGGCCCATGGCTGGCTCAAAAGTCTGCAGAGTTAACTTTTCAGCAAAAAAGTACGTTTCTATCTCATATCATTAATAAGTTATTTATAATTTAGTAAAGCTTGGTCTTAGCCATCGTATACAGCGGCGGCGGCCCCAGAGGGTTAATTGGAGTCTACCTGGAGTCAATTCAGTTGATTACACATGATTTGGAAAGACGCACACCTGTCTACATATAATGTTACACAGTGAAAGCTTCTGCAAGCATGACGGAGGCTCAGATGTCTTTGCTGACCGTTTACTTCAGCATTTATTAAAAGAAAACAGGCAACGTCAACTTGTCGTTTCAATGGAAAAGAAAGGAAGTCAAGATATCATCACAAACTTGTCTGGTTCGGGTTGAGCACCCTTCACAATAAAATATTTCCGGTTTTCCAAAATAAATCATCAAATGCTCAGAATACATTCCGCTGTACCTTATTGTAATTAATGTACAATCACGTTAAATTCAGTTAATAATCATGTAAACTGTATTCTTATAACACACAACTGTAAATAAGTCACAATATATAAGGTCCCACAGTTGACAGTGCATGTCAGAGCACAAACCAAGCATGAAGTCAAAGGAATTGTCTGTAGACCTCAGAGACAGTATTGTCTCGAGGCACAAATCTGGGGAAGGGAACAGAAACATTTCTGCTGCTTTGAAGGTCCCAATGAGCACAGTGGCCTACATCATCCATAAATGGAAGAAGTTCAGATCCACCAGGACTCTTCCTAAAGCTGGCCAATCATCTAAACTGAGCAATCGAGGGAGAAGGGGCTTAGTCAGGGATAGGCATGGGCCGATAACCGGTTTCACGGTATACCATGGTATGAAAAAGCCACGGTATCAAAACCACTAAAATTTTCCATTACAGTGGACCCTCGCTATAACACGGTTCACCTTTCACGGCCTCGCAGTTTCACAGATTTTTTTTTTAGTGCAATTTTGCATGCTTCTTCTTCGTTTTTTTTTACAGCGCATTGTGTTCTGCGTCCTTATCAGGCGGGCCGGTCGCGGCACCGTCGTGGCACCAGTCGACATCACCGCGATTGCTCTCACTGATTCCGATGCGCTTACTGAGTTTGCGGGCTTGGTAAACACCGCAGCAGCCCACTCACACCGCCCCCGTCTGCTGTACGGAGCTGCAGACAACTCTGGCAACAGGTCCAGAGACTACGCTTGCTGTTTTGATGCGGAGCACTCCGGCAGCCCGCAAGGATAGACTTCTTGTGGAAAAATCCGCAGCGCCCGCTGCATGGTCTCGGTAACCGCAGCCGTAGAGCTCTGTGGCCATGACTTGGATTCTTTGCGGATCCCGCATCCGTACCCTCAGAGGCAGTGAGCGAAGGGAGAGCACGCGCATTGTGTTCTGCGTGTGTCTGTTTATGATCTTCTCTCCAGAAGAAAAAAGAGAGTGTTTATGCAGGAGAGAAAAGTGAGAAAATGTTAATGCCTGTTTGAGAAAAGTGTATAAAGTGTGTAATGAGGGGTTTTACAGCCTTAAAACATCTATAATAATTGTAAAAAAAAAATAACGCTGACTACTTCGCGGATTTCATCTATTGCTGGTTATTTTTAGAACATAACTCCCGCAATAAATGAGGGACCACTGTATACCGTCCCTACGGTATGAGCGGATTGAACGGGATGAGCCTGCACTGAACTTTTCCCTCCATCTAAAAGAACCAGGTTGGATTTTTTGTTTTATTTTCTGCAGAATAGCCCTTCAAGCCAAAAACGGTGGCAACAAAGCACTGTAATTATGGCCTGTGTCATATCAGAGCAATTCAAGATACTTGCAAAGGATTACATAGAAGGAGGAAACTTTATCCCATCTTTGAAAGCACTGAAAAGTACAAGCGGTGGACTCGAGTCATGCTTGTGGTTGATAAAATTTTTCCCACAAACATGTCAAGAAGGACAAATACATCTATTCCAAGTAGAGAAGCTTGAATCTTCGACTGGACTGGGTTGCTTGATGTGAGGACGTTTCGCTTCAAATCGCAGAAGCTTCCTCAGCTAAAGTTCTTGCTATGGTAGTCTGACTTCTGTCTTGACTCTTGTAGAGAAGAATAAAACAGAAGCCAACAAAAGCTGGAGTTTTTAACCTAACCAGACCCCCTCCTACTGAGAGGCCGACTGCTATAGGCTAGTGACTAAACAATAGCTCTAATTAGCATCTATTGTGCTCTAGTTAGCACCCTCCTAATGACAGGGCAGCTGTCCCGCCTAATGATGGGACGGAAGCCTCTCCTGATGGCTCCCTTGATGACTCTCCTGATGACGTGAATGACTCATTACCATGAACAAAAGACTGAAACTGCTTTGACCTGAGTACCCCATTGTAAACAGGGGACAAAGCGTGTCTGAGACCCCTCCCCGGTCAAGGCTGGGTTTCAACTGTTTTACAAAGAATGCTTCCTTGACACCTCTCTCAAACCATTTCTTCTCTCTGGCTAAGATTTTAACTTCCTTGTCCTCAAACGTGTGGTTAGTGTCTTTCAGACTGAGGTTCACTGGCGCCCTCTCTGCGGTGCTGGTATAGCCTTTTGTGTAAAGGTTGCTTAGTCTCACCTATGTAGTGTTCATTACAGTTTTCCTGACATCTGATAGAATACACTACATTGCTCTGTTTGTAACTAGGGATCCTGTCCTTAGGGTGAACTAATTTCTGTCTCAAGGTGTTAACCGGTTTAAAGTAAACTGGGATTTTGTGCTGTCTGAAGATCCTCTGTAGTTTTTCCCCTACTCCTGCTAAATAAGGGAGAGACACTCCCCTTCTTCTTGTCTCCGTCTCCTGTCTATCTGGTCTCTTTGTTTTCTGGGACTTCTGCACTTTGTCCAGGGACCTTATTCCAGCCACGTTTCTCCCTAAACAAGTAAGTCATGCTTCCCATGAGGCAGATGCTACATGTCTAAAAGAGAGACTATTATTTTTCTATTCTGTCTAAACTTATCAGTGGTATAGTGCTCGTAGCGGTAGACATTGTGTCAATTAGTGCACCTGAATCACACGCACTTCATATGCAAATAGCCATAATGTTGTTAAAGCACATTTTCAAGCAATACATAATACTGTGAAACCATGGTATTTTTACCCACGGTTATCATACCATCCAAATCTCATACCGGCCCATGCCTAGTCAGGGATAGGGTTGGGTATGGAGAACCGGTTCTTTTCAGGTATGGTTAAGAAATGATTCAATCTACTGATATCAATAGTCTTTTTGCTTAATGATTCCTTTATTGGTCCTTCAGGGCGGCCATTGTTTTTCAGGGTGTTTGTCGGGAAAATGATCATTTCTCTACGTTGATAACAGACCCTGCAGCAGCTCTGTAATCAACAACTTCTGCAGCGTGACTCCACTTTGAAGCGTGAACCAATGAAACAGTGCTTTGATCCACTGGCTCATTGGTTTTTTGATTCTCTGCTCTTCAGAAGCGGAAAGTCCACTTCTTAACCCCTCTTAAAGCCATTAAAATGTGTCAATCGTGAATCGCTTTTGTGTGGATTAAAGTCACTAACTGGGACTCTTGTCTTGTTGCAGTCAAGAAACGAGAATCGTCTTCCTTTCGCACAGCTCCAAACGCTGTGCGGCTGTCTGCCGAGACAGAGTCCGGTCAGAATTAATAAGCTCAAAACGAATTGCTGCTTTAAATAAAATGACACCTCTTTCCAAAGGCTGTAATATGGACAATAAACTACAATCCACAAACATTTTTTTCCACCCAAAATGAGATGTCCTGTATTCTTTATAAATTACATCCTAACGTACAGGGCAGCCAGCTGCAAGAGTTCAGCTCAGATGCATGGAAAGATATTCATGCAATAATGTCAAAGGAAGTGCTTTCAACAAAAACTACAGATTTAGTTTATTTCTATGTCCAGAGATCAAGGATCCACCATGTAGAGTTTATTACGTCCAGAATTTAAGGATCCAGTGACCAATTTCATATTTATTTACTTTAAGACTCAATAAAATGTTGTTGACATAGAAAACCTGTAAAGTCTACTTTTAGTACACAAAAAATTCACAAGAGGTATCAATAAGGGAATCTATAAGGAATCGGATCAATAGATAAAATTTTATCAATACCCATCCCTAGTCAGGGAGGTGACCAAGAACTTGATGGTCACTCTGTCAGAACTCCAGTATGCCTCTGTGGGGAGAGGGGAACCTCCCAGAAGGACAACCATCTCTGCAGCAATCCACCAATCAGGCCTGTATGATAGAGTGGCCAGACAGAAGCATGGCAGCCCACCTGGAGTTTGCCAGAAGGCATGTGAATTAAGCCTAGTTTACACATAGACGGTTTTGTCGGCGGGCAGTACGTAGACAGAAGTTCGCGGTAGTTCTGGCTGTTTTCACGGTGGAAAGGGGTGGAGCATTTCGCCGGCATTTTGGCCGCTGTACTATCCGCAAATACATGGATAAAACGCCGCTAAATCCGCCGAATAAAGCAGTGTTTTGACGCCGTAGCATCCGGCACACGTCAGGCAACGGGGGTTAATACCCAGTTCTATCCTTTACAATCGCAGGTTAAGACACGCGTGAGAACGGCGGTGTTCTGCTGCCGCTGATAATGCCCTGTGTACCGCTGGATTTATCCAGGCAAATCCTGCGTTACTCCAGGAACTTTTGCATATAGGCACCGCCCACAGAGTATAATAGGCTGAAGCCTCTGTCACTGCAGGGGGAGGGAGATCATACTCAGCCTTTTCTTCTCCTTCCTTTTTCCCCTCCTCAACGTGTTGCTCCATCTCCACCACAGGGCTACCCCCTGCTTCTGAACCAGACCTCTTGGTAAGTTCTTACCACTGCCAATTTTCTTTTAGGAGGCATACTGGAGCTTCTCTGCAAAAATATCTGGAGCTGGCCGCGAGCGAGAGGCCTGCATGCAGCGCGCTAGCGTTTTTATATTGACCGCCGCCTATCGGCCGTTTGGAACAGCATTAACCGGGAGGTGGCATTTAGAACGGCGTACTGTCCGCTAGCGCCGCCGTTTTGTCTGCCTCTGTCGCTGGTTAAAAGGACGCCGATGTGGGCTGTATCGCTGTTTTACATGCCGTTGATTAGGGATACAACGCCGGCCGCCAATTACGGCAGTGTCAACTGCGGCACTACAGGAAGGGGCAGGATGAAACGGCAATTAAAAAGTATCAAACGCCGTTGTTCGCATTGTCTCTGTTGTCACGCGAATTCTCCGGGAGCGCTCCCGGAATTATTCGACATGTTGAATAATTTTTTCAACGATTCCCGGTAAAGCCGTAACTAAGCTACGCCCCCTAGTGCTGGCGTTAACAACGGTGTGTGATCCTTAAGACGGCCAAAAACTCTTCCGGGACGCTTCCGGGAGCTCTTACCGTCTATGTGTAAACGGGGCTTTACTCTCAGACCATGAGAAATGAAATTCTCTGGTCTGATGACATAAAGATTGAATTCTGGTGTGAATGCCTGTTGTCATGTTTGGAGGAAACGAGGCACCATCCCTACAGTGAAGCATGGTGGTGGCAGCATCATGCTGTGGGGATGTTTTTCAGCGGCAGGAACTGGGAGACTAGTCAGGACTGAAAGAAAGTTGAATGCAGCAATATACAGAGACAGCCTGGATGAAAACCTGCTCCAGAGTGCTCTTGACTTCAGACTGGGGCGACGGTTCATCTTTCAGCTGTTATGGAGGGGCAAGATTGAACCTAAAAATGCAGATACAGACCAGACAGGTGTAAGGGAAAGTTCCAATGATTTATTTACCATATGCTGATGAGTCTAAAGGTAATGATCAGTCCAAACAGACTGGAGCACAGGATGAGAGTCAACAGCAACACCAGGGCAAGCAGACATGAACGACACAAGAAAACTAAACTGACAGGAACGCTATGAGCCAGAAACACCCAGCAACTGAGAACCTCACAGTGACTAACTTAAGTAGTGACACAGAGATGAGCAGATGAGTGGCATTTGGTGTGATTGGGGATGTGGAACAGCTCTGAGGAAGAACCAGAGACACACCAGAGGAAGACAGAGACACACCAACAAACACACACAGGAACTGACTATGAGTAAAAGAAACCACAAAGATCACTGGGGGTAAGTAGAACCTAAAAACACACCATAACTAGAAGCACTCGGAGAGCGCAAACCTCCCTCAAGGCCATAGGGTCACTGACGTCACATGGAATACCCTTTGGCAAAGAGACTTATTCCACATCGTTTCATGCATTTACCATCATGTTTCAGATTCAGTAGTTAACCCTCTGGGGTCCAAGGGCATTTTTTGGACAGTCCACTCGCCTGGCATAAATGTTTTATTATTGCTGTTACCAGCTCTCCCTACATCCCACAATCAAGTTTTATGTCTCTTTTTTCAGGACAACCTGTACTTTCAAAATATGTATGCTATAGTTGTGTTTTATAAGTGTAATAAAGGTTTACAATCAGAAATAAGAAAGGAAAAGTAAAGCGGAAAATATTATTATTCAAATTATTCAAAACACACAGCAAACTATAATAAACTAGTTACACATCACTCCTAAAAATCTTTGTGTCACATGAGGTGAATCTGCCCTACGATTGGATTTTGGAAAACCACGTGACGGTGAACCAATCCCGATTGGACATTCACATTGCTCATGTCATCACACAGCTTCTATGAGGAATACAAAGATGGTGGACAGTGGCTTGAAAGTCAGCGGAGTTAACTTTTCAGCAAAAAAAGTAAGTTTCTAGCTCATATCATTAAAAAGTTATTTACCCGTCTTCATGAAGTCAGATGCAAAAATGTTGAAATTAGCCCTATTCTGCAATGATAAAGAATCCTTAAAGAAATTACTGGATCCGGATCGTGTTCCGGATCATTACCAAAATTTAATGATTTCTAAGTTAGGCCAAGATACACCCCTGGTAAAAATTACATTGAAATCCGTTAAGTATTTTTTGAGTAATCCTGCTAACAAACCAACCAACCAACAACAAATAAGTGGACGCAACCGAAAACATAACCTCCTTGGCAGAGGTAATTAATAATCAAACTAAAAGGGGAACCACAAAGTAACTAAGTACAAAACCAAGGAAAAAAGGCAGAAAACTAAAGGTGAACTCAAGAATGGCTAAAGTGTGCAAAACAGGAAAACAACATGACTCACAGATAAGACACAGACAGGGGACAGACCACAACATCATCAGGACAGTGACCCTAAGTGCACAGTCCAAATATCAAAGGAGTGGCTTCAGGAAAACTTTGTGAATGTCCTTGAGTGGCCCAGCCAGAGCCCAGACCTGAATCCAATTGAACATCTCTGTAGAGATCTGAAAATGGCTGTGCACCGATGATCTCTATCTTACCTGATGGAGCTTGAGAGGTGCTACAAAGAGGAATGGACAAAACTGCCCAGAGATAGGTGCACCAAACTTGTGGCATCATATTCAAGAAGACTTGAGGCTGTAATTGCTACCAAAGGTGCATTAGTAAAGTATTGAGGACTTTCCGTATGCACTGTGCACTGCTTTGCACCACTTTACACTCAGCGTAGGATAGCACCCAATGACCACAAATTGGACTTGACAGAAAATCAGTAGACACAGCTGTTGTGCATAACGTTCTCAAATAAGAAGAATAAAAGCAAATCTAAAAAGAGAGACAGTAATTATCTTGAAGGAGCAGTAAGTGAAGGGAAAATTACCAGCTTCATTTTAGTCTGTCTGAATGTCACAGTGACACAGTGTGTTTAAACATCTATTAGTACACATTTTCAGGTTCTGGAGTCTATTCCAGGCTGCAACTCAGATCTGGTACTGTATTTATTTCATAAATGATACCATTTTAAGGCATTTAATGCAGTCTGCGTCACACAGGCACAATATCTGTTCAGCTACTGAACTGATTTTCCTTAATACAATATTTTTGTGTTTGGAATTTGTGTTATTTCATAGTAGCAAGCAGTCAAACAAACAGTTGAATAAGCAGTTTGAAAGTCCTTAATGAGGAAATCCAATAAATAAACACGATTTCAGTTCATGAGCTCACAAACAAGCCAAAGACAACAAACGTTTTAAGATGCTTTTTTTAAATGTGACCTAATTTGCATTCTCTGAGACTATTTAAGTGAGAGAATAATAATATGGAATGCATGTTTGGTTTTGTTCCAAATGTTTTCTGCACAGTTCTGGTCCAGTTTGAGGCAAATGAAATTTTGCAGAGGCTGACTGATTTTTGTACATCTTTCACCAAATGAAAGAGCAGAACTCACACAATGATTTCACATAAAAGGTCAGCTCCAATTACCAATAATTGCTTTCCATTGGGTTTGATCTTTTGACCACCAAGGCCACTCAGTGTGGCTGTCTGACATACTGGACTGTGTTTCACCCAGCACAAAGTGGCACGCAACGCAACGCAAATATCACACACTTAGTGCCCCTTCTTTGAATCATGAGTGTACTTGCATTCGAGTGGCTGTGTTGGAATTAAAGGCCACATGCAAAGGTCCAGAAATCTATAATTTCCTTGAAGGCTGTTCTCTATAAAGACAGAATCAGTGTATTTTTGCTAAATTGGTCTGTGTCAATTTGTTGTGTTCTTTATTTGGCCACACAATGAACCTGAAATATGGCGTGCTCATAGCACCACCTGGTGAGAATGCATGCGGAAGTGCGAGCACCTGGAACGTGTGACACCATATTGCACTCCTACAGCAGAGGCGGAATTAGATACTGGACATAAATCAAGAAATATATGGACACCCACAATAATGCAAAGCACAGATTCAGAACATTAGAGGGTCAATGAATGAACTGTTTAAAGGTTACACAGTCATGTTACTGGTCATTAATCTGTTGTCACTAGGATTGGGTATCGAAAACCGGTTCTTTTCAAGAATCGTTAATAAATTATTCCATCCACCAACATCAGTAGTCTTTTTGCTTAAAGGAAAAGAAAACCCACTGATAATTTACGATTGGGTTGATAGATTATGATATTGAGAGCCCATATGAAAAGTTGTAGGTGTGGCAAAGCGGACGAGTTACCTTCAACAGTCAAAATAATTGGAAATCATGAATCAACAAGTTGGACTTCTGATACCACCCTGGGAATTTCACCCAGGGAATTCTCCAATTTGAATAACTCCAACTCAAGACACATAGGTTTGTTGCAAATGAGAAAGAGTAGGTGATTCACATATACAAAGAAAGATTTACTGATACAGTTAATAATAAAACTGTTTAAAATGAAGACAAAAGAAGAAAATAAACAAATCCCCAGTGGACGGGACAGACATTAGTTCCCTTAATGGACCACTCGATGACACTAAAGCGCAACACAGGCCGTCCATTGAAATAAAGCCTCTCAGCTGCACACCAGGGCAAGGCAGCAGACTTCCTTCCACAACTTGGGCTATTATCACCGCCACTCCACTACAGTCCTACAAATTGCACAAGTAGACATGAGTGACATGAATGGCTGAAGGAGGAAGCTAAGCCACCCCACTACATATCGGTCTGTCAGCCCCAAACAACACAGCTCCCAGACAAAGAATTATCACGACAACAGAGCGTTGCACAGCCTGCCATCACCAAACATACAGCAGCGCACAGGCAACAACAGCTCCCACAGAGGTCTCTAAACAACAAAACCATTCACATAAACACTCAGCAACACACGCATCAACGAGCCGCAGCTGTGGCCGGTGGCCGGTGCTTACCTGTCCTCACGGGAACATGAAGTGGACACTCCCAAACACCTGCAATCAATCTCCAGTGAGCGAGAGAGAAAAGAGCGCACTCTGCCTTTTTTTATGCAAACACTCTCCTGCACAGATTGGCTGCACTCAACCGACCAGCTGAAAATCATTAAGGTCCATCCATGTTGCTACATAAGTATGTATGATCAGTTGTGTTAAAGTTAAGAGCGTTTTTGTATAGCTGGTCTAAAGCCTCCAGCAGGTGGCCATGCATCTGCTAAAACAGCGATGTGTGACATCACGTCACATGGGCCCAGAGGTTCAACACTCTGCCAGTGTCACCCTGCAGTATAGAAGGGGCAAAGATGTTAGAGGTCTCAACCTCCTTCCAGAAAGGGCTGAGAGGATGCAGGCTTTCTTCGCAACCACTCCACCAGGTGATTTCACTGATTAACATCACTGTGAGGAGGTGGAATCATTAATCATATTGCAAATGTAATATGTGTTTTTATGTATTTCTACGACAGCATGCACATGCACGCGCCTCGCGGTAGAATGTTGTAAGGTCATGTTCATCATAAGACGATACATGTTCTGTGACTTGCAGGTCCACAGATCCCAACAGCTGCTGCTGTTGCAAACACACCCAACCTTTGTGATCGGTGCACAGAACAAAGTGTCACTCTCTGTTTCTTTGTTCTGTGATTATTTATTTTATGCATTTGTTATGTAATTATGTATATCGTTATTGTAGTATTTATTTATATACTTGTCCTGGCTGTGTTCTCTGTGTTTTTATTTTAACATGTCGTGCACTGAGCCGTCATTTCCAACTTTCCAACTTTTTCAGTGAGTCGCTGGCCAGCGATCAACTGAGAGATGCCTTGCCGTGCCGTGCACGCTCAGACGTGGCTTTCTGGTTCCCATGTAATCTTGTCTGCACACAATTATCAGCATGTCATATCAGCATGAGAGGCCACCCACACGTGTGCATTGAGTGGCGTGTGGGTCACGTTGGTGACTCACGCTGTAAGTCACGCTTGGCGGCGCGACTTACAGTTGCAGCGTCCTTCACCCACTTTACCTCAATTCGGATGACGGACTGCTTCAAGTTTAGTCCACATAAACAATGTCAAATGTATATGTGCTGTCTTTAATTTTGATGTGTGCCATTATTACGGTAAACAAGTAGTAATTGTGGATTAATTGCTGTATGGTGTCTGAGGTAATTGGAGTGTAAACATAATTGCCCTTTTTTGGGATCAATAAAATTGTCTGAAGTCTGAAGTTGATGATACAACATATGTCCTCCAGATGAGTTGCGAGTATACAATGGTCAACTGTTACAGCTGCACATTACATGCGTCCAGATGCGCACTGCGCTGGACAGTGATTACACTCCAGCCACATCAGCAGCACTTGACAATGTTGGTTCATGGTGGCGGGTGACACACTCACATGCCACATGTGTTGCGGGGGGGCACACTTGCATAACATATGTGTTGCTTGGTAATGGCACACTCGTGGGGCATTTAGAAATTGTGGGGCCATTTGCACAGCGCAGCTGGAAAGTGGTCGTCTGCTCTCTGCGCTCGTGCTGGCTGCGGGAATAGCCACACCTTTTCTTAGTGCCCCACAAATGGTGTTGAATGTGTTGTGTGGGCCACTGCAGAGGAGGTACTGCTGGCCCACCACCACCAGATGGCGCCCTGCTTGGAGTGCGGGCTCCAAGCACGAGAGGGCGTCAGAGCCGCTGGAGGTGACAGCTGTCACCTATCAACACCAGCTGTCACCCATCACCACCACTACAAAGACCGGACTGCAACTGCACCTCCTCGCCGAGAAATCTTCTACCATACAGGTAACTTCTCTGCTGAACCTTAATTCGAGTATTAGTCTGATCTCTTTTTGCAGCCGTTTCCTGGGACGGATACCCTGTCTGCTGAGTTGGCGTTTGGTGTGGACTGCGACGGCTTCGCCTCCCACCCCACCCAGATAAGTGGTTATCTCGGGAGCTGCACGAGTGTGTGATTGGAGGTGGAGGTTCTCCCTCCTAACTGTGTACAGACTGTGGGATGACTGAGTGTGCGAACTCACACTCATCCAGAACTGTTTCTGTTTTCTGCCAGCAGTACCGGGTCTGACTGCTGAAGACAGTGGCCACCTGGGGCGCAGGGCTTGGTGGCTCCGGTGTTCTTCAGATCCGTTGGTGGTGAGGGCTGTGTGGGATCCGGCTCTTCTCGCACCGGACGTCTCCTATCTTCGAGCCTGCCACACGTCACCTTGTGTCGGATTGATATAACGCATATTTGTATCTGTCTGTACTATGTTGTGCACCTTAACAACATTAAATTGTTAATTTTTGGCTATTCCATTGTCCCTTCATTAACGCCCCCTGTTGTGGGTCCGTGTCACGACACTTCCCCAACAGGATTTCTCGGCCAGCGTCATGGATCCCGAGGGGCGTCAACTTGAGCCTGAAAGGCCAATGGAAGAGCGAGGTGCACAGGCGCCAGCAGGAGGCGTGTTAGGGGAGCTGCAGCAAATACTGACCGCTTTCACTGCTCGGTTGGATCTGGTAACCGAGCAGAACGTTATCCTCAATCGGAGGATGGAGGCTCTCACCGCCAGGGTGGAGGCGCGCAATCAAGGCGCTACTGCAGCACCTCCTCCTGCTGGTCCCTTGTCACACACAAACATTCCACTGGTCGTTCAACGACCCCCCCCCCCCCCCCCACCATCCCCTGAAGCATACATAAGCCCTCCGGAGCCGTACGGAGGTTGTGTCGAGACGTGAGCGGACTTCCTAATGCAGTGCTCGCTCGTCTTTGCACAGCGTCCCGTCATGTACGCCTCAGACGCTAGCCGGGTGGCTTATGTTGTTAATTTGCTTCGAAGAGAGGCACGCGCCTGGGCTACGGCGCTCTGGGAGCAGAACTCACGGCTCCTAACGTCATACGCTGGGTTTGTAAGGGAGTTCAAACAGGTTTTTGATCATCCCAACAGAGGCGAGACCACTTCGAGCGTGCTACTGTCAATGCGACAGGGGCGCCAGAGTGCAGCCGAGTATGCAGTCGACTTCCGCATCGCGGCTGCGAGGTCCGGCTGGAATACCGTTGCACTCCACACGGCCTTCATAAACGGACGGTCTCCGGTCCTGAAGGAGCACCTGCTGGCTAAGGAGGAACCGCGGGATTTTGACGGGCTTGTCGACCTGGTTATACGCTTAGACAACCAGTTAGAGGAACACTGTCGGGAGCAGGGCGGGGGGCGTGACCGGGCACGGGCCGTCCCTCTTCCTTCCGGGTCTGAAAGGGTGCCGTCGTCCCCACGCTCCACAGCCAGAGGGCCCCGTGTGGCTACAGCTCCCCCTGCTGACGAAGCTATGGACACGAGCAGGGCCAAAATGAAATCAAATGACAGACAAAGGAGGCAGGCCCGCGGGGAGTGTTTTTTCTGTGGATCTAGTGGTCACATACAGAGGAACTGTCCCAAACGGTCAAATTACAACGCCCGTCCTTAGACGCATAACACGCATGCGGGGGAACCCCGAAAATCAGCACGAATCCCAGTCACAATCCTTAGTGAGGATTTAACCCTTCATGCCCCAGCACTTGTAGACACGGGGTGGGAAGGGAATCTGCTGGACAGCAGATGGGCAAAGGAAGTAGGGCTCCCTCTGGTGGCTCTGCCTTCCCCTGTGAAGGTACGAGCACTAGATGGCACTCTTCTTCCATTAATCACACACCAGACACAGCCAGTGACTTTGGTGGTGTCTGGGAATCACAGGGAGGAGATTGTGTTTTATGTAACACCTTCTACCTCCCGAGTGATTTTGGGTTTTCCATGGGTGTTGAAACACAATCCCCGGATTGATTGGCCGTCTGGGGTTGTGACGCAGTGGAGTGAAACCTGCCACCGGGAGTGTTTAGGATCCTCGGTTCCACCCAGTGAGACACCTAAGGAGGAGGTCAAAGTCCCCCCCAATCTGACGGCGGTGCCATGTGAGTACCACGATCTTGCTGACGTCTTCAGCAAAGATCTGGCACTCGCCCTTCCCCCGCACCGACCGTACGATTGCGCCATCGATTTGATTCCGGCGCTGAGTACCCGTCCAGCAGGCTGTACAACCTCTCACATCCGGAACGCGAATCAATGGAGACCTACATCCGGGACTCCTTAGCTGCCGGGTTGACCTGGAACTCCACCTCCCCGATGGGTGCGGGTTTCTTTTTTGTGGGTAAGAAGGACGGCGGACTCCGTCCATGCATCGATTACAGAGGGCTGAACGAGATCACGGTTCGCAACCGATACCCGTTACCTCTGTTGGATTCGGTGTTCACGCCCCTGCATGGAGCCCAAATATTCACTAAACTTGATCTTAGGAATACATACCACCTGGTTCGGATCCGGAAGGGAGACGAGTGGAAGATGGCATTTAACACCCCCTTAGGTCACTTTGAGTATCTGGTCATGCCGTTCGGCCTCACAAACGCCCCCGCAACGTTCCAAGCATTGGTTAATGACGCCTTGCGGGACTTCCTGCACCGGTTTGTCTTCGTGTATCTAGACGACATACTCATCTTTTCTCCGGACCCTGACACTCATGTCCAGCATGTACGTCAGGTCCTACAGCGGTTGTTGGAGAACCGGCTGTTTGTGAAGGGCGAGAAGTGCGAGTTCCACCGCACTTCTTTGTCCTTCCTGGTGTTCATCATCTCCTCTAACTCCGTCGCCCCTGATCCGGCCAAGGTTGCGGCGGTGAGAGATTGGCCCCACCCAACAAGCCGTAGGAAGCTGCAACAGTTCTTCGGTTTTGCGAACTTCTACAGGAGGTTCATTAAGGGCTACAGTCAGGTAGTTAGCCCCCTGACAGCCCTGACCTCCACAAAAGTCCCCTTCACCTGGTCGGATCGGTGCGAAGCCGCGTTTCGGGAGTTTTGGTGCAGCCCGATCCTACTCGCCAGTTCACAGTGGAAGTGGATGCCTCTGACGCAGGGATAGGAGCCGTGCTGTCCCACAGCAGGGAGTCCGATAAGGTCCTCCACCCTTGTGCCTATTTTTCCCGCAGGTTGACCCCGGCTGAGAGGAATTATGACGTCGGCAATCGGGAACTCTTGGCAGTGAAGGAGGCTCTTGAGGAGTGGAGACACCTGTTGGAGGGAGCGACAGTGCCCTTCACGGTTTTCACGGACCATCGGAACCTGGAGTACATCCGGACCGCCAAGCGGTTGAACCCCAGGCAAGCCCGCTGGTCACTGTTCTTCGGGCGCTTTGACTTCCAGATTAAATACCGCCCCGGGACCGAGAACCAACAGTTGGATGCACTGTCCTGGGTGCATGAAGAGGAAGCCAAGGCAGAGCTGTCAGACCCCCCAGAGACCATCATCCCCGAGTCCACTGTCGTGGCCACTCTCACCTGGAACGTGGAGAAGACCATCCGGGAGGCCCTGACACTGAACCCGGACCCGGGAACCGGCCCGAAGAACAAGATGTACGTTCCACCAGAGGCCAGAGCTGCGGTTTTGGACTTCTGTCATGGGTCCAAACTCTCCTGTCATCCCGGAGTGCGCAGGACCATGGCAGTAGTCCAGCAGCGCTTCTGGTGGGCGTCTATGGAAGCCGACCTCCGGGACTACGTCCAGGCCTGCACCACCTGTACCAGGGGCAAGGCAGACCACAAGAGGACCTCAGGACTCCTCCGACCCCTACCGGTGCCTCATCGCCCCTGGTCCCACATCGGCCTGGACTTTGTCACGGGCCTCCCGCCGTCCCAGGGCAACACCACCATCTTAACGATAGTGGACCGGTTCTCCAAGGCGGCCCACTTCGTGGCCCTCCCGAAGCTCCCTACGGCCCAGGAGACAGCAGACCTCCTGGTCCACCACATGGTGCGTCTGCATGGGATACCAGCGGACATCGTCTCAGACCATGGCCCTCAGTTCTCCTCTCAGGTCTGGAGGAGTTTCTGCAAGGAACTGGGGGCCACCGTGAGTCTCTCGTCCGGGTATCACCCTCAGACGAACGGACAGGCAAAGCGGGCCAACCAGGAGTTGGAGCAGGCCCTCCATTGCATTACCTCCGCGCATCCGACGGCCTGGAGCACCCATCTGGCCTGGATCGAGTACGCCCACAACAGCCAAGTGTCGTCTGCCACCGGCCTCTCCCCGTTTGAGGTGTGTTTGTCACCCATCACCACCACTACAAAGACCGGACTGCAACTCCACCTCCTCGCCGAGAAATCTTCTACCATACAGGTAACTTCTCTGCTGAACCTTAATTCAAGTATTAGTCTGATCTCTTTTTGCAGCCATTTTCCTGGGACGGATACCGTGTCTGCTGAGTTGGCGTTTGGTGTGGACTGCGACGGCTTCGCCTCCCACCCCACCCAGATAAGTGGTTATCTCGGGAGCTGCACGAGTGTGTGATTGGAGGTGGAGGTTCTCCCTCCTAACTGTGTACAGACTGTGGGATTACTGAGTGTGCGAACTCACACTCATCCAGAACTGTTTCTGTTTTCTGCCAGCAGTACCGGGTCTGACTGCTGAAGACAGTGGTGGCTCCGGTGTTCTTCAGATCCGTTGGTGGTGAGGGCTGTGTGGGATCCGGCTCTTCTCGCACCGGACGTCTCCTATCTTCGAGCCTGCCACACGTCACCTTGTGTCGGATTGATATAACGCATATTTGTATCTGTCTGTACTACGCTGTGCACCTTCACAACATCAAATTGTTACTTTTTGGCTATTCCATTGTCCCTTCATTAACGCCCCCTGTTGTGGGTCCGTGTCACGACACTTCCCCAACAGAATGTTTGTGGGTGGCACCTGGACTCTGGCCGACACCTGCCAAGAGGGGTTCAAATGGGCACTCACAGGGCACTCGTTGTCTTTCAGCCGCTGGTGTGAAGGCTGCCTCGATCACGCCATTCGGCCACAGTGCGACATGGCCTCATCTTGCCCACAATTGGAATGGGTTACAAGCGCAAGCAGCACACGAATGTGGATTGCATGTGCTATGCGCGAATGGTTGTGGCAACAGCTGTAGGCGTTCGAGCCGGCTTCGATTTTTACAGCATGGCATGCGATTCCTCCATGTGCCAGTGGGCTTCAATCGTGTTATGTGTGAAGGGGCCCTTACTGTATGCTTGTGAGACTTTGATGGTAACTCGTGACCTAAGGCAACAACTGCATGTATAAAATACTAGGACTCTTTGAAGGATTCTTGAGTATTGTTGCAGTGGCTTACTGAGAGAGATTCAGATGAGCCATTGTGAGAACATTTCAGCTCTGACATTTTGACTAAGGGCTGTGCTGCTCTGGCTTCATTCCAGTGCACGAGTACCTAAGTGTTGAGGATCCCAATTACTTGAACATTTCACCTGTGTGTTTGCATCTGGGACCCAAGGCAGTTCTGTACTGTGGTGGATGTGGTGATGAGTAGCACTAATACCTGACTTGAAACAATGAATTAAGTCCCTTTGGCTTCTCCCTTGTTTTCATTTGGGTTCACTACAGCAGATCTGAGGGAGATCTGCATGTTGATTTGGCACATGTTTAAAGAGAAATGCCCTTCCTGACGCAACTCCACATTACTTGGAGAGTGAGCATGGGGAGCCTTGAACCAGGAACCTTCCACACTAAAAACAAGCACACTTAACTGCTTGGCCATCATACCTGCCCAATGGGCATCCTGATTAAAACCATAGATTGTATGTATACTGGAAAAAGCTTGCACGACGTCATCTAAACAACAAAGGGCTCAAAACCTGAAATTCGAAAAAAGAACAAAAGGTCTAATTTTAGAGAACCATCACACAATGTTTTCTTATGGAAGCAGTCAGGATGACTACTGCAAAGATAATAGAGAAATCAGGGAGTGCAACACATTTGAAAGTGAGGCCATTTAGCAGCTATGACCTGGATCCAGATAAACAGAAAATGAATGAATGAAAGAAGGACGGAGGTGAGGCTAGAAAGAGGATGAAGAGTGGGAAGGCAGTTGGTCCAGCTGACATACCAGTGGAGGCATGGAGATGTTTATGGATATAGATTTATGGTGAGATGGCATTAGAGTTTTGAAACAGATTGTTTAACCCTCTGGGGTCAAGGGTATATTTTTGACTACTTTTGGTTTTACCTTCATAACTGACCTTACGACAAAACTGTTGACCTCACCTGTGTGACTTTACAGTTTTTCTTTCATTCTGACATACGAGGTCTGTTAGAAAAGTATCCGACCTTTTTATTTTTTTCAAAAACCATATGGATTTGAATCATGTGTGATTGCATCAGCCAAGCTTGAACCTTCGTGCGCATGCGTGAGTTTTTTCACACCTGTCGGTTGCGTCATTCGCCTGTGAGCAGGCTTTGTGTGAGCACTGGTCCACCCTCTCGTCGTTTTTTTATTGCGAATAAATGTCTGAACGATTTGGAGCTTTGCTGCATCAAAACTGTGAGAGACCTCCAGGTGGACACCGTTCGGAAAATTAATATGGCTTTCAGGGACGATTTTGTGGGGATTACACAGATTAAGAAGTGTTACTGCCGCTTTAAGGACAGCCCACAGCGTCTGAGAGTGCGCCGCGCTCCGAGTGCCGATCGACAGGCTCACACCCCGCTGAAACAACCAGATCATTTCCAACGTGAAGGCTTTGTTGATCCGGGACGTCGTCTGACTTTCACAAAAAGGCAGGAGACGTGGACATCAGCACTTTTTCGGCGACGCGCGGAACTCCACTCCTCTTTCCATGACAAAAACTCCTGTAACAGTGGAATGTGCCGTTCATTTCGAAACTGGACACTGTCTTGATCCGGTATGTCGTCTGACTAGCACAGAAATTGTGAAAAGACGTGGACATCAGCACTTTTTCGGCACATTGAGACAGACGTGCGGAGGAGTTCCGCGTGTTGCAGTGGAGTCGCATGGCGCAAAGCAACGCCATGATGAAGCCTCACAGGACATGTTGGGGCATGTCCAGCTCATGCTCAATTTCTCGGATAATCACACGACTGAAAAGCAACCGACAGCCGTCTGAAATCCATCTCAAAGCCGTCCTGTGAGACCAACACGGAGGTGGTTTTGTGCCACGTAATGAACGGCTCTGTGGCGCATCCCTCCGCTTTTCTTTCCATGAAAAAAAACTCCTGTAACAGTGGAATGTGCCGAAAAAGTGCTGATGTCCACGTCTCCTGCCTTTTTGTGAAAGTCAGACGACGTCCCGGATCAACAAAGCCTTCACGTTGGAAATGATCTGGTTGTTTCAGCGGGGTGTGAGTCTGTCGATCGGCGCTCGGAGCTCGGCGCGCTCTCAGATGCTGTGGGCTGTCCTTAAAGTGGCAGTAACACTCCTTAATCTGTGTAATCCCCACAAAATCGTCCCTGAAAGCCATATTAATTTTCCGAACGGTGTCCACCTGGAGGTGTCTCACAGTTTCTGGAAAAAAATTGATGCAGCAAAGCTCCAAATCCTTCAGACATTTATTCGCAATAAAAAAATGACGAGAGGGGTGGACCAGTGCTCACACAAAGCCTGCTTACAGGCGAATGACGCAACCGACAAGCGTGAAAAAACTCACGCATGCACACAAAGGTTCAAGCTTGGCTGATGCAATCACACATGATTCAAATCCATATAGTTTTTGAAAAAATAAAAAGGTCAGATACTTTTCTAACAGACCTCTTACTTGTACTATGTTAACACAATTCACACAAAAACATAAAATCTGAATAGAAAAAGGTTTTTTTTTACTGTGAAAACCACCAACATGTTTAACATACCATTTTTATAACTTAAAATGCAAACATAAATTGCAAATTTGAAAAACATATGCATAAATATAGCAAACAAAGTTATGTCCAACATACATTAAAATACAGGAAATGCTTCAGGTGTTTTTTGGACAACTATTTACAAAACAATAAGATGCCACACAAATTATTTGTGCTAATCAAAAGACAATTCTTTTGCAACACAAGACAGAGGGGACACAGGCCTGAGTAGGTGGATAGCAGGAGCAGTGATGCTAGTGTGTTTGTTTTGTGACTCCCATTTTACCAGTTGCACTCACTTTACTGTTCGGACGTATCCCTCATTTTTGAACATTAAATCACCTGTCATTCACCTTACCTCCAGTTTGTTTGCTGACTGTATGCCTGTATTTGGGTTCATTCTGACATTAGTAAACATAACAGCCATTATATTTCCTACTGTTTTGTTTTTCATTTTCAGCAACATTCTTTCAGTGCTTTTGGTATTTAATTAAAGCTTTGGCCATTTCAGGACTCACAATACAAATATTATTGGTGCGATGTCTGTGGTGTTCCTAATGTTTGTTTGTTTATTTATTTATTTATTTATTTATTTATTTTTGTATTTTTATTTCTCCATGTAATACGGAGTTGGGGCATCCAATGTAAAACTTGTGCCAAATCAACATGCAGATCCATCTGGGATCTGCTATGGTGACTCTGAGTGAAATCAAGGGAGCAGCTGATGGGACTTACTTTTATTTATCCTTCATTTAACCAGGTGAAAAGAAGAAGGGCCTTTTTGTCATTTTACATAGATAAATACATACAGCAAAATCTGTCCTCTGCAATTAACCCACCCTAATTACAGTCAGACAAAACCCAACCACTAGGAGCAGTGGGCAGCCACAATCCAGCGCCCATGGACCAACTCCAGATGTAGAGACTCTGCCTTGGTCAGGGGCAGAGAAAGGATCAGACACTAAATATCATGTTTTGCCCAGTGGAAACCCACACAGACATGGGAAGAACATGCAAACTCAACACAGAAAGGACCAGGTGGAATACAAACCCAGGATCTTCTTGCTATGAGGCAACAGTACTAACCACTAATCTACTGTGCTGCCCATTGAGTCCCATCAAGAATATGACTGTTGGGGTTCTGTTTATGTGGTTCGTGTCCAGTGTCCCTTTTTATTTCTCTGTGCATTTGTCTCCCTATCTATGTGCGTGTCTGAGCTTTGTGTGAGCGTGTGTGTCTTAATCTTGTGCGTGTGGATGCGCAACACCATGCCAACTTTAGTGTGGGTCTGGTAGGGGTGTGCGTTTGTGCATGAGTGAGTGTGTGTGGATGTCGTGTCTGAGTCTCCCGGCAGGTGCCAGTCTTTGTGTGCGCATGTGGGAATGCATACATGCATGAATGTTTTCTTTTTGTCATCCTTGGTCACACGTAGTCCATCTCTGTTGCAGCTGCGCGTTGCAGGTGTCAGTGTTTCTATCGATGGGCTCCACCCTCTGTGTCAGAGCTAATTTCCCTCGTTCTCTGTTTCACTTTTATCCTCTTGTTCATTATGATCTTCTTGTATTACAGATTTCTATTCTTATCTGTTAGTTCCTGCTCCACGGAGGAACTCTGTGATTCAGGATTCAGGATTAATAAGATTTTATCGATATCGATGCCATTATCGATCCGATTCCTTATCAATTCCCTTATCAATACCTCCTGTGATTTTTCTATGTACTAAAAGTAGGCTTTACAGGTTTGCTATGTCAACAACATTTTACTGAGTCTTAAAGTAAATAAATCTGAAATTGGTCACTAGATCCTTGATCTCTGGGCATAAATAAAAATTAATAAAATCTGTACATGGTCACTGGATCCTTGATCTCTGGACTTAAATAAAATCTGTACATGGTGGATCCTAGATCTCTGGACAGAAATAGAAATAAAGAAAATCTGTAGTTTTTTGTCAAAAGCATTTCCTTTCAGATACTAATGAGACAAATATAACTCCATAGGCTCTGAGCTGAGCTCTGGCGGCCAGCTGTGCTGCACGTCAGGAAGTAATTCATAAAGAACAGAAGACATATTTGGACAGTTCTCATTTTGGGAGAAAAAAAAAACATTTTGGTCTGTTGTAGTTTGTTGTTTGTATTACAGCGTGCAACAACAGCGATTCGCTTTGAAGTTATTCATTCCAACCGGACTCTATCTTTCTAACTTGACTCAGCAGAGAGCAGCGCAGCATTTGGAGCTGTACAATTGGAACGGAGGACGATTCTCATTTCTTGCCCGCAACAAGACAAGAGTCCCAGTTCATGACTTTAATCCGCACAAAGCTGAATCACAATTGACATCTTTGAACGGCTTTGAGAGGGGTTAATGAAGATGTTGCGTACCTGCTGCTGGAAGCGAAGCAGAGAACCACTGAAGAGCAGGTCAAGCACTGCTTCGTTGCTTCAAGCTTGAAGCAGCCCCACTGCAGTCTGCAATCAACGTAGAGAAATGACCATCTAATGACCGATCAACACCCTCAAAAACAATGGCCGTTCTGGTGTCCAGAACTGAAGGACCGATCATTAAAACAAAAAGGCTATTGATGTCATCATTTTTGTTGTGGTAGAAATGTGCTTTCCTGCTTCCATTCGTGGTACATTCAATGTGCATCAGAAAAAAATCGATGCAAGCAGGCAGCGAGCGATGCAACAGGATTCAACCTATTAAATGAATCGATGCACTCGCATCGCACTCATTTGTATCTAGATACTGATTCGTATTGATTAATCTCCACATGCCTAATTCAGGTGCAACCTCCTTAATTTGGGCAGTTAAACCAGACAGCCTTCTAGGCATACAGTTATATGTAAAGGTTTGGGCACCCCTGATGATTTCCATGATTTTCCTTTATAAATCATTGGTTGTTTGGATCAGCAATTTCAGTTAAATATATCATATAGCAGACAAATGCAATGATATTTGAGAAGTGAAATGACATTTATAGGATTTAGAGAAAGTGTGCAATAATTCTTTAAACAAAATTAGGCAGGTGCATAAATTTAAGCACCCCAACAGAAAAAATACATCAATATTTAGTAGATCCTCCTTTTGTAGAAATAACAGCCTCTAAACGCTTCCTATAGCTTCCAGTGAGAGTCTGGATTTTGGTTGAAGGTATTTTGGACCATTCTTCTTTACAATACATCTCAGGTTTGATGGTTTCCGAGCACGGACAGCCCGCTTAAAATCAGACCACAGATTTTCAATAATATTCAGGTCTGGGGACTGAGATGGCCATTCCAGAATGTTGTACTTGTTCTTCTGCATGAATGCCGTAGTAGATTTTGAGCAGTGTTTAGAGTCGTTGTCTTGTTGAAAGATCCAGCTCTGACGCAACTTCAACTTTGTCACTGATTCATGAACATTGTTCTCAAGAATCTGCTGATTGATTGGAATCCATGTGACCCTCAACTTTAACAAGATTCCCAGTACCTGCACTGTCCACACAGCATGATGGAACCACCTCCAAATTTTACTGTAGGTAGCAAGCGTTTTTCTTGGAATGCTGTGTTCTTTTTCAGCCATGCATACCGGCCCTCGTTATGTCTAAATAACTCAGTTTTAGTTTCATCAGTCCACAGCACCTTATTCCAAAATGAAGCTGGCTTGTCCAAATGTGCTTTAGCATACCTCAAGCAACTCTGTTTGTGGTATGTACGTAGAAAAGGCTTCTTCTGCATTACAGCATCATACAGCATCTCTTTGTGCAAAGTGCGCTGTATAGTTGAACGATGCACAGAGACACTGTCTGCAGCAAGATCATGTTGTATGTCTTTGGAGCAGGTCTGAGGGTTGACTATGACTGTTCTCACCATCCTTCACTTCAGCTTACCTTAGATTTTTCTTGGCCTGCCACTTTGGGCCTTAACTAGTACTGTGCGTGCGGTCTTCCATTTCCTCACTATGTTCATCACAGTGGAAACTGACAGCTGAAATCTTTGAGACAGCTTTTTGTATCCTTCCCTAAACCATGATGGTGAACAGTCTTTGTTTTCAGGTCATTTGAGAGTTGTTTAGATGGCTGCCATGTTGCCACTCCTTAGAAGAGATGCAAAGAGGGGAAACATTTGTAAATGGCCACCTTAAATACCCTTTCTTATGACTGGATTCACCTGTGCAAGGAGGTCAGTTGTCAATTATCAGGGGTGACCAAACTTTTGCATACAACTGTATGCTGACATAAAAGGACCATTTCAGTTTATAATATATAAATAAATAAATGATCATCTACCGACTTGAATAGTTCTGCAGCTGTGGTTTTGGTTGACAGCGATAGTGCACATAACATCCTCATGCACATCCTCCTGATAAATATATTGCACATAAACAAGTCGTATTGCCTTGTTGTCAATACCTGTAGACTTTCAACCTGGAATGCATACCACAATGATGTATTAATACTCTCCAACAACCCTGTTTCAATGTCCTCTCCTATTTCCTCAATGCGCTGAGTGATGATGCTAGCTGAAAGAGGCACCTGTGCTATCTTTTCAACAGCAGCCTCTCCAGGACATTCAAGGCAAATGTCTTTAGTAGTGGGCAAGATCAATTCTTCACCAACAGTGAATGGCTTCTTAGCCTTAGCAATACGGTTAGCCACCAAGTATGATGTTCTCAGTGCACTCACACTTCTTGATGTGATGGCCCTCAGTATTTGCTTCTGTCCTTATTGTTCACACTTTTTTCTTTCAAAATACTCCAAAGGCTTGTCTTTTAATACAGGGTGCTTGTTCTCCAAGTGCTGAAGCAGTTTTGAAGGCTTCATTGCCTAATTAGAGAGCCAGTAGCCACATATTATCCAGAGCGGGCTTGGTGCGTGGGACTCACCCATCCCGATAAATACATATTTTAAGTAGGACTCCTGGTATTGTCTGTTAAATGCAGCATTCTATTTCTTGGAAGTCCTAGACTCTTCTCTCTCCTCACTGGGCCTTTTCCCCTTCTCAAAGAAACTTTCCAAAAACGTTTTTTTTTTTTACTCATTTTGCTAGCTTGTTGGTTTAATTTTTTCAAGAACGTATGACGAGATTGAGACAAGCATCTTGACATGCGTCAAAAGTGAGTCATAGGCAGATGTAATGGCAAGGCTGGACTGGGATAAAAATTCAGCCCTGGACTTTTTGGTCCAGACTGGCCCACCACTACAATCCACGTGCAGATACTGTGCAAACTCACTCCCCATTGAAGTACATACAAACACACAAGCCGTTCATAACACTGATATACTTGGGCTGTCTCCCAAGATGGCGCACGCTCTGCTGCGACAGCACCGACTGTACTCCGTGTTTCCTTGACTGTACTCCGTGTTTCCTTGTGTTTAATGTGTTTGCGTTAAGTCTAAATGTTCAATGTGTGCTATATGTGGGCTAATTCAGACTGATCAGCCATGACAACAAGCTATGAGGTGATCACAGTTTTCCTCGCAATCCTATGGCTAATCTGTGATAGCTTCGCACTTCAGCCCGACACCGGCAATAAGCTACTTACCTATGGCCGAGATGGACTCCTGCTACACAGGGCCTCGCTGTTTAGCAACACCAAGCATGCCGTGGTTCTACTGCCGGAGCTTAAGCCAAGGAAATGGGGGAGACGTGGAGGTATCAGATGCCGGGTGAGGAGACGTCCCTACAAACTCCCCCTTCCCACCATCATCATGTCCAATGTTCGGTCACTCCGTAACAAGATGGATCTATTACAGGCAAGGTGCCAATTTGAAAGGGCCTTCAGGGACATCTGTATCATTGCTTTCTCTGAGACTTGGCTAGAGGAGTCGGTTCCCGACTCCGAGGTCAGCCTGGATAACTTCACCATCATCAGGTCCGGTAGGACAAGGCACTTGGGGAAAACGCAAGGTGGTGGGGTCTGCTTTTACATCAACAACAGGTGGTGTAATGACATCAAAGTGCACCGTAAAGTGTGTACACCTAACCTGGAGCTGCTGACCCTGTCCCTCCGTTCCTTCTATCTCCACCGGGAATTCCCCACTGTTGTTGTCAGCTGTGTCTACGTAGCCCCCAGTGCTAACATCAACATGGCAGCGGAGCTAATAGCCAAGGTTGCTAACTCTATCTTAGCTAAGTATCCAGATGCCCCGCTGCTCATTCTGGGGGACTTCAACAGCTGTAGACTGGACTGTGTGTTACCATCACTTCAACAATATGTGGATATTCCAACAAGAAAGGGAAATGTTTTAGACTTGTGCTATGGGAACATCACCGATGCTTTCCATCCCCGTTCATATCCACCACTCAGACTTGCCGACCATAACGTTATCTGTTTACTTACACTGTACAAACAAGAGTTAAAACGCCATAAACCACAATGCCACAGCGCCCCCAGTGGTCGGACGATGCCATTACCCAACTACAAGGCTCCCTGGCTTGCACTGACTCGGACATTTTTGATGGAGATCTGAATGACAGGGTTTCTCTCATTACAGACTACAGTGGCTGTAAAACCCCTCACTACACACTTTATACACTTTTATCAAAGAGGCATTAACATTTTCTCACTTTTCAAACCTTAGTAGAAAAATAAGTCCAGTATTATAGAATGAAACCAAAGATCAAAACCTGTTTTCAGGCCCAAACATTTGTTTGACAAATAAAAATAGAACGTTTTCCTATAAATAATTATGATGGCTTTTAGAACTAACAAATTTAATTTTAACGATCAACCTACAAGGTTGGACACATAAGAAATTATTAATAGTGACTCACCAGTATTTCACAGTTCCTCTGACCGTGCCTCTTCATCCTGGCGCCGCTCTGCTGTTGCGTCTTTTTACACTGAGTGACACCTCGGTGCAGGTGTCTTCTTCCAAGTGAAGAACATAGTTATGGGTAGTTGTTGGCACTCTTTTTTTCTTCTGGGCGAGAAGATTCTTATAAACAAATTTGGCAAGCTGACCGCATTCTGTACTTTACAGGAGACATGGCACAGAGGAGACTGATTGACAATGGCGTACAGTCCCTTAGCCAGTCAGGACGCAGAACACAATGCGTGTGCTCTCCCTTAGCCAATCACGGTGATACCGACCAGTGCCGCGAGCGGCCCGCCTGATGAGAACGCAGAACACAATGCGCTGTAAAAAAAAAAGCATGCAAAATTGCACTAAAAAAATCCACGAAACTGTGAGGCCACGAAAGGTGAACCACGTTATAGTGAGGGGGCACTGTACATCAAATTCTGCATAAGCTCCACTATTCCAACAAAAACAATAAAAGCATATCCCAATTCTAAACCATGGATCACCCCACAAATTAATCAGAGCCTGAAGGAAAAACACAAATCCTTCAGGCAATAAACATGAACATAAGGAATGAGTTTTTTATAGCTAAACTGGACTACAAAAACAAACTTGAATTAGAATTTAGTAATATGAACACCAAGCAAGCTTTCCAGAAGGTGAAAAGCCTGACAGGATGTGAACCCAAGTTCACATGTACAGTCAGTGATTCAGAAACCCTCACTAAAGACCTGATCACATTCTACATCCGTTTTGACAACGAGGACTTCTCATCCAAGTGTCAGGCCTTGTTGAGAACCCTCCCACCACTAGACCCTGAAGAACCAGTCCCCTTCACAGAGGAGGCGGTACAACGCCATCTGAGCTGCTGCAAGCCTGGCAAGGCTCCAGGGCCTGATGGCATCCCAGCCAGAGTGCTTCAGACCTGTGCCATGGAGCTCTCCCCAATTCTGCACTCACTGTTTTGTCAATCTTATCGGACTGTCACAATACCCACACTATGGAAAACTGCCACCATAATTCCAGTACCAAAAAAACCTAGACCTACTCAACTTAAAGGTTACCGCCCCATAGCTTTAGCATCCATTATCATGAAATGCCTGGAGAAACTGTTGCTGAACATCATTCTTCCACTTGTCACCCACACTTGGATCCCCTCCAATTTGCCTATAAGGCAAAAAGAGGTACAGAGGATGCTGTGGCCTGCCTGCTACACCTCCTCCTTCAGCATCTGGACTCCCCAGGCAACTTCACCAGGATACTATTTGTAGACTTCAGTTCCGCCTTCAATTCCCTACAGGAACATCTGCTGATCCAGAAGGTTTACCATCTCAACATTCCTCCCCATCTGATCCACCTTACCCATAACTTCCTCACAGACAGACTACGAGCAGTAAGTGGGCTCAACCACATCCCCTGTACTTACCATTAACACCGGGGTCCCACAGGGATGTATGTTGAGCCCATACCTGTACATTCTCTACATCAATGACTATCTAAGCATCTCACCAACCATATCATACCTCAAATATTCAGATGACACCGCCATCCTCGCACTCCTCTCAGAAAACCAATCCACCCTGGACTACCACAACACAATTACTCACTTTACCAAATGGTGTACGAACAACCATCTTCAAATAAATGTCAATAAAACAAAGGAACTTCTGGTCAGTCCCCCCTCACCCCAGCTCCCTACCATCATAAACACACAAACAGTTGAGACAGTGGACACTTTTAGTTACTTAGGAATAACTCTGGGTAATAAATTCACCTTTAATCAGCACACCAAGGACATTCAAAAAAGAAGCCAACAAAGACTGTTAGTCATCCACAAACTCAAATGATTATATGTTGCACACCATCTGCTGTTGTTACTTTATCAAAGCATCATTCAACCCATCATTCTGTACCATTCTTCATGTTTCTTTACCATGCTTTCTGTCATAAAACGGGCCAAACTCACATGCATCACAAACACAGCTTCCTTCAGGGCGCAGATACAGAACCATTAAGTTTAGGAGGGCCCGCTTCGGGAGGAGCCTGATCCCCGCAGTTATAGCGGCCCTTAACAGCAAGCCCCACTGACCAGTCTGTTTGCCATTGTATTGCTGCTTGTTATTGTTGTCATTAGTGCTATTGTAGATGTCTGTGCTGTCTATCTTGTGCTGTGCTACTGTGATATTGTTGCTGTCTGTCTTGTGATGTGCTATTGTGTTTACTGTGTTGTCTGTCTTGTTATGTACAATGTATTGTACAATCGGTGAAGACAATTTCCCTACGGGGACCAATAAATCTAATCTAATCTAATACTGAACAAAATCTCTTTATAATGTGGAGCCTTGGATAAAATAAATGATGACCTCACAGTATGTTGCTCACTTGGCCTTAAGAAATATGCTGGAGAAAGATTTAAGATTCAAGAGTGTTTATTTATCACTCATAGGCAGTGAAACTGTCATGGTATTGGCAGACTGGCACTTGAGATGGGTGAAATGATCTGTGGGTGGGCTTTGGGTGTCTGGTGAGATCATCTCCACAGGAGATGATGTGCTGGGCCTGCTCCTGCCTATCACAAACATGAACATGAATAGTAGAGGAGTAGTGTGGAATAGGTTTGAGCAAGATTACATGCAAAAAACAATAGTATAATGATCTGAACAACGGACAAAAACGTTACAGCTCAACATAATGTATAGCCAATAAAACATGACAAAAGCAGAAATACTTGTAATTTGTGTACTGCATCATGAGTAATGAGTAATATGTATGCAGGTGTTTTATTGTAACAGTAGTTAATCAGTGTTTTGTTAGTTTTAAATGTATAACGTGACACTGTTGAAAGGACAGTAAACCATAAACACTGCATTAAAAAAATGTAAAGCATATATATATTTGTTATGTTGTTATATCAATGTCGTTCATGAACAAACTGGACTCTTAGTCCGGTGGCTAAGGGACAAATTTTAGGGGAATCCTGCACTTTTTTACAAAAGCGCCAATACTTTATCAGAGGTACTTTATAGTGTCCTGAAGTATATAACACTGGGAGACATTGAATCCATAAACGTCTACACTCTAAAAACTTGGGTTTAAGAGAATAACCATTTTCAGCCTTCTACAGCATATAATTCATGACAAACTCTTATCCAAATGTCTATTTAAGTTTATACTATAAACTTGAAGGTTATGGAAAATGTATTAAGGCTAAGTAGGGATGCTTCCAATGTACTTCAGTGTGCTTACACTATTAGAAAAAGCGTTAATCTAGGGAAAGTGACTAAATATTGTATAACTCATTGTGAATATCAATATACCTATGCAATATAGCTGTTTGCGAGCATAGGGCAAAGGAAAGATGCTACTCATGCACTCTAACATATTTACACTCTAAAATAACAACAGTGTTTGAACGGAAAGAAATGCTTTTTTATTAATTACAAGAAATCAATTTTGTTTTTATGGCCATAACCATTTAGTTTACAATTTAAAACACTCAGTTTACCATATGCTACATCTTCCATTACATAAAATCATGACTCTATATTTAATTTACTTAAAGTGACTGAAAGCTGTTTTCATGCACAGAAAAAGAAGTATGCTACAAATGCACTTAAACATAGTTTACACTCTTAAAAAATAATGGTAAATTAATGTTACAATTTAACCTCTTTCCATTTTGAAACATACCACCCTGCTAATGTATAAGGATGTACGACGACGTATGACACCGCACGACGGACGATACATGATCACATAAGCTCAGTATAGCTTTGCACTAGTTGCAGTAGCCATTCTCTACAGCTTAACAATGTCCAATCTTGATCACTGGCCCCCTACATAATAACCATATGATTGTATTGTCATATGAATAGCAAAATATACATTGTATTATAACCATGCAAATACCCTTTTTAAAAAAGCAGGATACAGGGCTAAAATCAAATGTCTCCCGCTTTGACGTGGCTTAATATAACCTAAAGAGTCCCTGGACAAAGTTTGGTGCTTTTGTAAAAAAGTGCATGATTCTATCCCTTAACTGCTGGACTATCTGGACATTTTGGTGCATGTTGACGCTTTAAAACATTAACACCGGTGACCTGATTTGAGGAAAGTCATTAAAGATAGGAATGATCTAAAATGTGAAAGTAGCAGATCTACATGCTCAAACCACATCACATTGCAACATGTGAACTGTAAGCTTGTAGATCCTCTGCAATTATGTGTGGCGTCCTTTGATGAAAGTATAAAATAGTGGTTAAGTGGTTATTAATAAAAGCAACTAATCAATTAATCCCGATATGAATATGGAAGTGTTTCCCAGTAATTTAGATGCAGGGGTGCCGGCCAAGTGGTTATTGTGCTTAGTTTCAGTGCAGAAGGTTCCTGGTTCAAATCTCACCCCTGCCACATTTGTCCGTCTAATATGGAGTTGTGACGTGAAGGGCATCTGGTGTAAAACTTGTGCCAATTCAACATGTGGATCTCCTGTCATGACCCCGAGTAAAACTAAGGGAGCAGCCGAAGGGACTTATTTTGGTTAACTAGATTTAGTTGAAACACGCTGCAGTTTGCTATGAGGTGAGTACATTGATTTGAACGTTTATGGAGACGTAAATCTCTTAGACCTGTAGGTGCAACCGGAAAAGGGGGGCTGTTTTCATTTATATGAATGACTGTTTATCCACACCATGCTGGCACCAAACACACCTGCTATCATCGCCACCACCACAATCTTCTGCTGCTCATGTACAACCCCAATTCCAGTGAAGTTGGGACGTTGTGTGAAATGTAAATAAAAACAGACTACAATGATTTGCAAATACTCTTCACCTACCTATATTCAATTGAATACACCACAAAGACAAGATATTTAATGTTCAAACTGATGGAATTTTTTGTTTTTGTGCAAATATTTGCTCATTTTGAAATGGATGCCTGCAACACATTTCAAAAATGTTTGGACGGGGCAACAAAAGACTGGGAAAGTTGATGAATGCTCAAAGAACACCTGTTTGGAACATTCCACAGGTGAGTGTCATGATTGGGTATAAAAGGATCATCCCCAAAAGACTCAGCCGTTCACAAGCAAAGATGGGGTGAGGATCACCACTTTGTGAACAACTGCGTGAAAAAATAGTCCAACAGTTTAAGAACAATGTTTCTCAATGTTCAGTTGCAAGGAATTTAGGGATTCCATCATCTACAGTCCATAATATAATCAGAAGATTCAGATAATCTGTAGAACTTTCTACACATAAGCGGCAAGGCCGAAAACCAACATTGAATGGCCATGACCTTTGATCTCTCAGGCGGCACTGCATTACAAACCGACATCATTGCTTAAAGGATCTTACTGCGTGGGCTCAGGAACACTTCAGAAAACCATTGTCAGTTGACACAGTTTGTCGCTACATCTACAAGTGCAAGTTAAAACTCTACCATGCAAAGCGAAAGCAACATCCAGAAACACCGCCGCCTTCTCTGGGCCTGAGCTCATTTGAAATGGACAGATGCAAAGTAGAAAAGTGTGCTGTGTCTACATTTCAAATTGTTTTTGGAAATCATGGGTGTCGTGTCCTCTGGACAAAAGAGGAAAAAGACCATCCAGATTGTTACCAGCATAAAGTTCAAAAGCCAGCATCTATGATGGTATGGGGGTGTGTTAGTGCCCATGACATGGGCAACTTACACATCTGTGATGGCACCATCAATGCTGAAAGTTACATCCAGGTTTTGGAGCAACACGTGCTGCCATCCAAACAACATCTTTTTCAGGGACCCTGTTGTGAAAGTGTAGTGACACGGACCCACAACAGGGGGCGCAAATGAACGGTCAATAGATGAGCCAAAAAAGTAACAATTTAATGTTGTGAAGGTGCACAACGAATATACAGACAATCTCAGAATCTGATAACAGTCAATCCACAAAGGTGACGTGTGGGCAGGCTCGAGGATAGAAGACGTCTGTCCTGAGAAGAGCCGGAACCACACGATTTCCGCCGCCACCAAACCTGGTGAATACTGGAGCCGCCAAGTCCCGAATTCCCAGGTGATCACCGTCCCCGACTGTCGGATCTGGTACTGCTGGCGAAGAGCAAAGACAGTCAAGTGTGGGTGTGTGTACACCCCGTAACAACAACGGTGGGAATGCCACCTCCACCTCTAACACACACTCGTGCAGCGTCTGTGTAACCACTTATCTGACGGGAAGTAGGACGAAACAGTCGCGACCCACGCCGGTCCTCTGGTTAGACAGCTGCAACACAATAGCTCTTGGAATCAATCAATACAGGCAGAGAAAGTTACCTCCATAGAAGTACGATATCTCGGCGATGAGGTGGAGATGACGTCTGGGTTTTATGGAGTGAGATGATGAAGAATGAGTGACAGCTGTCAGGAAATAATGAGTGACAGCTGTCACTCCCGGCTATGTCCGTGGCGGCAGCGCCCTCTCGTGCCTGAAGCCCGCACTTCAGGCAGGGCGCCCTCTGGTGGTGGGCCAGCAGTACCTCCTCTTCTGGCGGCCCACACAACAGGACGCCCCTGCTTATTTCAGCAAGACAATGCCAAGCCACATTCTGCACGTGTTACAACAGTGTGACTTCATTGTAAAAGAGTGCGGGTACTAGACTGGCCTGCCTGCAGTCCAGACCTGTCGCCCATTGAAAATGTGTGGCACATTATGAAGCACAAAATACAACAATGGAGACCCTGGACTGTTGAACAACTGAAGTTGTACATCAAGCAAGAATGGGAAAGAATTCCACCTACAAAGCTTCAACAATTAGTGTCCTCAGTTCCCAAACGCTTATTGAGTGTTGTTAGAAGGAAAGGTGATGTAACACAGTGGTAAACACACCACTGTCCCAGCTTTTTTGAAACATGTTGCAGGCATCCATTTCAAAACGAGCAAATATTTGCACAAAAACAATAAAGGTTAACAATTTGAACATTAAATATTTGTTCTATATTCTGTTTTTATTTACATTTTACACAACATCCCAACTTCATTGGAATTGGGGTTGTACGACCTCCATAGCAGTGGTAGCCTCACTGTCACTGTCTGACGCATCTGACACCACCTGCTGCTGCTGGTGCGAGAGACCCGCAGGCGCCCCTGTCAGGTCGGTTCCTGCAGCAAACCAGTACCACTCTGCGACCAAGGAGTTGGGGACCTTTGCTTTACAATACCTTTCAAAGCCCTGAGTGAGGTCAGCTCTTGGCGTTGCAGTGTTCTCTGCAAGAGATTCCAAGCAGCAGGGAGAGAAAACTTAAAAGCTTGTTTCCCAAGTTCAGCACGAAACTTTGAAACAGACAACAATACAATGTTATTTGAGTGGAAGCCATAATCACTGGCTGCAAATGCGAAGCGAAAAATACCAGAGGTGTTTTATTTCCCCTGTTTGACAAAAATGAATGATTGCATCATTTCATTCATTTGGAATGTACTGATAGAAAAGTTGAATTAATAAATAAATCAACTGTTCATAAACATAAAAGAGACGGGGTTGTTTGTTTGTCACCTACCCCCAACACACAAACACAAACAAAATTAACAGTTTGAGGGGTTGTTTTCTTTTTACTGAAGTTTTATCATCTCTCAATCCCTCTGCAGTGTTGCTGCCGCATCTAAGGAGTATATTTTAAAAATCAAAATTAGGCAGGGCTTGATGATGAGCTGTTTAATTTATAAACTAAACATTTATAATTTTGCTGCAGAACAAATAATTAAATAAATAAGCAGAATAACAATGAATATCTTTCCCCATTGGTTTTTAAGTCCTGACTGCTCTGATGCACTGTGGTGATTTACCAAACAGCTGTGATGGAAAACGTAATTATCTCCAACCTGCAGCATAGTAATCATAACAAATCTGAAACGGTTTGTCTGCCATTTTTCACAAAATTGATCTGTTGTTATGCCACCAATCCATCACCTGATTTTCCTGCTGGAGGTCTTCTAATCCCTGCACTGCTCAGGGATTGTAGCTGCTTCATTTGTTGACCATTAGACCAAAAAGAGTGAAATTTTCACACGCAAGGTGTGTATCATTTTGCAAGTGTAACTCTGTACAACAGCCATCAGGCACTTCAGGCAGAAAACAGACTGGAAAAGAGTAAAAACCTCAGCAGTGCACTGGAAAAGCTTCTCTTGCTGTTAAAGATACAGCAGATGGAAAACATCAACTTTGCTCCTCAGTGTGTGAACAGCCTTATAGTGTCTAGAATACTAATTCAGATTGTGGTAAATAGAGGTACACACCAGTTAACTAAGCACATCTGTTTGGTTGCATGTGGATTTTTTTTATAACTGTACTGAAACAGAACAAAAATAATAAATACTATGAACGCCATTCAGTATTGAACATCTGGGAAGCTTTTCAATATTGATGACCAAATGTTAAAAAAGGAGAAAAGAAAGAAAGAAAAAACAACAAAGTTTATCAGTTTGAACATTAAACATCTTGTCTTTATGGTGTATTGAATTGAATATAGGTTGAAGAGGATTTGCAAATCAATCTGTTTTTATTTACATTTTTCACAATATCTCAACTTCATTGGAATTGGGGTTGTACAATGAGCAGGAGACCACTGATGTTTGCAGTGAATTTGGTGACACCACAACTAAATTTATTGAATATTTTTCTGGTGTCTTTTAAGATTATTGAGCCGTTTACTGGAGAGGGAGGTTTCTGTCCTCTGTGAGTGTAACAGGTGGACCGTCCCAGTTAAACTCCTCACCTGACACTGTCCCCGGAGCGGGACATACCCAGCGGGGTCGGGTGCTTGATATATATATATATATATATATATATATATATATATATATATATATATATATATATATATATATATATATACACACACACACACACACACACACACAGTGGGGTAAAAAAGTATTTAGTCAGTTCCTGATTGTGCATGTTCTCCTACTTAGAAAGATGAGAGAGGTCTGTAATTTTCATCATAAGTACACTTCGACTATAAGAGACAAAATGAGAAAAAAAAATCCAGAAAATCACATTGTAGGATTTTTAAATAATTTATTTGTAAAATAAGTATTTGGTCAATAACAAAAGTTCAACTCAATACTTTGTAACATAATCTTTGGTGGTAATGACAGAGGTCAAATGTTTCCTGTAAGTTTTCACCAGGTTTGCAGACCGTAGCTGGTATTTTGGTCCATTCCTCCATGCAGATCTCCTCTAGAGCAGTGATGTTTTGGGGCTGTCGCTGGGCAACATGCACTTTCAACTCCCTCAATGAATTTTCTATGGGGTTGAGGTCTGGAGACTGGCTTGGCCACTCCAGGACCTTGAAATGCTTTTTACGGAGCCACTCCTTCGTTGCCCGAGTGGTGTGTTTGGGATCATTGTCATGCTGGAACACCCAGCCATGTTGCATCTTCAGTGCTCTCACTGATGGAAGGAGGTTTTGGCTTAAATTCTCATGATACATGGCCACGTTCATTCTTCCCTTGACACAGATCAGTCATCCTGTCCCCTTTGCAGAAAAACAGCCCCAAAGCATGATGTTTCCACCCCAATGCATCACAGTTGATATGTTGTTCTTGGGATGCAACTCAGCATTCTTCTTCTTCCAAACACAAGGAGTTGAGTTTTTACCAAAAAGTTCTATTTTGGTTTCATCTGACCACATGATATTCTCCCAATCCTCTTCTGGATCATCCATATGCTCTCTGGCAAACTTCAGATGGGCCTGGACACATACTGTCTTAAGCAGGGGGACACGCCTGGCACTGCAGGATTTGAGTCCCTCTCTGTGTAGTGTGTAGCCTTTGTTACTTTGGTCCCAGCTCTCTGCAGGTCATTCATCAGGTCCCTCTGTGTAGTTCTGGGATTTTTGCTCAACATTCTCATCATCATTTTGACCCCATGGGATGAGATCCTACGTGGAGCCCCAGATTGAGGGAGATTATCAATGGTCTTGTATGTCTTCCGTTTGCTTACAATTTCTCCCACAGTTGATTTATTCACACTAACCTGCTTGACTATTGTAGACTCACTCTTCCCAGCCTGGTGCAGGTCTACAATGTTCTTCCTGGTGTCCTTCAACAACTCTTTGGTCTTGGCCATGGTTGAGTTTGCAGTCTGACTGTTTCAGGCTGTGGGCAGGTGTCTTTTATACAGATAATGAGTTCAAGCAGGTGCCATTAATACAGGTAACAAGTGGAGGACAGAAGAGCTTCTTAAAGAAGTTACAGGTCTGTGAGAGCCAGAAATCTTGCTTGTTCGTGGGTGACCAATTACTTTTCACCATAATTTACAAATAAATTCTTTAAAAATCCTACAATTTGATTTCCTGGATTTTTTTTTCTCATTTTGTCTCTCATAGTTGAAGTGTACCTATGTTGAAAACTACAGACCTCTCTCATCTTTCTAAGTTGCAGAACTTGCACAATCAGGGGCTGACTAAATACTTTTTGGTCCCACAGTGTGTGTGTGTGTATATATATATATATATATATATATATATATATATATATATATATATATATATATATATATATATATATATATTATGAATGATCTTCACATTCAGCAACTGAATGCGGGTATGTTTAGTGAATTTGGTGACACCACATCTGAATTTATTGAATATTTGTCTGGTGTCTTATTTTGGCACTTTGTCGAAGGTCCTTCCACTTCCCTTTCTTTGCCGTCTGCTCGTTCAGGTCAATATTATTTTTTCCAGCACAGAGGACAGCTCATATGTATAAAATAAGGTTGAAGCCTATTGTCTACCTTCCTAAGGTTAGTGTTGTGTGGGCCGCCAGAAGAGGAGGTACTGCTGGCCCACCACCAGAGGGCGCCCTGTCTGGAGTGCGGGCTCCAGGCACCAGAGGGCGCAGCCGCCTCACAGGAGCAGCCAGGGTGACAGCTGTCACGCATCACCTGCAACAGCTGACCTCCTCCTTAGCCTGGGAACCGGGAGGAACCGAGGAACCTAAACATGCCCGATGGCAGGTCTCGCTCCACTGAACCACTACCCCAGACGGCCAATCGATCCGGGGATTGTGTTTTAACATCCAGGGGAACCCTAGAATCACACGGGAGGTGGCAGGAGTCACAAAAAACTCGATCTCCTCCCGGTGATTTCCTGACACCACCAGAGTTACTGGTGGTGTCTTATGTGTGATTAGAGGGAGTAGGGAGCCATCTAGTGCCCGCACCTGCACAGGCGAGGTAAGCACCACCAGAGGGAGCCCTATCTCCCTGGCCCATCTGCTGTCTAACAGATTCCCTTCAGAGCCCGTGTCCACCAGTGCTGGGGCCTTCAGGGTTAAATCCTCATAAAGGATTGTCACTGGGAGTCGTGTGGCAATATGGGTATGTCCCACGTGAATGTTTTGGCCCACCCCTAACCCAGTGTCTAGGGGCGGGCGTTGGTGTTTAACTGCTCGGGGCAGTCCCTCACTTGATGCTCTATTGAGCCACAAACAAAGCACGCTCCGCGGGCCAGCCTCCTCTGTCTATCTGGTTTAGGTTCCTCGGTTCCTCCCGGTTCCCAGGCTAAGGAGGAGGTCAGAGTCCCGCCCAATCTAGGGACGGTGCCGGTGGAGTACCATGACCTTGTGGATGTGTTCAGTAAGGATCTGGCGCTCACCCTTCCCCCCCACCGTCCGTACGATTGTGCCATTGATTTGGTTCCAGGCGTTGAGTTCCCGTCCAGCAGGCTGTACAACCTCTCACGACCTGAGCGCGAATCAATGGAGACCTACATCCGGGACTCTTTAGCCGCCGGGTTATTCCGGAATTCCACCTCCCCGATGGGTGCAGGTTTCTTTTTTGTGGGTAAAAAAGACGGCGGACTTCGTCCATGCATTGATTATAGGGGGCTGAACGAAATCACGGTTCGTAATCGATACCCGTTGCCCCTGTTGGATTCAGTGTTCACGCCCCTGCATGGAGCCCAAATATTCACTAAACTAGATCTTAGAAATGCGTATCACCTGGTTCGGATCCGGAAGAGAGACGAGTGGAAGACGGCATTTAACACCCCCTTAGGTCACTTTGAGTACCTGGTCATGCCGTTCGGCCTCACAAACGCCCCCGCGACGTTCCAAGCATTAGTTAATGATGTCTTGCGGGATTTCCTGCACCGATTCGTCTTCGTATATCTAGACGATATACTCATCTTTTCTCCGGATCCTGAGACTCATGTCCGGCATGTACGTCAGGTCCTGCAGCGGTTGTTGGAGAACCGGCTGTTTGTGAAGGGCGAGAACTGTGAGTTCCACCGCACATCTTTGTCCTTCCTGGCGTTTATCATCTCCCCCAACTCCGTCGCTCCTGATCCGGCCAAGGTTGCGGCGGTGAGAGACTGGCCCCAACCCACTAGCCGTAGGAAGCTGCAACAGTTCCTCGGCTTTGCAAATTTCTACAGGAGGTTCATTAAGGGCTACAGTCAGGTAGTTAGCCCCCTGACAGCCCTGACCTCACCAAAAGTCCCCTTCACCTGGTCGGATCGTTGCGATGCCGCGTTCAAGGAGTTGAAACGGCGCTTCTCGTCTGCACCCGTCCTGGTGCAGCCCGATCCTAGTCGCCAGTTAGTGGTTGAAGTGGATGCCTTGGACTCAGGGATAGGAGCTGTGCTTTCCCAGAGCGGAGAGGCCGATAAGGTCCTTCACCCGTGTGCCTATTTTTCCCGCAGGTTGACCCCGGCCGAACGGAACTATGACGTCGGCAATCGAGAACTCCTTGCGGTGAAAGAGGCTCTTGAAGAGTGGAGACATCTGTTGGAGGGAACGTCCGTGCCATTCACGGTTTTCACTGACCACCGGAACCTGGAGTATATCAGGACCGCCAAGCGGCTGAATCCCAGGCAAGCCCGCTGGTCACTGTTCTTCGGCCGTTTTGACTTCCGGATCACCTACCGTCCCGGGACCAAAAACCAGAGATCGGATGCCTTGTCCCGGGTACATGAAGAGGAAGTCAAAGCGGAGTTGTCGGATCCACCGGAACCCATCATCCCGGAGTCAACTATCGTGGCCACCCTCACCTGGGACGTAGAGAGAACCGTCCGGGAGGCCCTGGCACAAAGCCCGGACCCCGGAACTGGGCCGAAGAACAAACTATTCGTCCCACCAGAAGCTAGGGCTGCAGTCCTGGACTTCTGTCACGGCTCCAAGCTCTCCTGTCATCCAGGGGTGCGAAGAACCGTGGCAGTTGTCCGGCAGCGCTTCTGGTGGGCGTCCCTAGAGGCTGACATCCGGGATTATATCCAGGCCTGCACCACCTGCGCCAGAGGCAAGGCTGACCATCGCAGGGCATCAGGACTACTCCAGCCGCTGCCTGTGCCTCATCGCCCCTGGTCCCCCATCGGCCTGGATTTTGTCACGGGCCTCCCGCCGTCCCAGGGTAACACCACCATCCTCACGATAGTGGACCGATTCTCCAAGGCGGCCCACTTCGTGGCCCTCCCGAAGCTCCCAACAGCCCAGGAGACAGCGGACCTCCTGGTCCACCACGTCGTCCGGCTGCATGGGATTCCAACAGACATTGTCTCCGATCGCGGTCCCCAGTTCTCCTCGCAAGTCTGGAGGAGCTTCTGCCGGGAACTGGGGGCCACGGTGAGTCTCTCGTCCGGGTACCACCCTCAGACCAACGGGCAAGCAGAACGGGTAAACCAGGAGGTGGAACAGGCCTTGCGCTGCGTGACTGCCGCGCACCCGGCGGCCTGGAGTACCCATTTGGCCTGGATCGAGTATGCCCATAACAGCCAGGTGTCTTCAGCCACCGGCCTCTCCCCTTTTGAGGTGTGTCTGGGGTATCAGCCCCCGTTGTTTCCGGTGATTGAGGGAGAGGTCGGTGTGCCCTCGGTCCAGGCCCACCTACGGAAGTGCCGTCGGGTGTGGCGTGCCGCCCGTTCTGCTTTGCTAAAGGCCCGGACGAGGGCAAAAGCCCATGCAGACCGTCGGCGGACCCCGGCCCCTGCGTATCGGCCAGGGCAGGAGGTGTGGTTATCCACAAAGGACATTCCCCTCAAAGTGGACTCCCCCAAGCTACAGGACCGTTACATCGGCCCCTTTAAGATCCTTAAGGTCATCAGTCCAGCCGCAGTGAGGCTTCAGCTTCCGGCCTCACTGCGGATCCATCCTGTGTTTCATGTGTCCCGAGTTAAACCGCATCACACCTCACCCCTCTGTACTCCGGGTCCGGCGCCGCCTCCTGCCCGGATCATCGATGGCGAGCCGGCTTGGACTGTACGCCGGCTCTTGGATGTCCGTAGGATGGGCCGGGGCTTCCAGTATTTGGTGGACTGGGAGGGGTACGGTCCCGAAGAACGCTCCTGGGTGAAGAGGAGCTTCATCCTGGACCCAGCCCTCCTGGCCGATTTCTACCGCCGCCACCCGGACAAGCCTGGTCGGGTGCCAGGAGGCGCCCGTTGAGGGGGGGGTCCTGTTGTGTGGGCCGCCAGAAGAGGAGGTACTGCTGGCCCACCACCAGAGGGCGCCCTGTCTGGAGTGCGGGCTCCAGGCACCAGAGGGCGCAGCCGCCTCACAGGAGCAGCCAGGGTGACAGCTGTCACGCATCACCTGCAACAGCTGTTACCAATCACCTGATCAGCAGGGGTACATCAGCAGGACGACGTCTCCACCTCTTTGCCGAGATATCGCTCTACCTGGAAGGTAACGTTCTCAGCTGACTGTGTGATCTTTCGACAGTAACCTTTTGTGACTTTTGTGCATTGTATAGCAGACTCTTTTTCTAACGAGAGGTGGAGGTAGTTTTCCTGCCGTGTGGATTGCTGGGTGCAAACGCGCCCACATTTAATTGTTTTTTTGTTCCTCGCCAGCAGTACCAGGTCCGACACGCGGAGGCAGTGGCCACCTGGGAGTTCGGGACTTGGCGGCTCCAGTATTCCCGGGGTCTGGTGGCGGAGGAAATCGTGTAGTTCCAGTTCTACTTTGGACAGACGTCTTCTATCTTCGAGCCTGCCCACACGACACCTTTTGTGATTTGGCTTTTTGTCTATTATTGTAATCTGTTGTGTTTGTTGTGCCCATTCACAACAGTAAAGTGTTGTTATTTGACTTCCTCCATTGTCCGTTCATTTGCGCCCCCTGTTGTGGGTCCGTGTACCTACACTTTCCCAACAGTTAGAAACTAGTGTTGTTTTCTACAACGTTTCTCTTAAGATTATTGAGCCATTTACTGGAAGGGGAGGTTTCTGTCCTCTGTGAGTTTGAAAGGTGGACCGTCCCAGTCAAACTCCTCACGTTACACTGTCCCCGCAGTGGGACACACCAGGGCGGGGTCAGGCACTTGACACCAGAACCAAGAGCTCCTCGGATCACCTCCCCACCTCACTGGTTGTAGTGACCCCCGCCCCCCGCCAAAAAATAAATAAAAAAATAAATAAATAATTTTTGCAGCAATCAAGATTTCCTGCAGTAATTAAACTGAAATCCATAAACTACTTAAACTGAAAAATACATATATATCATGAATGATATTCACATTTTGAGAGACCTGGGTTTACGCTTTGAGAGATATTTTTTCAGTATTCACGTTTTGCAATTAACAGTTTGTGGATAATTCACAATTTGCAGCTAATTCACATTTTGGGGGTTCATACATGAAATTCAAAATTGAGCTCGGGTGCATCCTGTTTCCACTGATCATCCTTGAGATGTTTCTAAATTCTAAATTTCTAAATTCAGTTGACTGAACATGATTTGGAAAGACACACACCTGTCCACATATAAGGTCCCACAGTTGACAGTGCATGTCAGAGCACAAACCAAGCATGAAGTCAAAGGAATTGTCTGTAGACCTCTGAGACAGGATTGTCTCAAGGCACAAATCTGGGGAAGGGTACAGAAACATTTCTGCTGCTTTGAAGGTCCCAATGTGCACAGTGGCCTCCATCATCCATAAATAGAAGAAGTTCAGATCCACCAGGACTCTTCCTAGAGCAGTTCGCCTGTCTAAACTTAGCAAACAGGGAAGAAGAGCCTTAGAGAGGCAGGTAACCATGAACCCAATGCTCATTCGGTCAGACCTCCTCCAGCATTCCTCTGTGGAGAGGAGAACCTTCCAGAAGGACAACCATTTCTGCAGCAATCCACCAATCAGGCCTATATGGTAGAGTGGCCACAGGGAAACCACTCATTGGTAAAAAGCACATTGCAGCCTGTCTGGAGTTTGCTAGAAGGCACCTGAAGGATTCTCAGACCACAAGAAATAAAATTCTCTGGTCTGATGAGACAAATATTGAACTCTGGCGTGAATGCCAGGCGTCATGTTTGGAGGAAACCAGGCACCATCCCTACAGTGAAGTATGGTGGTGGCAACATCATGCTGTGGGGATGTCTTTCAGTGGCAGGAACTGGGAGACAAGTCAGGATTGAGGGAAAGATGAAAGCAGCAATGTACAGAGACATCCTGGATGAAAACCTGCTCCAGAGCGCTCTTGATCTCAGACTGGGGCAATGGTTCATCTTTCAGCAGGACAATGATACTAAGCACACAGCCAAGATAAGAAAGGAGTGGATTCAGAACAACTCTGTGAATGTTCTCAGCCAGCTCCCAGACCTGAATCTCATTGAACATCTCTGTACAAATCTGAAAATGGCTGTGCACCGACACTCTGCATCCAACCTGATGGAGCTTGAGAGGTGCTGCAAAGAGGAATTGAACTGAATGCATATGTCCGTCCATCCGTATGTGCATGTCTGTTCAACCCTGCGTCCATGCTTTCACCAAGCAATTGGTCAACACCAAATCATCACAGGCCCCCTGATATTTGTGAGTTAAATTCATCTTACAACACCCTTGCGTGAGTTCAGATGGTGCCAAACTTCACCTACTTTTTCTTAGTTAGTTCCAGGAGGATACAAATCTGCCCTGGATGGATGGATGTTGTGACATTAAAATTGTCTGAATGTAAAAAGATCAAATTTGTGTGCACTTTTTAAAGGTACTGTAATTTTATTCCTAACACTATGTACCTCATTTTCCCTCCATCTCATGGCACTCTGTGAAACCAGATATTTTCTTACAACTGAAATGTTAAGTGAAGTGAAAGTGACCTTGTTAAGTGAATTTGGCCTTGCTGTTAAAATGAATATTTGCTGAGAAAGTGTCGCTCAAAGCTATTAAAATGCAAATGGCTGAGTGCAGTATGTGATTATTGTAATATCAGTCTGCCCTTCAGCTCACATGCGCTGGTATTTTGAAGAGATGCAGCTGGTCAGATTCATATTTTAAAAGAAATAGATGAGAAGAAAGAAGTCAGAGCTACAAATAAATAATGACAGGTAGAGTGATATTCTTATTCACCATATGATGGTTTTATTTGAAACATGTCACGAACCACATCTGAGGCAGAATGACACAGAAGATAGTTCTTTGCATCACGTCACATATATTTTGATATTTCTTTTCAAGGACATTTTTCATCAAAAAAATAATGTGAATCTTAAACAAATCTCAATTGATTTGAGGAAGAAGCAGAATGTGCATTCCCCACTGCACATCGATGTGGAGAGTGGGGAGTGTGATCAGTTTCAAATTCCTGGGCACACACATTTCAGAGGATCTCTCATGGATGACTAATGCTGCGTTTACACATAACAACGACAAGTCACGAATGCCACGAAGTACACATTCTTGGCCGCTGATCACGAAAGTGATTATTCAGGGCAGAGGCGTCAGGTGTCCTCAGGAACTGCTGCAACCTGTTACCACACATTACCATTAATGGTGCATGTTGCTGAAGAATTATCAGGAACCATTACGCACGGTCAAGAATAGTGTTCCGCGTTGTTGCGAGTATTGGACTATATTCCTTATGGGAGATGCAAGCTAAAAGAAATCGGAGGGTATACGGTGGTGGTAGGAGAGAGTGTAGTTAGACAACATGCTTTGTAGGATGACTTTAGAGAGCTAGGAAGACAGCTAGGAAGGTACTAGGTGTGACATCTGGACAGTGGTAGGAAGACAAGGAGCATTGGTGGTGGAACAAAGAGATCCAGGAAATCATAAGGAGAAAGAGGTTGGTGAAAACGTTTTGCGATAGTTGGAGAGATGAAGAAAGTAGACAGCAGTACAAGGAGATGCGGCGTAAGGCAAAAAGAGAAGTGGCAAAATCTAAGGAAAAGGCATATTGCGCACTGTACATGAAGTTGAATAGTAAGGAAGGAGAAAAGGACTTGTACCAAATGGCCAGACAATTGGACAGAGCTGGAAAGGATGTGCAGCAGGTTAGGGTGGTAAAAGATGCACATGGTAAAGTGCTGACAAGTGAGAAGTGTGTATTGAGAAGGTGGAGGGAATATTTTGAGGAGCTGGTGAATGGAGAAAATGAGAGAGAGAAAGGCTGAATGATGATGAGAAAATGAGAGAGAGAGGCTGGATGATGTGGTGAGAGTAAGTCAGGAAGTACAAGAGATTAGTAAGGAAGAAGTGAGGGCAGCTATGAAGAGGTTGAAGAGTGGAAAGGCAGTTGATCCAGATGACATTCCAGTGGAGGCATGGAAATGTCTAGGAGAGATGGCAGTGGAGTTTCTAACCAGATAGTTTAATAAAATCTTAGAAAGTGAGAGGATGTCTGAGGAGTGGAGATGAAGTGTGCTGGTTACTATTTTTAAGAACAAGGGTGATGTGCAGAGCTGCAGTAACTACAGAGGCATAAAGTTGATAAGCCACAACATGAAGCTATGGGAAAGAGTAATAGAAGCTAGGCTTAGAAAACAGATCTGTGAGCAGCAATATGGTTTCATGCCGAGAAAGAGCACTACAGATGCACTGTAGTGCATTGCTCTGAGAATACTGTTGGAGAAGTATAGAGAAGGCCAGAAAGAGTTACATTGTGTGTTTGTGGATTTAGAAAAAGCTTTTAACAGGGTGCCAAGAAAAGAGTTGTGGTATTGTATGAGGAAGTCTGGAGTGACAGAAATGGAAACAATTGATCTGCTGTGGCGCCTCCTAACGAGAGCAGCCAAAAGAAAAAGATGAATCCAAAAGGACTCATTCTGCCTTGCCCACCACCGCCTGTCTGAACTGCGACTTTCCAGGAAAATGTTACTGGTCCATCAAAATACAGGCCACAGTATTTATGAACAATTTTGTTCTCAAAGCCTTTACCATACTGACCTCTGAACTGAAAACACCCCCTCCCCCACCAACCTCCAAATTCTATTTGGCATGAATGTGTAAAAATTAAATGCATTCATGTGCAAGTATTTTATTCTTATTTATAGGCAATATGGCCCTCTTTATTGATCACATGCCTGCGAAATTCACTTGTTACAACAGCAAAATCAGAAAAACAGCAGACAAGTGACAAAAATAGATAAGTGTAAACACCAAAAGAACATTAAGAAAGCTACAGTATGTACAGAATATACAGAATGGTACATTTTGCATATATGATATTGTCACACCTCCTTCCACGAACAGAAGGAAAGTTTTTCTGTGGGAAAACTGTTTCAATTTAGACACCAGGTTCGGCTACTGGAGCAGAATGGGTGAATAGTAAGACCACACAACAAATGTAAGGTTTGTATTGGAACATTCACACATTCAACTTTTTACACAGTACAATAAGGTTGAATACAAGACCAAAGAAAACATAATGGGCCCAACTGAAAAGTAAACTAAAATTCACCCGAGGGGATTTTATCTCACTTGTGGTTGTGTAAGTCCACACTATGAAGCTGTAGGTTCCAGTCCTTAAGTCTCCTCCTTTCAACAGCTGTGGGAAGTCAAGGAGGCACAGATTTGTCCTACCACTCAGTAGAATCAAAGTTCAGCCAGTCCAAAAGAAATCAAACTCTCTCTCTGAATCCATTGGAATCTGTAGATCTGGGTTGGCTCGCCACCTTTGGACTGGTTCAGCTCGTGGAATCATACATCAAAAAAACCTGACCAAAGGTTCATGAAACAGGGCTCTCCCGAGGCCTCAAAATTGGCGTCCATGTGACACAGACGCACCGGGAGAATTCCAAAAGACAAAAAAACTAGACAGAGCAACGCTCGTCTCTCTAGTAATTGTGTGTGGGTTTTTTCTTCCGACAAAGCAGTCTTTTTTTTTTCCTGCTCTTGCTTCATTCAAGTGAGTCTTCCTCCCAGTCGCGTTTCCCTCCAAATCACATTTCCCTCCTTTTCCTCCTCTCCCACACATACCGAGGGGCGGAGTTAACCCTCCCTCCCTTCCTGAGATTTTCCAATTAAAACTCATCTACCTCCAACCCCCTTTCAAAATAAGAGTATGTATTTAACTCTCTTCTTTTAATTCAGCATCTCCTCATCAGTCATCATTTATATTAACTGGGTTACAATATATCTTCTACAGTGAGGAAAATAAGTATTTGAACACCCTGCGATTTTGCAAGTTCTCCCACTTAGAAATCATGGAGGGGGGGTTGACTGGATACACACTATGGAGTAGTCGCATATATTTTGGCTCCTCACTGGGTCGACATAAAACTACTTTTTTAGCTGAGGACTTGAGGCGGGAGTTGGAAAAACAGTTGCAATAAGCTTCACTATGTCTATGGAGAACTTTTTTGCACCTCTTGGAACGGTAAAAAAGAAGAGATTTGGGCGTAAAACTAATGCTAATTTTAGCATGTCACAAGCTAACCAAGATGGTGGCGCTGATGAGACGGAGCCGGGTGCTACAAGTGATGTGGAAGAGCCCTCTACTTTAAGGGATGACTTCATAGTGGAACGGGTCACTAAGAATATTGAGGTAATGCTGGACAAAAAAGTGGCCACCATCCTTAAACCTGTCTCTGAACTATTGCGAAGATTGACGATATGGCACAAAGGATGGCCACAGTTGAACAATGCGTATCTGATGTGGAGGACTCCCAGACTGGACACCGTCGAGAAAACGCTCAAAAGAACATGGGAAAGGCTCGATAACTTTGAAAATTTCAGCAGATGCCAGAATATTAAGATCACAGGACTGAAAGAAGGTACTGTTGGGAAAGTGTAGGAGCACGGATAAGTGACAGCTGTCACCCCGGCTGCTCCTGTGAGGTGGCAGCGCCCTCCGGTGCCTGGAGCCCGCACTCCAGGCAGGGCGCCCTCTGGTGGTGGTGGGCCAGCAGTACCTCCTCTTCAGCGGCCCACACAACAGGTACAGAAGGTAGAGAGCCGGTGTCGTTTTTTGAAGAATGGATCCCAAAAGTTTTGGGAATGCAACAAGCGCGTGTGCATATTGAAAGAGCCCATTGTACAGGACCCCCGCCCGGCCAGAGGAGCGGAGACATCCCGCGCGCAGTCCTGGTGAGACTTCACTATTACAACGATAAGCAGAGGATCCTTAATGCTGCAAGGGATAAAGGAGATATCCAGATGGATGGCAGAAGAGTTTCCTTTTATCAAGACTTTTCTGCGGAGGTTGTGCGGAAGAGGCAAGAATCTGCGAACGCCAGACGTCAGCTGCGAGAGGTGGGCATTAAATATGCCTTTGTGTACCCTGCGGTGATTAAGATCTTCAATCAAAATGGGACGACACGCTCACTCTCTAACATAGCAGAAATAAATGACTTTATTAAAACAATTACTAAATGACTTTGTCCAGCCCCTGTCACACACAAGGTGGAGCAGAACGGAGGATAAGCATCAAAACGTGGACTGTACATTACTCAGAGGTAACAAGAATACAACTGTTTATTAGTACACCATGTGTCTATTTTGATTTACATTACTAAGGATGCTTAATGTTGACTGTTTTGTTTATAAAGCTGAAGGCTAAGTCCTGAGGTACTATTTTGATATTTTGATATAACCTAAGTGTGCATTATCAGGGAGATTCATATTCAGGCCCAGTGAGGAAGGAATTTTATTATTTTCATTTATTAAACCCCACGTGCTATACCCTATACTTAGGGTATGACAAGTTCATTAACCATCTGTTTCCTTTTGTTTCTAACTATTCGACATTTTTAATTCTGTCATTTTATATTTTTGTTAAAGGTTTGTCCAGGCTGTTTGTTCTGTTTTTGCTTGGAACCTTGTTCATTTATCAGCACAAAACAAATATAACAGGGATCAGGTACATGTTTAACATTATATATGTTGTGCAGTATGTGTTAGCTATAATTGTTTATTTTTGTAGATGAGTATTAGGGTCTGTACCTGGAATGTTAAAGGCTCTAATAAACCAGTGAAAAGGAAAGCTATATTGAATACTTTAAAAAAAGATAGAATACAAATAGCCTGTTTACAAGAGACACATCTTGATCATGTGGAGCACAAAAAATATTTAAGGGAATGGGTTGGACAGGTATTTTTCTCGTCGTTCTCGACAAACAAGAGGGGGGTATTGATATTAATTCACAAAGGACTCCCCTTCAGTGTCATAGATACATTTAAAGATACGGAGGGCAGGATTATCTTAGTTAAAGGTTTACTTTACGGGGAGGAAATTCTACTGGGCAGTGTCTACGGCCCAAACGTGAGTGATGAGGACTTTTTTGTGTCACTTTCAAATCAAATTGCTGAGATGGATTGCTCAAATATGCTCATAGGTGGTGATTTTAACTGTTCCTTATGTCCTTATATGGACAGGTATCCGCCTCAAAATACACAGTCTAAAAATGCTAAGGTAATCAAAAATATTTTAGAGGAATTGGATTTAATAGACATATGGAGACATCTAAATCCCTCACTTAACAGATTTACATTTCATTCTTTGCCACACTCATCAATGTCACGTATTAATTATATATTTATTTCTAAACACTTAGTACAGTTAGTTGAGGAGTCAGACATAGGAGTAATTGCATTGTCTGATCATGCCCCTGTTAATCTAGTGTTGCAACCAATCAGACCCCTGGATAGAAATGTTTCATGGAAATTGAATAGATTGCTACTCCTGAATGAGGATTTTGTTAAAATATTGGAGGAACAGACAGACCTTTATTTACACTTCAATAATGTGGATGAAGCAGACCCCAGGATTGTGTGGGACGCATATAAGGCGTATATGCGTGGAATAATAATATCATATTCAAGCAGTAAGAGGAAAGAGCGATTAGCAGAACAAATTAATATTGAAAATAAAATTTAAAAACTTGAGGAAGAATTTTTAGTATCTAAATCAGTTCAAGTGCTCGGGGAGTTAAAAATAGCTAGAGTCTCATTATCCAATATAATAACAAAGAAAGCTGAGAAGGATATCGTTTTTGCACAACAAAAATTATTTGAGTTTGGCAATAAAGCAAATAAATTGTTAGCGAGATTGGTAAATAAATCTTCAAGCACTAGTTTTATTTCAGCTATACAGAATGAAAAGGGCCAACGTTACATGGATAATAAAAATATCAATGATTGTTTCAGGCAATTTTATGAAAAACTATATACACCTGAAGTTGACCCAAACACACCAATAGAAGGATTTTTTTAACGGCGTGAATATACCTCGTTATCTCCGGAACAAGCAAAATCATTAGAAGGACCTATAACAATATTAGAAATAGAGCAAGCCATCTCATCGCTCCAATCCAGTAAATGTCCAGGGGCTGACGGTTACCCCGTCGAATGTTTTAAAATTTTAAAAGGGAAAATAAGTAAAGTTTTACAACGTGTCATTAACACTTCCTTTGAATGTTCGAAGCTCCCTGACTCAATGTATGTGGCAAATATAATTGTTATTCCTAAGAAAGACAAGAATCTAGAAAAGTGTTCTTCATACCGCCCAATTAGTTTACTTGGTGTAGATATGAAGATTCTGTCTAAGATCCTGGCCACTAGACTGGAAAAGGTAGTACCTGATATAGTTAAGATAGATCAAGCTGGTTTTATAAAGGAGAGATTATCATCAAATAATACTAGGTGTCTTATTAACATTCAACATTTTCATCACACTAAAACATCAGGTGTATTGGTCTCAATGGATGCCGAAAAGGCCTTCAACCATATTGAATGGGATTATTTATTCAAAACACTTCAACAATTTGGATTTGGAGATAAAATTATAAGATGGGTGAAACTCCTTTATGAAAAACCGGTTGCGTCTGTTTTGACTAATGGGCTCCTGTCGGCACCTTTCAGTCTGGGAAGAGGGACTACTCAGGGAAATCCTCTCTCGCCTCTGCTCTTTTCCCTGGCCATAGAGCCATTAGCAATAGCAATTAGACAAAGAGCAGATATCAGGGGGGTAACATTAGGAACAAATCAGTATAAAATATTATTATACGCTGACGACATACTTTTGACCCTAACAGAACCTGTACAATCCATTCCAGCTCTAATTGAATGTGTCAACAATTTTAGTCAGATATCGGGATATAAGGTCAATTATGGGAAATCCGAAATAATGCCTGTGAATATCTGTGACCAGGGAGAACCAGAGTTTATTAAACCATTTCAATGGGCCCCTACAGGGTTAAAATATCTGGGAATTTATATTACGCCCAAATCTAATCAATTGTATTCTGAAAACATTATTCCTATCATTAATCATATCAAAGACAAATTTAAATGCTGGATGAAGCTCCCTATATCTTTCTTGGGTAGGATTAATCTCATTAAAATGATAATCCTCCCAAATTAATTTACCCAATTTCTATGTTATTTGTGTTTCTTAATCCCAAGGTTTTAGCTGAGATAAATAGGGCAATCTCAAATTTCATCTGGGCAGCCAGGAAACCAAAAATTAAAAGGGACATTTTACAGCTTCCAGAGAACCTGGGTGGCTGGGGCTTACCAAAAGTTGAAAATTATATATTGTCTATTCATGCAAGAATTATTTCAATATGGGTCACTCAAAAACATAATTTGCCATGGTTTGAGATTGAGAAAGATGCCTATAAACCATATCACCCAATAAATCTCCTAGATAAACGTACTCAGGAGCTGTCACCTAAGATTAAAGATAATTATTTAATTACTAACACTATTAGGGCTTGGGGGGCTCTGAGGAAAATATTTGAACAGAATGGAAATCTTTCATCTTTAACATCATTGGTAGATAATCCAGATCTGACAATTGGGGGCGTCGGCCCCGATTTTAAATCATGGCAGGCAGCTGGTGTTAGGAGGCTACTTGATCTCTGGGACAATGGAAAATTTAAGTCATTTCAGGAGTTAAGAACAATTAACAATTAAGAACAATTTAATATTACGGCCAGGGATTTCTATAAATATCTTCAGCTAAGGCATTATATTAAGGCAAAGACGCAATCGCTGGGGCTCTCTGGGGAGTGCTTCACTCTTGAAAACACAATTTTGGATTGTCAAAAGCGCGGGCGCTTTATTTCAAGATTCTACTTGGAACTGCAGACATGCAAAAAAGACAGACTAGAAAAACTATGAACAATATGGAATACCACTCTCAAAATTACAATAGACTCTGAATCATGGGAGGATATTGTGCTGCTACCTTCCAGGATTTCAATATGTAATCGATTTAGGGAGATGCAATACAATATCTTACATAATGTTTATATATCACCCAATATCTATAGCAAATATACTCCTGGGACATCACCCAAATGCCCAAAATGTAAATTAGTCACGGGGACCAGATTTCATTGTCTTTGGGAGTGCAAACTCATAGAAGCATTCTGGCGGGGGATATGTGGTGAAATTAGCTCTGTTATAGGACAGTCATTCCTCCCCAGCCCACTGCTGTGTCTTCTTGGCTACATTCCAGGGGACTTCAACGCCCGGAATAAAGAGATCACCCAATTTTTATTGATGTTGGCTCGAAAATCGATTATGGTTAAATGGGTGGGGGATGAAGCCCCGTCCATTCAGGTTTGGAAAAAGTTAGTTTCGGAAGTTGTAAACCTAGAAAGAATAAGATTTCGGCTTAAAGGGAAATCTCAGGATTTTAGGACTTGGGAAAAAGTACTGGATACTCTTAAAAATTAGAGGGCTGGCTTGTGAAATTTGTGTATTTTCTTTTTCCTTTTGCTGTTACTACTGTACACACATGCCCTGTTTTATTATCTGTTTTTGCATCTGTGCTGTATTGTGCTGTATTGGTTTTTTGTTTATTTCTATTTTGTGTGTGTGTGTGTGTGTGTGTGTGTGTGTGTGTGTGTGTGTGTGTGTGTGTGTGTGTGTGTGTGTGTGTGTGTGTGTGTGTGTGTGTGTGTGTGTGTGTGTGTGTGTGTGTGTGTGTGTGTGTAAATAATTAAAATGTTCAATAAACATAATTTAAAAAAAAAAAGAAATCATGGAGGGGCCTGAAATTTTCATCTTAGGTGCATGACCACTGTGAGAGACATAATCTAAAAAAAAAAAAAAATACGGAAATCACAACGTATGATTTTTTTTAATATAATTTATTTGTATGTTACTGCTGCAAATAAGTATTTGAACACCTACCAACCAGCAAGAATTCTGGCTCACACACACCTGTTAATTTTTCTTTAAGAAGCCCTCTTATTCTGCACTCTCTACCTGTGTTAATTGCACCTGTTTGAACTTGTTACCTGTATAAAAGACACCTGTTCACACACTCAGTCAATCACACTCCAATCTGTCCACCATAGCCAAGACCAAAGAGCTGTCTAAGGACACCAGGGACAAAACTGTAGACCTGCACAAGGCTGGGTTGGACTACAGGTCAAAAGGCAAGCAGCTTGGTAGAAGACAACAGCAGTTATGATTATTTATTAGAAAGTGGAAGAAACACAAGATGAATGTCAATCTCCCTCGGTCTGGGATTCCATGCAAGATCTCACTTTGTGGTGTAAGGATGATTCTGAGAAAGCTCAGAACTACACAGGAGGACCTGGTCAATGACCTGAAGAGAGCTGGGACCACAGTCACAAAGATTACATTAGTAACACATGATGCTGTCATGGTTTAAAATCCTGCAGGGCAGCAAGGTCCCCCTGCTCAAGCCAGCACATGTCCAGGCCCATTTCAAGTTCACCAGTGACCATCTGGATGATCCAGAGGAGGCATGGAGAAGGTCAAGTGGTCAGATGAGGCCAGAATAGATCTTTTTGGAATCAACTCCAGTTACCATGTTTAGAGGATGAGAACAACCCCAAGAAAACCATCCCAACCGTGAAGCAATGTGGGTGGAAACATCATACTCTGGGGGTGCTCTTATGCAAAGGGGACAGGACGACTGCACCGTATTGAAGGGAGGATGGATGGGGTCATGTATTGCGAGATTTTGGCAAACAACCTCCTTCCCTCAGTAAGAGCATTGAAGATGGGTCATGGATGGGTCTTCCAGCATGACAATGACCCCAAACACACAGCCAGGGCTACTAAGGAGGGACTCCGTAAGAAGCATTTCAAGGTCCTGGAGTGGCCTGGCCAGTCTCCAGACCTGAACTCAATAGAAAATCTTTGGAGGGAGCTGAAACTCCAAACCTGAAAGATTTGGAGAAGATCTGTATGGATGAGTGAACCAAAATCCCTGCTGCAGCGTGTGCAAACCCGGTGAAAAACTACAGGAAATGTTTGACCTTTGTAATTGCAAACAAAGGCTACTGTACCAAATATTAACATCGATTTTCACAGGTGTTCAAATACTTATTTGCAGCAGTAACATACAAATAAATTATTTAAAAAATCATACATTGTGATTTCCGGATTTTTTTTTTTTTTAGATTATGTCTCTCACAGTGGACATGCACCTAAGATGAAAATTTCAGACCCCTCCATGATTTCTAAGTGGGAGAACTTGCAAAATCGCAGGGTGTTCAAATACTTATTTTCCTCACTGTATATAGGTGTATGTATGTGGGTGTGTATGTATGAGGGGCGATGAGACGTTTTGAGCCTGACCCAGAAAAAAGAGGGTGTGGTTCTCCATCTTTTGCATTCTGAGAAGCCAACATTTCTCAGCATTGCACACAGTGAGTTAAAACATCACACATCCTCAAGTAATCTCAGTTTCTCAGGATGCAAAAGACAGTTTTTCCACAATTCAGAGTTCCCCATAGTTGATCTGATTTGTTGGGACTTTCAAGGAGTTTTCACAGTTCTTTTGGAGAATTACAGGACCTTACTTGTCCCCTGTGCATGGCACTGACTGACCTGTATTATATTTGGTATATTTGGTTTGGTAGTAATTGTGGTGTCCAAAGGAGACCAGCAGGGGGAGCTTGTTCCTAGATGTATAAAAGAGGCTGGTTTGCCATTTTGCGGTTGCAGTTGTTGGTGAGCAGTGAGCGAGAAACCATATGGTTGTTCTCTATAAGAGACTTGTAATAAAGTTTGGTGTGATCTTGCTAAAGCGCAGTCTTTTTCTGAGGACCCACAAATTTGTTTTCTGTTTAAACACAACAGAAGAAATGATTTTTGGTGATGAGTTACGGGATAAAAGTCTGAAAAAGGGCACGCTTCACAGATTCCAGTTAGAATGGTCCTTTGTCAAAAGAGTGGAAACTGAAAGTGTCGAGGAACTGTGTGGGAGGTACCCAGAGGAGTTTCATCAGAACCCGGGGAAAGTGGGAGGCATCAAAGCCAACTCCAGGTTGAATCTGCGGTCATTCCAAAGTTTTGTAAACAACAACCTGTGCCTTATGCTTTGAAGGATGCTGTGGAAGCCCAGTTGAGTAAAATGGAAAAAGAAGAGCTTATAACCAAACCACGGTAAGTTACACTGACTAGAAGGAGTCATATGTTACTTGGATGACATATTGATTACAGGAAAGAGCCATGAACAACACATGAAAAATCTGGAAGAAGTGCAAAAAAGGTTAAAAATGTAATCTTTTGGCAAACAGTGAAAAGTGTTGTTTTTTCAGCACAGTGCGTCATATTTGGGGCACATGATCGATGCCGAGGGAAAACACTGTCTGAAAGCAAAGCAAAGACCCGAAGTAATGTGACAGAGCTGTCATTTCTGTCCTTGATAAGCTGCTATGGAAACTTCAAACTGAATTTGTCAACAGTGATAGCACCGATGACAGTGTTGCTACATAAATATGCCAAATGGGAATGGTCAGATTCACGTGCCAGGGCTTTTGAGGAAGCTAAAAGACACCTAATTTCAAACTGAGTCTTGGTCCACTACAATTCAGATCTGCCACTTATTCTGGCATGTGACACATCACCTGAGGGAGTGGGTTCTGTGAGTTCTCACAAAATGTTGGATGGAAGTGAAAAACCCATTGCTTTTGCTTCTAGATGCTAACCAAAGAGGAGAAGAATTATTCTCAGATTGAAATAGAAGCATTAGGTCAAATTTTTGGGGTGATGAAATTCAATTATTATTTGTTTGGACGTAGGTTTATGCTATTCACGGCTCATAAGCCATTGTTGAAAATATTATGTCTAAGACAGGGATACAACTATTGGCTGCTGCTCAACTGCAAAGATGGTCCTTGATTTTAACAACGTACTCTTATGAGATAAAGTACAAACCATCTAAACAGCATGAAAATGCGGATGCATTGTCCAGATTGCCAATTAAAGATGACGATTTTCCAAGCTGAAATACAGTGTTTCAGGTTTCATACATGGACATTCTGCCAATAACAGTGCAACAGATTGCTAATGAAACTACGAAAGATCCTACACTGGCTAAGGTAAAACAGCATGTTTTATCAGGATGGCCAAAGCACGTGTCTGATGAAAACATTCAGCCGTATTGCACATGAAAAATTGATCTAACAGTGGAAAATGGTTGTTTACTTTAAGGATTTTGAGTAATCATTCTAGATAATCTGACAAACAGGTTACTGGCAGAACTACATGGTAAAGATGAAGGCAATGGCTGGAAACTTGTTATAGTGATTTTCATTATAACCCCAATTGTAAAATATAAATAAAAACAGAATACAATGATTTGCAAATCCTCTTCAACCTATATTCAATTGAATACACCACAAAGACAAGATATTTAATGTTCAAACTGATAAACTTTCCAGATTTTTCAAATATTATGAAATCCCTAAATTCCATGCAATTGAATGTTGAGAAACATTGTTCTTAAACTGTTGGACTATTTTTTTCATGCAGTTGTTCACAAAGTGGTCATCCTCGCCCCATCTTTGCTTGTGAACGACTGAGCTTTTTGGGGATGCTCCTTTTATACCCAATCATGACATTTCACCTGTTTCCAATTAACCTGTTCAAGTTCAAACAACTTTATTGATCCCTAAAAGGGGAATTCATCTTCACACCCAATTACCTCAGACAAAATACAGCAATTAATCCACAATTATTACTAGTTGAACATAATAACGACACACATCAGACTTAAAACAACACATATTCATTTGATATTGTCTATGTGCACTAAACTTTGAAGCATCTGAATCGAGGCAAAATGAGTGTAGGACGTAGCAGGGTCCATCCCACACAGCCGAGCTTGGGGAGGTGGAGGCACTGCAGTCTGTGCCGCGCGGCCTCCTGGAGTGGCAGAGCGGAGGCCTGGGTTGGAGGTAGGGTAAGAAATACAAGTGGGGGTGGGAGGGGGAGGCATGCGTCATGTGTGTGAAAAGTTCGTATCAGTCGCTGTCCATGTGTGCATAAAGTATGGAGGTGCCTTGACAACAGCAGGCTGTAAGGGAGGGCAGATAAGAGGAGAGCCGAATGCTTCACCAAGGCCATTGAAATCCTTCTGGAGGAAAACAAGCGGGGCGTTTTGACCTTCGGTGGCTGATAAGGCTGCCATGTTTAGGGTTAGGCGGAGAGATACAGAAATTCCATTTGCGGCTGCTCTGACCGACAGAATCCAATTCATGAATATTCTCTGGTCTCCAACATGTTCCTTTGCAAGGTAGATATTTGCTCCAAGATGTTTTCCAACTTGCAATGGAGTTCAAAAGTTAATGCAGTGTGAGATTGTACCGCCTTGCCCACTTCATTAATCATGATGGACAGATGTGGGGTTGTGGTTCTGGTAGCAGTTGTCTTGCCAATTTTCCGGTAGGTCAGGGCAGCGCATAATCCAATCAGCACCAGCCCTCCTACCATAAAAGCAAATAAGAACAAATCTTCAACGTCTTCCACGGAGAGTGGTGCCAAGCACACAATGTGCCACTTCTCCCAGCCATCGGGAACATAGTCCGCAGGATAGGTTCCATCTGGGCACACAGGGTCGCCCAGCCCTGATTTCCTTGTTGAAGAAATGGTGTCAGTGGCATTGAGAGACCAGCTGATCAATTCCATGGTTATTCCAAATATAGCCTGAAGAATTCACAGTCTGGTGAAGTTGGGACTTTTGAAGGTTGGAGCAGAGATAGAAAAACACAGAGGAGAGGAGAGAGGAGGAGAATGCGACCACCCTCGCCGAAGTTCCAAGCCATGTATCACCTGTGGAATGTTCCAAACAGGTGTTCTTTGAGCATTCATCAACTTTCCCAGTCTTTTGTTGCCCCTGTCCCAGCTTTTTTGAAACATGTTGCAGGCATCCATTTCAAAATGACCAAATATTTGCACAAAAACAACAAAGTCTATCAGTTAGAACATTAAATATCTTGTCTTTGTGGTGTATTCAATTGAATATAGGTTGAAGAGGATTTGCAAATCATTGTATTCTGTTTTTATTTACATTTTACACAATGTCCCAACTTCATTGGAATTGGGGTTGTAGATGATACTGTTGAAACTGAAATCAATCTGCATGAAATCTACAAATTTCAGCGTACTGTTCCTGATAAAATGTTGGTGCACACTTGGAAATGGGCTTCAGGACCCTGGGAAAGAGTACACCTGGATTTTGCAGCATCAAAGGGACAAATGTTTATAGTATTGATTGATGCTTATGCAAGATGGCCAGAAATTGTTCATGTATCAACTATCACCACGAGGGAAACTGTTGTGTGGGCCGCTGAAGAGGAGGTACTGCTGGCCCACCACCATCAGAGGGCACCCTGCCTGGAGTGCGGGCTCCAGGCACCAGAGGGCGCTGCCGCCTCACAGGAGCAGCCGGGGTGACAGCTGACACTCATCACCTATGACAGCTGTCACCACTCATCTGATCAGCATCGGTATATCAGCAAGACGTCATCTCCACCTCTTTGCCGAGATATCGCTTTACCAGGAAGGTAACGTTCTCAGCTGATTGTGAGATTTTTTCGACAGTAACCTTTTGTGTATTGTATAGCAGACTCTTTTTCCAACGAGAGGTGGAGGTGGTTTTCCTGCCTTGTGGATTGCTGGGTGCATACGCGCCCACATTTAATTGTTTTTTTGTTCCTCGCCAGCAGTACCAGGTCCGACACGCGGAGGCAGTGGCCACCTGGGAGTTCGGGACTTGGCGGCTCCAGTATTCCCGGGGTCTGGTGGTGGAGGAAATCGTGTGGTTCCGGTTCTGCTTTGGACAGACGTCTTCTATCTTCGAGCCTGCCCACACGACACCTTTTGTGATTTGACTTTTTGTCTATTGTTGTAATCTGTTGTGTTTGTTGTGCCCTTTCACAACAGTAAAGTGTTGTTATTTGACTTCCTCCATTGTCCGTTCATTTGCGCCCCCTGTTGTGGGTCCGTGTACCTACACTTTCCCAACAGGAAACCACCATAGTTTTGAGAAACTTCTTTGCTGCATATGGATTACCTAAGGGAGTGGCAATGGATAACAGTCTGCAATTCATCACAAGTGAATTTGAAACATTCCTAAAGTTGAATGCAATGTAGCATATCAAAACTCCATCATACCACCCAGCTTCAAAGGGATTGGCTACAAAACTTTAAACGGTCTTTGGCTAAAAGCAAAGCACTTGGTGGTCAGTCATTGTAACATTGTATTGCAAATTTCTTGTTTGGTTACAGAAGCATGCCACATGTGACAACTGGGAAAACCCCAGCTGAATTGTTTCTGAAAAGACAGATTCATACAAGGTTGTCTTTAGTGAAACCAAATTTTGCTGAAACAGTCCAAGATCATCTTATACAAAAAGAATCCAAAAATAAGGGAAGAATTAGGGAATTTGCTGTAGGACAAGTTGTACTTGTTAGAAACTAAGGTGAGATCCATTCAGCTCTGAGCATCTGACATGATGTGTGACAGCATGCACACCTGCCCACCAACCATTATCTGTACTGTAAGGTCTATTATATATATAACAGCCTGTCCAGATCTGCAGCGCCATGCTCTGTGCCACACATTGACCCACAGTGGACACGGTGCTTTCCGTTTGTTTGCGCTGTGTTCACGATGTGATGTAATCTCAAGATGATGTGATGTGATCTCGAGGTTCCCTCATACGTGCTCAGATCATTTCGAATCCTGTTTATGCCGCCTTCAAAATATGCAAATTGCGGTCAGATGGTGCTCAGACTGCTGTTGGATAGGTGTTCCACCTTGATGGCACCTGGAGTGTTTTGAACATGTGCAACACACTCGGGACAGCCAACAGACTGGGACCAACTGTGTGGACTTTTGCAAACTGCTGTCAGAATGTTTTGGAACTGAAACCCGACACTTTTTGGATGTGGGCCAATTTGTCATTCTGATGCCATTTGGTGTCATTCTGGTGATGTGTGACAGAGAGCCTTCTGAACAGTTCATGTTTATTTCACTTTACAAACTTTTGTAAGAGAGCAAGAGAATCTGTGTTAATTTGGAACTGAAAATGTTTTACAATTTGCTGATGATTCTATACTTTACTTACTAACAGGAATTCCGACTGTCCCTTTCTGTCTTCTTGTCTCCTGTTCTGCACCCTCCTTCTTCCTCTCCATATAAGTTTGATGTCAGGTTTGGCAGCTCTGGACGCCAAATGCTCCAGCCGTCTGGGCATAATGACCATCTCCTACTACCTCTGGACCACGTTTGTTGCTGTGGTAGTTGGCATTATCATGGTATATATTATCCACCCAGGAGGTGCTGCTCAAAAAGAGGACTCTGATGACAGCAAAAAGCCAATGACCAGCTCTGCTGATGCTCTGCTAGATCTCATTCGGTAAGGGACAGTCATCTAACCGGTGCTCCCATTGTCAGCTAGCTCAGAGGAAGCTTTATCCCAGGACACACAAGTAAAGTCAAAAATATTCACATAGCCACACACACAAGTACAATTTAGGCATACAGCACAAAGGAACCAGTGCACTTATGCAAGACTAAAAGAACACGAACTATAAAAACATGATGGTCAGTGCTTTTATATGAAGTTGTATGGAAATGTCTGAGTCCTATACAACCCCAAATCCTATGAAGTTGGGACGTTGCGTAAAATGTAAATAAAAACAGAATACAATGATTTGCAAATCCTCTTCAACCTATATTCAATTAAATACACCACAAAGATAAGATATTTAATGTTCAAACTGATAAACTTTATTGTTTTTGTGCAAATATTTGCTCATTTTGAAAGGGATGCCTGCAACACGTTTCAAAAAAGCTGGGACAGTGGTATGTTTACCACTGTGTTACATCACCTTTCCTTCTAACAACACTCAATAAGCATTTGGGAACTGAGGACACTAATGTTTGAAGCTTTGTAGGTGGAATTCTTTCCCAGTCTTGCTTGATGTACGACTTCAGTTGTTCAACAATCCGGGGTCTCTGTTGTCGTATTTTGCGCTTCATAATGCGCCACACATTTTCAATGGCTGACAGGTCTGTCCTGCAGGCAGGCCAGTCTAGTACTCGCACTCTTTTACTACGAAGCCACACTGTTGTAACACGTGCAGAATGTGGCTTGGCATTGTCTTACTGAAATAAGCAGGGACGTCCCTGAAAAAGACGTTGCTTGGATGGCAGCATGTGTTGCTCCAAAACCTGGATGTACCTTTCAGCATTGATGGTGCTATCACAGATGTGTAAGTTGCCCATGCCATGGGCACTAACACACCCCCATACCATCACAGATGCTGGCTTTTGAACTTTGTGCTGGTAACAATCTGAATGGTGTTTTTCCTCTTTTGTCCAGAGGACACAACGTCCATGATTTCCAAAAACAATTTGAATTGTGGACTCATCAGACGCAGCACACTTTTCCACTATATGTCTGTCCATTTCAAATGAGCTCAGGCCCAGAGAAGGCGGCGGTGTTTCTGGATGTTGTTGATGTATGGCTTTCGCTTTGCATGGTCGAGTTTTAACTTGCACTTGTAGATGTAGCGATGAACTGTGTTAACTGACAATGGTTTTCTGAAGTGTTCTGAAGATCCTTTACATAATGATGTCGGTTTTTAATGCAGTGCCGCCTGAGGGATTGAAGGTCACGGGCATTCAATGTTGGTTTTTGGCCTTGCCGCTTACGTGTAGAAAGTTCTCCAGATGCTCTGAATCTTCTGATTATATTATGAACTGTAGATGATGGAATCCCTAAATTCTTTGCAACTGAACGTTGAGAAACATTGTTCTTAAACTGTTGGACTATTTTTTTCATGCAGTTGTTCATAACGTGGTGATCCTCGCCCCATCTTTGCTTGTGAACAGCTGAGCCTTTTGGGGATGCTCTTTTTATACTCAATCATGACACTCACCTGTTTCCAAACAGGTGTTCTTTGAGCATTCATCAACTTTCCCAGTCTTTTGTTGCCCCATCCCAGCTTTTTTGAAACGTGTTGCAGGCATCCATTTGTGGTGTATTCAGTTGACTATAGGTTGAAGAGGATTTGCAAATCATTGTATTCTGTTTTTACTTACATTTTACACAATGTCCCAACTTAATTGGAATTGGGGTTGTGTGTGTGTGTGTGTGTGTGTGTGTGTGTGTGTGTGTGTGTGTGTGTGTGTGTGTGTGTGTGTGTGTGTGTGTGTGTGTGTGTGTGTGTGTGTGTGTGTGTGTGTGTGTGTGTGTGTGTGTGTGTGTGTGTGTATAAAATGGCTGAGTGGGTCCTTGTCATTTGATTGGTGGCTTGTATGTCACATGGGATGGATTATTCGTACCATTTGCCGTTTTTTAGCGTGCAATTTGGTACTATATGAAATGTGCTATTGGCCACCACGCATGCTCACACTGTTGGGGGCAGCGTTTAACTAAACATGGTGGAGTTTGTTTTGCTGGCGAATGACAATTTGAAGGAGCTAATTGACGCTGCTAATTCTTCTGACACAAAAAAATGAATCCACCACGCTGTAAGCTGTCTGGAGGCATGAAAAGCTGTCAGGATGAAGAGGATGAAGTTAGGATGAAAAGCTGGACAAATTTCTGACGCAATTTTTTGCTGGAGTGAGGAAAAATCATGGCATCACGGACTACTGAGAACAATTTTAGACTCTAATTTAAAGTTCGTGTTGGACTGTTAATCACCAGTGACGAACACCAAAATATAAGTCCCTTTTCTGTTGTTTATACGCAGTGGTGGGCACACTTCCGATAATCCGATAACAAATAATTATCGAAGATAATGTTTTCATTATTGAATTATCTTTTTAGATAAATTTAAAAACCATCATCGGACTAATTATCTTCCGATGAATTACCGTCCGATAACCTTTAGACCGATAACGTACTAAACTAAGCTGAACAGTGAAAAACATTTTCAAAACTGTTAAAACCTACCTGTTAAAAGTTTCCTAATAGACATGTTCTACTCTCTGCAAACAGAAACCACTCTATCGTCTGTAAGCAAAGGAGAACTGGTGACCAAAAAAAAGCCATTTCCTTTAACACCATACTAATATAATCGCAATGTCACCAAGTCATCCAGAGGCATACATGTTTAACTTATGGTTCAAATTTTAACCACTCATTTTAGACAAGTTATTTAAAATTATTGTCATGTCTGAAGTTTATAAAGTGAAAATATCAGATATATGTTTTCGTTTTAAAGTAATGTGCTAATTTTTAATGTTTTGTGAGCACATGCTGTGCCAGGCAGCAATGCATTATGGGTAGCATAAGGTAATCTCAGACGCTCACGACAGGACAAATGCATTTCAGACACTCTGTTCAGGGTCCACAGATAACAGCAAACTCTAGTGCCTAAAACTCTCGTGAATATATTCTCTGGGTTTATAGACGTTAGTGTATTTGCGTTTGTTAAATTCCACGCATCTTAAATGTAGCAGACACGGATTATCTGAAATTTTGTTTGACATTTTTTCAAGGCTGCTACTGCCATCTACTGGCCAGGACTGTTCATGGCAGTATTAAATGTCTGGGTACATGGCTGCTGTCAAAGTGTTGGTATTGTCCATTGTCCAGGCATTTTTGGGTGCATATATTTGTTACCTTTGTATTCTAAAACTACGGTTAGAAGTAATTCCGACTCCTTATCGGTCCACACGAACGAGGTTGGCGCCATGTTTTTAGTTTTTGTGGAAGTGACGACAAGAGAATAAGGCTCCTGATTGGATAGAATTTTAATCAGTACCGCCACCCAAAGGTTTGGCAGACTAATTACAACACATTTATACGGTTCGATGTGGATGGATTTTTTTTTTTTAAACAACGTAGTGTGGATGAAGTTTTTTCCCCAAACTGAAAGGGTAAGATATTCGGTTTTACAAATACTCGACAACGTGTGTACATGGCCTTATGTCTGTGAAAGGCACTATATAAATAAATTTACTTACTTACTTACTAATATTGAGTGCACGTTTTACAACATCATAAAAGTTTTAAAACATGCAATTGCGATGACACTTCCAGGGCTCCGTAAAAATGCCTGTTTTACAAATAAAAATGGAATATTTTACAAAAGCACATTTATCTTTAAACCAACACACGACACACGTCACATTAACGTGTTGGTTTACATAATGGATTACTGAACCAATCACTGTTTAGCACTTTTACCCAGAATGCTTTGCGGTCTGTGTTTGTTACAAAACCTCAGAATTAGTGCCTTATTCAACATTAAAAGATATATGTTATATTTTAACTTTGTACAAATGACAGAATTGACATTAATGGAGTTATTCTATCAGCATTTTCAAAAAACCATAAGTTAGTATGACTTTATTTTTCAAGACCTCCGCCTGACCGGAGTGTTGAAATTGATAGGGAGCTGGCCTTATGACTGCTCTTAGTGTGTCTCTGTTGGGGGAGTATTGTTGTAAACAAGAACTTCCATTAAGGGCAGAATGTTGAAAAAAAAAAAACTATGATTAGTAAAGAGTTGATTTTGTGGGTGCTCAGGATTTGTCTGTGCTGTTTCCTGCAGGAGGCAGCATGGTCTTGGTTATTCTTTAGATTTTTTACCGCTTTTGATGCTTTCAAAAGTGATCATGTTAAAAATCAATTTCAGCTCTTTAGTAACTGCAAATGTCCTATAGACAACACCGGAATTTATCAATTATCTGTAACTTCCGATACATTTTTGGGTGGTTTATTGGTTTATCTTTATCAAAGATAACTTTTCAGTTATATTATTATCTGTTATCGAAGTTAATTTTTTGGTTATCTGTGCCCACCACTGTTTATACGTAAATTCATAAAATATCAAATGACAAGGATCTGTTTTCACCGTCATATTAAACAAATAATTGTTTTTCTATTCTTTCAATGGAATGAATATTTAATTCAGTGAAAGATGGAACATACCATCTTTCACCCCATGAAATATTTGTACCACTGAACTCATAAACATTCATTCTTTGTATAATATTAGACAAAGAATGAATGTTTGAGTTCAATGGCATGAATATTTCATGAGGTGAAAGCTGGAACAAACTACCAGGCAGTCTAGCTTCAAGTTCAGACAAGTTAGAGATGAACGCACCAAATTCATCTAAGAATTCAGAATATGGGTCAGGAGGCCTATATACAGTGACAAAGTAATACGACTGATTTTTTTTATTCTGACCTTGGCAATGTGTAATATCCTGAGCAGAGCGGAGAATCAGATGCTCAAACGAGTTATATTTGTAACCCCCAACAGCTAATAAGCTAAACCTAGATTTATAAATAAGAGCAACACCCACGCCTTGCTTCGCATCACGAGGGACGTGACTAAATCTTTATGCTGGTGGGCAGGCCACATTTAAGGGGAGGACAGCTGTAGGTTTAAGCCAGGTTTCACATAGCCCAATCATATCTAAGTGATGATCAATAATTAGATCATTGATCAACAATGATTTTGAGGACAGTGGTCTTATGTTAATGAGACCCAGTCTAAGGACCTCAGTGGGGTTAACAGTTGAACTATTTTGGTTCAGGGGTGGTTCCAGAGTAGCATATATAAGATGCCTAGAAGTACGTTTAGGTTTGAGACATTCCATGCGCGTTGTAGGTAGCAGACACGAAATCTTTGCTATTGCTGGAACAACCACTGGGCCATCCTCAGTTTCAACATCATCCAATATAGTAATGGGTATTAAGTTTGCAAAGCATATCCCTCTATGATTTTTATGGACATGACTACGGAAGCAGGCCACAGTCTCAACTTGTTGAAATTC